>NW_006284328.1:350964-365670 GCF_000327345.1 Myotis davidii | reverse complement strand
CCTGCTTGTGAGTGAGGGAATGATGGAGAGGGTGAAGGGACCTGTGGAGGTCGGGCTGACGGGCTTGGCCTGGAACTTAGGATCCCAAGGCCTGGAGAGCCTCTAGCCGCAGACCATGTCTCCTGCCCAGAGGGGAGGCCTCCTTACCCTCGGTCATGGGTGGATCACGCCTCCTCCATTCAGACCCACGGGCACAGGTGGTGGTCCCTGCACGACTCCTGGAAGGACAGCTGGGGTAGGGTCCCATCTTGAAACTACTCGTCCCTCTGGAATCCACTGCTCACATGAACCAGCGTCAGCTTTAGCTTCCAGAGAAATTGTCTGAGCTTGTGAAGGTGTCAGCAGTGACAGGAACTGGGGGAGGGGGAACAGGGTGGCAGAAGGGACTTGGGGGGAGAGGGGGAAGGGTGTTGTCAGCCGGAGCTGTCTGGGAGGCTGCATTAGTGTTCTGTTGCTGTCATCATACATTTCATGACCTAAAACAGCACACAGGTGCTATCTACAGCTCTGTGGGTCGAGGTCTGATAGGATCTCACTGGCTAAGGTCCAGTCTCCCCAGAGCTGCATTCCTTCGGAGGCTGCAGGAGATTCTGTAGCCTTATCTTTTCCAGCTTCCAGAGGCTTCCTCATTCCCTGGCCCATGGCCGCCGCCTCCATCCTCGAAGCCAGCACAGCACATCTCTGACTCTGTTACCACTCTTCTCTGACCTAACTAGGGAGGAGTCTCCCCTCCCAAGGACCCGTGTGATGGGATGGGGCCTCCCCAGATAGTCCAGGAGGCCCTACCCTGAATCCTACCTGCAGAGCACTCTGTCCATGGAAGGCGACTCAGGTCCAAGGATTGGGATGTGGGCGCCCAGGGGCCACTGCTCCACCGCACCCGTCTCAGCCCTCTCACCTCTCGCCCCACACGCTGACACTGAGTTTTTGCTTCCTCCTCTGGGTGAGCCCAGCTCAGGACACTTTTGTGGCCAGTGAGGATGGGCCTGCAGTTGGCATTCGGGGAAGATGGCTGGGTGAGTGGGTCTTGCCTTTCCACTCTACCCCATGCACGCTGGCCTGGCCCCCCGATGCCCTCCCTCTCTCTAGGGGAAACCTAACCTCTTTCTGCTAAACCCCCAGATGGGATGAGCGTGGAATGTTTGTGGCCTGATGGGTGCAGAGGTACAGGGCGTGGTTCTTGAACACCCTGAAGTGGTGTGAGATGCAAGAGGGCTTAGGGACACCCGTAGGCACCTCCTGAGCACCGGTTCAGGTTGCCCAGCACCCCGATCTTCGCAGCCATGAGAGCTCTCTGAGGTAGTCTAGCCTCCAGTTGGCCTGTGAGCAGACAACCTCAGAAGAAAACGGCTCTGCCAAGCCTCACAGCTAAGCAGAGGGGAATCAAATTGGAAAAAATATCTGACGTCCTCTTGCTAAGGATGGGGTGGGGGAAGGGCAGACACAGACTGGATTCCTCTCCACTGAGTAGAGTTTCCTCTTCAGTGAAACCGGGGTGACATTCCTATGCCCTGTGGCCATTGTCAGAAATTCAAGGAGATAATTTAAATTCTTTGTAAGGTGCTAGGTGTCAGGTGGCTTTTATCACAGTTAGGGTCCCACCCTCAGGTGGGCTGCCGTGCCCAGAGGGCACAGGGAACCCCAGGTTTGGACGGGGCCAGTGGTCTAGGCGGGCTCTCTGCTCCTGCCCTTACGTTGAGGGCCTGTCTCTGAGTCTTGGGCGAGACTGTTGGGTTGGCAAACAATAACAGTAAATTTGGGGTTTTCCTTTGACTGGGTTAGAGGCAGGAAATGCGGAGGGCTGTGGATGACGAGTGGGTAGGTCTGTCTGCTCAAGGTGTGAAGGAAATTCAGTTATTCAAGGGTGGCAGTCCCATCTACTGGCGGATGTAAACAAACCTGCTGGGCACCCCCCCACCCCCCCTCCCCCCCCAGCTCTTTCTCTTGAAGCCCAAGTTTGGGGGCCTCAGCCATCAAAAGGGGAGTCTGGCTGAGTGTGGAAGTAGCCAGTCACTTGGAAGGGACACCGGGCTCCAGCTCTGGGGGGTCCCTGTGGGTGAATTCATCAACCTCTCCTCTCCCTGCATTCAATCCATCAGGCTGGTGTAAAGAGGCCTACCCACTAACTCACTACACACCCAGGCACTTACGTATGGACTATGCATACGTGCGAGGCCTGGTTCCTGCTTGGTTCCTAGTCAGCGAGACACAAAACACGTGTGCAGCAGTGAGAGGCCTGGTCCTTTCTCTGCGTCCATGGCATGGGCACACTTTGTGGTCTGAATCGACCCGTTTGAAACTGCTCCACACAGTGAGGGGTGCGCCATCCAAGCCCAGGGGGCCCAGGGCAGCCTCTTAGGGCTCTAGAGCAGCGGTTCTCAACCTGTGGGTTGAGACCCCTTTGGTGGTCGAACGACCCTTTCACAGGGGTCGCCTAAGACCATCCTGCATATCAGATATTTACATTACGATTCATAACTGTAGCAACATGACAGTTATGAAGTAGCAACGAAAATAATTTTATGGTTGGGTCACAATATGAGGAGCTGTATTTAAAGGGCCAGAAGGTTGAGAACCACTGCTCTAGAAGCTTTGAAATGGGAGAGATGAGTAAGGTCAGGAGTGGGCCCGGTGTCCTCGTTTTACGGATGAAGCCCTCATGTCCATGCCTTGTTGGGGATAATATCTGTCCTCCCCGCACCCAAGCACCTGAGGATAAACAGCCACCAGGGACTTGGAGAGGCGGGAAGCACTAAAGATGCGTGACAATGACAGGGCTGTGCCCTGAGCCCTTTGCGGCCGCCCTTCTAGCAGGGTCAGCGCTTTGGCCTCGGCCCGAGCTGCTCTTTGAGAAGACTTCCCCCACTCTCCAAGAGTAAAGATGCTAGCACCTCGTTCAGCTCATCTTGAGCACCTACTATGTGCAACGCCCAGCTTCCAGGACATTGGGGTGACATGGATGAGTACGAAGTGGGTCTGACCCTTAGGTGGCTCCGTCCGGAGAGAAGGCAGGGAGAACCAACCTCAGAACAGCGGGTGTGTGGTGCCGAAGGAGGAGCTACTCAGGCGGAGAGCCAGGCGCGATGGTTTTGATGGTAGAAAATGAGGGAAGTAGGGCCGTTGTCTTCCTTCTCCGGGTCTCTGTTCACCCCATCTGTCCTCTGGTTGGAACTGCTGTCTGCTTGTCCCTCTGGCCTGACCTTTCACCCATCAGCCCTGTCGGTGGGAAATCTGACTTACCCGCCGGGGGTGTTCTCGGCGTTTTCTGCCCATTTTCTCTTTCCCGCCTCTCCAACCTGGATTCCCCTCATTCAGCAGGCTTGCTTCCCCAAAACCAAACCTTGGGAGAGCAGGGATTCCCCCCTGCTCTTCAGTTCATTAAGTTTTCAAGAAGCCTTACGAAATGACACCTTAGATCACATTTAGTGATACGTTTTACAAATCCTTGTAGAAAAGGACTTCACATGAGATTGGAGGGGGGTCCTTCGGAAAATCGGGATGAATGGTTGTCCAGGGCTTCTTTGCTCCTGTCCCCTCTGAGGATCACCCCGGTTCACGGTCCTTATACCACTCAGCGTCTCAAACACAGGCCCCTGGGAGCTTCCCGGTTACACATACACATTGTAATGTGCCCCAGCTTCCACACTTTCTTATTTTCTGCACACCAGCGTTTCCAACCTGGGGTTACCTTGGAACGCCCATCCATCCACTGGAGAGAATAGTTCTTGCTCCGAAGGGAAGTTCCTGCCCAAAGCCTCTGGCCGAGGAAAGCCGAGGCTGTCAGGCCTGTAGGATTCCAGGTGGGGCTGCAGGGGGCGCGGTGCTGCTGGGAGCCCCTGGAGCTTGTGGCACAGAACTGCCATGCAAATGCCCTTGTTTGCATAATTTTCTTGCTCTAAGGGACAGTGAACTTTCCTACCCCATCCAATACCCCTGCCAGGATTTGCAAGTGAAATACTGGGACTGGCTTTCCCCCTTTGCCATGTCTCTCCCCTCCCTAGTCCTCTCCCTCAGGCTCTGTCCCTCAGGCGCTGTGTGATAGCTGGTGCTCTGATCCTAGGGGAGCAGCGCTCCTGAGGCCCCGTGATGCCAAGTATCGGCAGATGTTATGCAAATGGACCCGTAGGTGGGGGGCTCTGGCCAGACTGAGCCCAGGCCAGTCGCTAGTTCAGGCCACTGCTGTTTGAGGCCATGTGAAACGTGACCGTGGTCCTTCCTCAATCCCCACAGCTGTGGGACTCTGGTTCATCAAATAGTTAGAGCTTCCTCCCTCAGGGTAGGAGGCCTCTAGTTTCAAAATGAACTGCATTCTCCCAGCCCTTCTTCTCTGATTTGGAGACGTGTGGTTCTGAACTCACCAGTTGGAGGTTTGCTTTTCAAAGAAACCACGACTTCATCTGAGTCTGACCCAGACCTTGGTTAGCTGTGACTGGAGCCTGTGGTACATGGCGAGCTGGTGTTTATAGTAAGACCTGGAGGGGACATGGGTTTCTGGTAGCTGTCTCCTTTTCTGGTCAGAAACCTGTTCTAAGGAAAAGGCCCTCATAGTGAGACTCTAGCCTTACCTCTCACCCACTCACAGGGGGACTAGAGCAGGCCATTCTCTGAGCTGGTCTGCAAGAAAGAGAAAGAATAGAGAGAGATCCAGACTGGTCTCATCTGATTTCACGTTCTAAAAGTGACAGCTGGTGCTCAGTATCTGTTGGACGATGAATGCATCTAAAGAACCATTAACACAAGCAACTTCATGAACTCAAACATCAAAGTGATTATATACACACAATTATATATGCACACAGTGTGAAATGTGGAAGTTCTTCATAACCACACCCAACTATGTCAACTCCCAAAATAACTCCGTTAGCAGTTTGATTTTTTTTTATCCAACTTTACAAAAATTTTCTATTAATTTATCTGCATACATATATGTTAGGGTTTGGCCCATGATGTGGGCTCTCAAAGAATTCACAACTAAAAGAAGAGATTAGAGGCAGTTTATTTTTACTTTCCAAGGGAGGAAAGGGCTGGTGCCTTGCTAATCAATACAGGGCAAGTAACAAAGGGTGGCTTTCCCCTTTAAAGAGTAATGGCTGCTGTTGCTAGGTGACAAGGAAGGGAGGAGGATTTGGGGCTGAAGTTGAACAGACATCAGGGGGGTTGTCTTGAAAAGTTATAGCTTGTTTCCTTTCCAGGAGATAGTCCAGCAGATGTCCTAGGGAGGTGTCTTATCAGTATTTTCCCCAAGCCTATGAAACATGCTTAGAGCAAAGTTATGAAGAGTTCAAAAGAGGCTTGTTTGAAGGGGAGAGGGAAGGGAGCTTTCTACTAACTAGAGACTCCTTGGTGTGAATTATCCTTAGGTTCTGAAAACAGCAGGGAGGAGGGGGGTGCAAGAATGTAGCCTTGAGAGTAGCTTGTCTTGTCTTGCAGTTTGAACAGAGGGGCTGTATGAATCAGAGGATCTAACAATCTTGGTGTTTAACTACCAGGTGCTTCCCATAAATTGCAGAAGGCCACAAAGAAAAAGAATCCTGCAGGCCTGTCCTTAAAATATATGCTTGTAAACACAGGTGAGAAATTTCTTATAACAAGTATAAATGGAATCATTAGGCCTATTGTTCAGCAAGTTACTTTTTTAAAAAGTTGTAGTGAAATAGACTTAAAATTTACCATCTTAATTATTTTTAAGTGTACCCTTCAGTAATGTTAAGTATATTCACATTGTTTTGCAATCAGTCTCTAGAAATTTTTCATACCAGTTAACATGCTACTTGCTTTTTCAACTTAGCTTATCTTAGTGAGTGTTCATGACAGGATGCGGAACCATCCTATCTCTTTTAATAACAGGTGCAGAGTATTCCACAGTATGGATGCACTATCATTTATTTAACTATCTGCTAAGAATATGCTTCACTTATTTACATTGTTTTACTATAAGAATTAATGTGGTAAACATCTTGTACAATATCTTTGTGCACATGTGTAAGAATTTCTGTATGATGGATCCCAAGAAAAAGATAGTTAGATCAAAGGGTATATACAATTTAGGTTTTAGCAGGTACTGCCAAAAAGACAGTATCAATTTATTAATGAATGCACTTTGCATGTTGCTTTCTGGACGAGAGTCCATGAAAGAATTTGCTGTCAGCAGTGGGGCAATTTGGGGCTAGAATAAGAGGACATTTGAAGCACTTCCCCAAACTGACAAGTGCATACCCTTGGTAGCATTGTGGGCGACTGGAAAAATCAGATCTGGAGGGGGCAAGGGGATTCCTTCAGCCTCTCCCCATGTCAGCTGCTCTGCTCACCAAATTATGCTTATTTGCATATATTTTGAATGTGTAGGCAGAATGGCTCAGAGACAAATCTGAGATTCAGTCTTGTTCAGCCTCCTTCTGGTTTCTGATCTTCAGCAGGTTACCTGACCCACTTCTCAGACGGGAAAGTGAGTGCCCCTGGTGGGAGCACCAAGGAGATGACAGTGTGCAAATGACTTGGACATGAGGCAGACTGGCAGGTGTGTAGGAGAGGCCCAGAGTGAGTGGGGGGGTTCCTGGGGAGGGGTCCCCTCTCATTAGGGAGGTCAAGGAAAGAAAGGCACATGGCAGAGGAGGGGGTGCTGACTCAGGGACCTAGGTGTTATTGGGGACACAGGAGACATACAAGGATTTTTTTCCTACTAGACAGGAGCTCAACCACATTCCCCTCTAAAACCCTTTAGGGGATGCTGATGGTGTGCCAACCCTCTGCTGGCTACTGAGTCTGAGGAATAGGGTGTGTGGTCAGTAGCTCAGATGCACCCTGCACAGGAGAAAGCCTTGGAGTTGTATTGCACTTGGGTCTAAACTATGGGCAGGCAACTTGACCTCTTGAACCTGAGCTTATCAACCAGTGCAATTAGGATAATAATCATGGAACCCCACAATTATTAATACAATTATTAATTATAATTCAGTTATTTATTATAGTATCTATGCATTAATTACATTAGAATTTGTCTTATATGATTAGTTATAAATCAATAATTATTAATACTATTATGATGCTAATTAATTATTGGTTATGAGAAGGTGTCTCCAATTCCAGCATGATCACCGCAGGGTCCCAGCTGCTGGGCCCCGAAGCCCATTGCTGCATCTGCACTGAGGCCATGTTTCTTGCCTACTCTCCACCAGTGACGGCACAGCAGGGACGCCAAAGCGCATCGGTTCTGGGGAAACCAGGACCCTAGTGATGGCTGGCTTTGGCTGGAGGATTCCCTGGCAATTCTGCGAACCTTCCAGAGATTGCTCAGTAGTCCAGCAAACTTACACTCCTGTCCTTGTTCCTCTCAGTGGGGGCTGGGCATGGTCTGGTGGCTCCCCTATCCCTTCCCGCTTCCTCCCAGCCCGGCCTGGCTCCCCTCCTATTTTCTCTCATAAAGACATTTCTCCTAACAAGACCTTTGCCTGTCATTTTGGCACCTGTTTCTCAGAGGACCCAGACTAACATAACATCTGCCTCTTAGGTTGTGGTGAAGATCAAATGAAAAGTATGAAAACTTGAGCACAATGCCTGGCACTTACCCCTCACTATCACACACCGGGGTAATTGGTGCCATTACTGTACCAGCGCATGCAGATGGATTTAACTAAAAAGGAGAGTTTGGGTTTTGGAATTAGAAATGTGTCTTTCTGCCCCTTCCCTGCTTCATTTCCCCCTGTGCTCTCTACTCCCCCCACCACTCATTCCCCGACACGTGTCTTTTTATAACAGTGGCAGCTGTGGTGGCCTGGGTGGGCAACCAGGTGATTACCATTATGTGGCTTTGCCTGAGATAGGGGGCCACTAATGTTCTGCTGCAGGAATATTTAGACCCACTTGTGGTGGCTCATTAGCCCAGCAGAGAGGACCCCACCCATGCGGGCACGTGGACTTGCTGGGAGGAAGTGTGAGTAGCTGGGTGGGTCCCTAGGTGGGTGTTGGCAGCCAGGCAGAGTTGGGGGCCCAGGGAGGATGGTGGGAAGCCAGTATATCTTCTAGTAAAACAGGGGTCATGAGAAATGAGGGTGAGTCACAGGGTTTCTCTCAAAACCCCGGTGCCCCTGATATTTAGAATGAGCTGAGAGAGGAGCCCGCCAGGCCCAGTTCTAAGAATGTGACCCTCTTCCTTCCCTCCCACAGCTGCCAAAATTAATCAGGCTCCTGACTTTGGGGGTATTGCTCTCTTCTCTTAGAATAATTTTTCTTTTTCTCAAAGAAAACTGCTGGGTTATATCCCAGCAAAGGAGGCCGCAGAGATTAGGGCTGATTGGAAGGAAATGTGAGAGCAGTTGTGTCTAGTTTGGGTTTTAGCTAATCAGTGTCAACTCTCAGGCCAGTTCCAGGACATGTGAATGAAAGCCCAGTGAAGGAACCACCCAACCCAACTCAGAAGCCCCTGGTCCCCTTTGAGACAGTCTCTTCTATTTTGGATTCGGACCTCCAAAAACCCTATAAGGTAGTGGTGTTACTGCCCCATTTTACAGATTTGTACACTGAGGCTCGGCTTGATAAGTATCTATTAAACAAGCCGTTGCAGGACCCTGATGTTCAACAGAAGTTTACAGCCCATTGGAACACCCGCCAAAGGCACGGAGGAGGCAGCCAAAGCCTCAGGCTCAGAGAAGCTGTTTAGGGAACTAAACTCAGCATTGGCCATTTTGTGCCCCTCCCCCAAGATGGAATGTTACTTCTTGAGATAAATGCACAACTCATTTCCCTTAGGTTTTGTTCATGGGCCACTTTTTCAATGATGCCTACCCTATTGCTCTATTTAAAACTGCAATCTTCTCTCCCACTCCTGCCTCCCCACTCTGGGCACTCTGTTACCCTCCATGGCTTTATTTTTAAAAATTGCTTGTTTTTATTGAAATATAATGTCCATAAAAAAGTTACCCTATCCCCTAGCCGGTTTGGCTCAGTGGATAGAGCATCAGCCTGGAAACTGAAGGGTCCCAGGTTCGATTCCGGTCAAGGGCACATGCCCGGGTTGTGGGCTCAGTCCCCAGTGGGGGACTTGCAGGAGGCAGCCAATCCATGATTCTCTCTCATCATGGATGTTTCTATCTCTCTCTCCCTCTTCCTTCCTCTCTGAAATCAATAAAAATATATTTTAAAAAAAAGTTACCCTACTTAATTCCCCCACCCCTACTCTCCCATAGAACTGATCACCTTCTAATAATCTATATAATTTACTTATTTATAACGACTGGAATGGATGGTCAACAGAGCAGGAATTTGTGTCTGCTTTATTTACTGCTATATTCCCCAGCGTCTGGCACATAGTAGGCCCTCAAATATTGGCTGAACGTTGGCGGAAACTTTGTAGTGTCAGGTACTCTTTGTAGGGAATGCACTTAACAGTTTCGTCAAGAGCAACACCAGGTGATGTCTGAGTAAGTGTCAAAGGGTGTGGTGGAGACAGCCATAGGCCTGGCGGGAGCAGGCCCCACAGCTCTGTGACACACCCAGGAAGGCCTCCTGCACGAGGTTAGCTGGCACCATGGTACTTTGAGCTCTCCTGTCACCGGAGATAGCGCCTCCTTCCCTCTGTCAGCCCCAGGACCTCCACTACTGTTTGAGCCTATTTCCTCTTGTTCTGCCCTTAGTGGGTCCTGTGGCAGTGACCGCACAAACCATTCCCACACATTTCATTCCTCAACCCCATGGCCCAGCAGGCGAGCTGAGGTGGCCAAAGACAAATTGCCCACAGGCTTGTGCACCCCGGGAGGGGCGGGGGAGGGGGGCAAGCTGAAAACTCTCGCTCTCAGAGTCGGTGGACTTGTGGAGTCACTCTCCTGACACCCCGTGGCCTGCTGTCGGCTGAGTGGATGGGTGAAGCTGAGGATTAACAAATGCTCTGAGAAGTCCCAACTACCTAGCTTTTATCTAGACTGAATTTTGATTGTTATTTCACTTCCCTATTTATTTGCTTTAGTATTTGATTTTTATGCCACGTTTTTCCAAAGTGACAGTTCAAAACTTGTATTCAATGTGGTACAATTTAGCTGGGTACAAAAAAAAAATCAAGCGGGGGGTGGGGAATGGGACAATACAGAGAGGAGTGTGCCCTGAAAGCTCTTACTAAGAAGCTGAGACCCAGGCATGTGAACCCTGCTGGTGTCAGGCACTTGTCTGACTGTGTCTGCAATGAGCCACTCTGAGGGCAGCGCCGGGCCACAGCCCTGCCCTGGGTGTAGGGGCATGTCCCTTGTTTGTGGGCCTACAGAGAAAGTGGATGTCACAGTTCTCATGGGGCCTAGCTCCTCATTGGCTTATATCATCACATGCCCTGCCAGGTGCACTCCAGAGCCGATGAGTGCTGCACATGCCGGGGGGTCCCCCTGAATCCAGAATCTCAGGGCCGGAGGCCTGCGAAGGGACACTGATGTTTCTCAAACTTTCCAGAATCATAAGACACCCAATAACATTTCATATGCTTCGCTCCTATACACCTTTTACTTAAAGAGCCTCCCTGCCCCAAACCACTGAATAGCTACCTATAGAGCAAAACCCAAGGAGATGTAATTTCCTTAGGTATTGTGGTCCAAGAGTAGCCTTTGATCTGTTTTTACCAACAGAAAATAATAAAACAATATTCTTTTTTCCCAACAGCACATTTGCCACTGTTTTTATAGGATCTGGAGTTCCATGAACTCTTACGGCTGAATTCACCAATCCCAGAGTTTACCCCCTCCCAGGAAGGAGTTCTGTAGCCTCGTTGGAACCCGCACCCTTTTCCTCTTGGTTTGTCCCTGGCGATTCTGAAAAGTGGAGCGTGGTGGCCTCTGGAGAATCACCCTGGGCTGACTAATGACCTTTCAGCTGCAGAGCCCTGGCATGGCAAATTAGCCCTTTTCTAATTTGGAATCTACAACTTCCTATTTTTTCTCAAAGACAGCCTCCACGGTATTCAAGCCTCACTCACTAGATCTGAGGCTTCTTTCCACGGTGGCAGGAAAGGCCAGCTGTTTGCTAAAGATCCTGCTCCCCCCGGACTTGTTGTTGGGCAGGTGCAGCTCAGTGACTTGGTTCTAATCACGGAAGGCAGGCCAAGTGCCAGCCCACCGCTCCCGGGCCTGGCTTGCTAAAACCTCCCCTACCACCCTCCCTTTCCCTTCTTGCCTGATCCCCAGGCTGGGTATTGACATCCAGGCCAACCACGGAGGCCGTTTGTCTATGACAACGTGTAATTAAGAGTTTGCTTTCTGGCAGTGAACGTGGAGTTACACCTGGTCCTTCTCCTACTCTACAAACGTCAGCTTCTGACACGTGTTATTCCTGGTATGTGTGCATCTCTCTTTTCTCACTCTCCCCCTCACTCCCAGTTTCTATGTGAAAGGCTGCCCACTGCTTCTCTCTACCTCAGAGCGGGGTGGAATGACAGCTTGTGACTCCAATGGGGTGCGAGCAAGTTCAGGAGAAGGCAACAGTCACGAGGATCCAGCAAACCTTTACCGGTCAGGTCCCACCTTTAAGCTGCAAAAGCCACTTGTCAGGACTGTGGTTCAGGAGATATAGGAGTCAGGAAGATCTGTGGGTATGGGTGCTGAGTCGGATTTTAGAGGACATTCAGGATCATGCCTGGGAGACCAAGTACTTCAGATCTGAAGGCTGATCCAAGAACAGAACAAGCAGCAGAGTCAGGGAGATTGCCTGGGATAGAGAAATTGAGGTTCACTCAGAAAAATGAAACGATGCTTTTGCATGGTGCCAATCTTGAGGGGAGAGGGCAGGTTCAAGGACACTCTGGTGTGACCTTTTGGACTTCCAGGAGACTTGGTATATCTGGATTGCATCAAGGCATCTGAGAAAGTCTTATATGATCAATCTGTGGATAAGATATAGCTGCCTATTATTTGTAGCTGGGAGAAGGACTCTGATGGCTATCTGATGTGCTATGGCCTTGACTCACCATATTTAGTATTCTGTCAATCTAGGCAAAAGTATAGAAGCCAGGTTTATCGAAAGTTAGATCAATAGCCTTAAATATCTAAGAACAAAGCAAAGATGGATGAGCATCCCGTAAGTCATACATTTAGTTTAAAAAACTTCAGTGAACAACACAGACTGAGAATGACTTGTAACTTAGTCATAGTTCAAATATAAAAGACTTGTGATTTTCGTTGATCTCAGGGTATCAGGTTCCTAGGACTACTGCGAAATGTGAAAAACTACCATACAGTAGATGCCTTGAGGCAGGAGAAATGTATTCTCTCCCAAGTCTGGAGTCTAGAAGTCCAAAATCAAGGTGTCAGCAGGGCCATGCTCGCCTGAAAGTCTAGGTGAGAACACTCCTGCCTCTTCTGGTGTCTGGTGGTTGCCAGCAATCTTTGATGTTCCGTGGTTTGTGGCAGTATAGCTTTAATTCTGCCTCCGTCTTCACACGGCCTTCTTCCCTGTGTGTCTGTGTCTCTGTGGCCACGCTTTCCTTTTGTTACAAGAACACCAGTCCTTGGATTTGGGCCCACCCTAACGACCTCATCTTAACTTGATTACACGTGCCAAGGCGACTTCCAAATAAGGTCACATCCACAGGTTCTAGGGAGTTAGGACTGGAGCACATCTTTTTTTTTCTTTTCCTTTTCCTTTTTTAACTCTTGTTTATTTTCATTTTTGTTATCATGAAACCATATCCGTATGTGAAACCTATCTGTATGGTTTAGAAGCAATACTAAAGCCAATGCCGGTGAACTCATAACCCAGGTTAGGAGATGTTTGTGATCATTTGTGGCGGCAGCCATGGGGGACTCACACAAGCTCCAAAGCTTTGAACAAACCTTTCGGGGAGACACAAGTCAACTCTCCACACCCAGGATGGCCGGCAATGTGGTGTGGCTGCCGCTCAAGGTTCTGTGGGACAGTGGTGAGGCCGTCTCCTGACAGGTGATCCTGCGGAAGGAGGGAGAGAGTCAGAACCTGCCTGGCCAGGCACATGCAGTGGAATTCCGCAGTCCTGGGCTCCTCCCGCTCCCCTTGGTTTCCATGATCGCACTCCACTTTCCCCCTGGCCTTTGTTTGTCCTTGGTCTCCGCTGCCGATACCTCTTCCTCAGCTCACGCGTTCAATGATTGTATTCCTCCGTGTTTTAAACCGTTTCATCTCATTCTACACATATTTTTCTGCGTTGACATCGTCTCCCATGACCCAGCTACCATTTATATATTGATGACTGCAGACTCTTGTGGGCATGTCTCTTGAAATCCATTTAGACACCTTCACTTAGACATCTTCAAGTATCTCTGCTGAGTCTATCCAACCCTGGGATCTTCAGCTTCCTCATTCTTTACACCTGGGTCTCCGCCAGGGTTTCCAGCCATTGGCCTGTTGGTCTTAGATCAGTGGTTCTCAACCTTGGCTGCACATTAGAAGCACTTGGGAATCTTTTTAAAATCCGGATTTCTGGGGCTCATCCTCTGGAAATTCTGTTTCTTTGTTATGGGGTGGGGCCACAACATTAGTAACAAAGAAACAGAATTTCTGGAGGATGAGGCCCAGAAATCAGGATTTTAAAAAGATTCCCAGGTGATTCTAATGGGCAGCCAAGGTTGAGAACCACTGTCTTAGATAGTCTCAATTTATCCCTTTTGGCCACTCTCCACATCCAGACAGCCATCAGATCTCATTCACTACATCTGACCTATTACACAATTATGTCTATGTAAGCTCTTTTTACTTCCACTGCTGCTACTTTGGTTCAGGCCACTGTGGATTTTTTTTGGGCTTGGATTACTGCACAGATTTTGAGTTCGTCTCCCTGTCTCTGGTCTTATTCTCTCTCAATTCACTTTCATGCAGCAGCCAGGATGCAAATATGATGATTTTACTTCCTAGCTTAAAACCCTTCGATTTGAGTCTTTAGGATATGAGTCAACCCTTTAACATGGCCTAATAGAAACTGTATGGCCTGATCCTGGTTTACATCTCAAGCCTCATAATCTGTCTATTCACTCTTCTTTTCTTTTTTAAAAAATCTTTATTATTCAGGTTATTACAGTTGTTCCTCTTTTTTCCCCCCATAGCTCCCCTCCACCCAGTTCCCACCCCACCCTCTGCCCTTACCCCCCTTACCCACCCCCACCACTGTCCTCATCCATAGGTGTACAATTTTTGTCCAGTCCCTTCCCGCACCCCACACACCCCTTTCCCCCTGGGATTTGTCAGTCCACTCCCTTTCTATGCCCCTGATTCTATTATATTCACCAGTTTATTCTGTTCATCAGATTTTTTATTCACTTGATTTTTAGATTCTCTTGTTGATATGTATTTGTTGTTCATAATTTTTATCTTTACCTTTTTCTTCTTCTTCCTCTTCTTAAAGAATACCTTTCAGCATTTCATATAATACTGGTTTGGTGGTGATGAACTCCTTTAGCTTTTTCCTATCTGTGAAGCTCTTTATCTGACCTTCAATTCTGAATGATAGCTTTGCTGGATAAAGTAAACTTGGTTGTAGGTTCTTGGTATTCATCACTTTGAATATTTCTTGCCACTCCCTTCTGGCCTGCAAAGTTTCTGTTGAGAAATCCGCTGACAGTCATATGGGTATTCCCTTGTATGTAACTGAGTTTCTTTCTCTTGCTGCTTTTAAGATTCTCTCTTTGTCTTTTGCTCTTGGCATTTTAATTATGATGTGTCTTGGTGTGGTCCTCTTTGGATTCCTTTTGTTTGGGGTTCTCTGCACTC
>NW_006284328.1:321606-349859 GCF_000327345.1 Myotis davidii | reverse complement strand
TTTACTTCTGCACCTCCTCTGAGTCTCAGTGTGCTTTTCTCTTTCCTTCTAGTTGTAGAATTTCCACTCACCCAGCCTTCCTGTGGTTCTGGATGATGTCTGTTTTGTCTTTCAGTTGTAGTTTTGAAGTGGTTGTGCAAGGCAGCAATTTCCGGTGTTTACCTATGCCGCCATCTTGGTTTCTCCTCTTTCTCCCAACCTGTGCGCGTGCCACACCAGCCTCCACAACCCAGAAAACGCACAGGGCTCTATTCCCTCTTCTTAACTTTCACACCCTCCCCCTTCTCCTCCACATCTTTATACTCGATGTTTCCTCAGCCAGCACATTGTTTCTTTCACTTCGTTTGATGAACTGAAACTCATATTTCAAGTCTCATTTTAAAAGTGTTTTTCTTCTAAGGAGGCCTTTCCTAACCCACAGTTTGCTTGCTCCCTTCAGCGACTGGTCTACCACATTGTGTAACTCCAGGGGTGACATTTCTATTGTATTATGTGTGAACAGTGGCCCTGAAGTTATGCAATTTAGCCACCAGGCACACTCTGTTCCTTGCTCTTATCAGACTGCAAGTTCATTGTCTGATTCTCTGCTGTACGCCTGATCATAAGAGCTCAGTAAATATTTATTGACTTAACAGATGAGGCTTAAGAGAGAAATGAATCTTTTTTTTTAAATTGTTGACATGACTGCAGATGTCCCCCATCCCCCTTACCTTTACCCTCTTCCACCCAGCCTTCCCCACCCCCCACCTTTACTACATTGCTGTCTGCCCATGGGCTATGTATATATGCATATGTGTCCTTTGGCTAATCTATTCCAGCCCCCTCGCATCCCCCTTCCCTCTGAGATCTGTCAGTCTGTTCCATGCCTCTGGTCCTATTTTGTTTACTTTATTCATTAGATTCTATACGTAAGTGAGATGATATGGTATTTGTTTTTCTTTGACTGGCTTATGTCACTTAGCATAATAATCTCCAGGTCCATCCATGCTGTTGCAAAGGGTAGGAGTTCCTTCTTTTTTATGGCTGAGTAGTATTCCATTGTGTAAATGTACCACAGCTTTTTAACCCATTTTCTGATGGGCACTTGGGCTGTTTCCAGATCTTGGCTATTGGAGGTAATGCTGCCACTCTCTTAATGAGGGTATACCAGGGAAAACCCAGGACTGGAACAGATTCTGGGAACCATACTTTACAGGATGATTTAAGTCACTCCCCATAGTTTGCTTGAAGAAATGGTGATTTACTAGTAGAACTGATGTAATAGCTCCCTTCAATATTTGAAGGACCATCATGTGAAAATTGAATATATTTATTCTATTTTTATCTTAGAAAGTACAAGACAACTGAACACAAGTTAGAGGGAAGCAAATTTGGGCCTGCTAATAAAACTGCTTTCCAATAATGAGAGCTGTCCATGAATGAAATAGGCAGCACACAAAGTAATGAGCTCTGTTAGGATCATTGTGGCTGGCGGTTGGACAGCAGAGCCTTTGAGGGTCTAACTCAAAATGCCTGTGATTTTCCCGGCCGGTGTGGCTCATTAATTGAGTGTCGACCTATGAACCAGGAGGTCACGGTTCGATTCCTGGTCAGGGCACGTGCCCTGGTTGCAGGCTTGATCCCCAATATGTGGCATGCAGGAGGCAGCCAATTGATGATTCTCTCTCATCATTGATGTTTCTATCTCTCTCCCTTCCTCTCTGAAATCAATAAAGATTGTGATTTTAAGACTGTTGCAATGTTTTTTGTTTTTTTTAGCTGAACTCTAGAATTTATTTAATGTGTCTCTGTGCTTGATGCTACTGGGGACCTAGGACTGCAAGGCTCGCCACTCAAAGGTGCAGTCAGGTTTGAGGGACAATGTCAAGCTCATAGGAAACCATTAGAAGGCAGAACCTCTCAGGACATTATCAATTGCCTAAAAGTGTGGCACGGTGGTTTGGTCAGTGAATGGAGACAACTGTGTGTCTTCCACTGTGGGAAAGCTTCATAGAAGAGGAGGCATTTGAAAGGGGACGTAGAGGACTCGAAAGAGTTGTAAAGGAGGGTCAACCTCAAGAGAAAGGGGGCGGAATGGGAGAGCCCTGTGAGAAAGGCAGACGTGGGCCAGATACATAAGCAGGTGCTCCTCCTATTTCACTCCCAGCATCAGTGTCCGCACTTAGCTCTGTACAGCTCTGGTTTCCTTAGATAAACCCAGCGAAGAAAACGGGATGCGGTCTGGCCTGAGAACTTGCTGAAACTCAGGAGTGATGACCAGTGATGAAAGCAGATGGACTCCTTGCCTATCCTGAACTCCCTCAAATATTTGGGGTTCAGTGGATGAGTCAGAGGTGACTCACTGCTCAGAAGGAGGAAGGGAGTAGGGGAAGCCCCAGGATCAAAGCTGCCCTATTGCCTGAGAGTTCACATATATTTTATATGCATTCTTTTGACGGCAAGTAACCGAAAACCCAATTAACAGAGACTTAGACAAAAGGAAAATTATTATCTCACATATTAAAAATTCTGAAACAGTCCTCTTCTAGGATTGGTTAATTCATGGGTTTAATAAAGTCACCAGGGACCAACTTCTTTCCATTATTCTGTTTGCTATTTTCTGTCGATTTATCCTCTTGGATTGAACCCCTTCATGGTCTCAAGAAGCTTCAGCAATTCCAGGCTTTAAATGTGGACAACAACTAGAGGCAGAAAAAAATCTACTTTCCTTGCTTTAAAAAAAATAATTTTTTTATTGATTTCAGAGAGGAAGGGAGAGGGAGAGAGAGATGGAAACATCAATGATGAGAGAGAATCATTGATCAGCTGCCTTCTGCACATCCCCCATTGGAGATCGAGCCCTCAACCTGGTCATGTGCCCTGACCGGGAATTGAACCATCACCGCATGGTTCATAGGTCGATGCTCAACCACTGAGCCACGCCGGCCAGGCTACTTTCCTTACTTTTAAGAGTCAGAAAAACCATTTCCTGGTAGTCCCTCAGCCAACTTCTCCTCATGTCTCATTGTCCAGGTTATATCACACACCCACTCCTAAACCAGTTATTGGACAGGAGGAATGGAATTACCACGGGAGTGGCCCAGCTACCCTGGAGTACGTGGATGCCTGATACCTGATAAAAATCAGGGTTCTTTATTATGAGGGAGTGGCCGGGGGTGGGGGGGAATGGCTGCCACTCTTCCTAGTTAGGATGCTAAATGCTTTAGGTATGATGAAGACAAGGAGAGAGATAACCTGGCCAGTTCCACTTGCTTTGCCTGAACTGGGGGTCCTCATCAGGATATGGTGCCTGTGTTAGGGTGCCTGAGGTTGGTTCATTGATGGGACTGAGAATTCTCACTGGAGCAATAGGTTATGCAGTGGTTCTCAACCTTCTGGCCCTTTAAATACAGTTCCTCATGTTGTGACCCAACCATAAAATTATTTTTGTTGCTACTTCATCACTGTAATGTTGCTACTGTTATGAATCGTAATGTAAATATCTGAATTGCAGGATGGTCTTAGGTGACCCCTGTGAAAGGGTGGTTCGACTGCCAAAGGGGTCGCGACCCATAGGGGGAGAACCACTGGGTTACGGGTTCAAACAGATGATCTTTACAGCAACTCACAGCCCTCATTCTGGGCCTGCCATTGTGGTAAGCCGGTAGCACAGTACCTTGTGTCATCTTCATCTCAAATCTGTAAATCAAGAACTATTATCCCCCCCTTCAGATAAGGAACTGAAATTAGGTAATTGGCCCAAGGTTAACTGTGAGTGGCAGATTGGGGATATGAAATCGAGTTAGTCTAAGTATGATATACGTCTTTCTACCATTTGTATCTCACTACCTCTTTCTTCCAACTTAGTTTGCGTGAATCTAGGAATAAGCCAGGGAATGTGTTTAAGACCCATGCTTCTCAAACTATCTTTGACTAAGAACCAAATTTAAAAAAAAAAATTGCAATCTAGCCCTGACCAGTGTGGCTCCATTGGTTGGAGCATTGTCCCATACACTGAAAGGTCGAGGGTTCGATTCCCAGTCAGGGCACATACCCAGGTTGTGGGTTTGATCCCTGGTTGGGATGTGTAAGGGAGGCAACTGATTGATGTTTCACTCTTGCATAGATGTTTCTCTCTCTCCCTTCCTCCCTCTCTCTTTCTCTGTCCCTTCTTCTCTCTCTAAAATCAATTTTAAAAATTAAAAAAATATCCAGTCTATTATGAATTAACGTTTTTATAAAATACAATAAAAAGAATCACGAGGAAAATAAAATGAGAAAAAATATAAAGATATACAAAATACAAATCCATTTTTAATGATTCGATCTAACAAACAAAACATAGTGTCAAATTGCTATCAAGTCTTCTAAACACGTACTCTTCGTTTCTGTACTCCCCTTGCCTCTGACAGGTAACAGTTTGTGGGCCAACACAGGCCACACTGAGCAGCACTGATTTAGACAGTTTTCTACCTCCGTCCTTCTCCCTAGACTGCAACTCTGATGTCTCAGCTGAGATGAGGGTGGGAGGATTGCTCATTGTAATGTTGAGCCAAACATCATAGGAAAAGGTTCGATTTTGCATTGCTGTTTTCGGGGGGAATTTTATTTTCATCAGTAGATCTGTATTATACTTGCACTTTCTTGATGGCGATTTTCTATCCTCTTGCTATGTAAGAAATAGATGGAGCACAATAGGAATATGAGAGATTGAAGAGATTTGGGGCGGGGAGGGGTGGGGAGTTGAAGAATCTGCACATGGGAGGAGAGATCTGTGGTTAAAGATTTGCTGGAGGTTCCCGTTGGATGTGTCATTGAATGATGACTCATCATGGCAAAAATTATAAGCTTCTTGATTTGAATGTCTCTGGGGTTGCATGTGATTAATGCTTGGACGTTTGTTATTTTTCTGACGTAAACATGACTTCAATCTGGTAACATATATTTACAAATATATAGGTCCTTTTATTTATTAAGAAACCCCAAGAAGTCTATATTAGGAAATCTTTCAAGAAATCCAACAAGTTGCTGCCTAGATCTGTTTCCCTCTAAGATTTAGAAAATCTAAAATGATCATTTGCTCAGTGTGTGAAACTCTGAGAACCCTTCACTGGGAAATTAGAATCCACTAGAAGCTTCAGACACCTTCTACAGCTCTCTTTCATTCACAAATGATTTGAGCACCTATCTCACCCTTCCTTCCAATCCCTTCTGCTGCCATGAGCCTGATGGACTTCAGTGCCCCTGTGGATAATTGATCCAAAACGTGGCTTTTCAATTCCATGACCTCCAGATTTCCAGACCTTTTCCTCTGCCTTTCCTCAGCCTTTACCCATGGTTATAGCATGGGTTTTGTCATCCCTCAAAACTGCCCACCTCCAAAATCTCCTTATTCCACTCTCTGGCCGCTGCCTTCTCTCCTTGGTGATTCAGATTCTACCACCGTAACTGTTTCCTGAGCTCATCAGAACCCTTACATTATTCCTTTCTAGCAGTTCTCTCCTGTCTTCACTTCCCTCATCATTCAACTTTGACTCCTGGGTCCATTTTTCTAAACAAGCTCTTTCTTATATTCTCAATGTCCTCTCCCGCTTGTCCTCTTGTTACATTCACGGGGAAAAACAATTCTGCTTTCTGTGTTCACACCAGGATGCCAAGAGAATCCTGAGAAAACTTATACAACTTCAATTTATGTTCACCTCACTCAACTGGGCTCAGCATTATCTGGAAATTACCATATTTCTCTAGAATTGTTTGCTTTCCACATATCTGCAAACATCATTTCAAATCTTTTTTTCTCTCCTCAAATGTCCTTGAATTCTCTCCTTTTTATTCATTCTTTTCAGAGAAAATAGAAACCATCTGATGGAAATAACCTCAACTTCCTGCCAACAAATTTTCAAATCAGCTTGCATTGTACCCACTGTCCCTGCTTCCTTCCTGTTATTATTGAATGAAGCCTCCTTTCAAAGGCTGCCCTGCATGGTACCCCTTCCTGCTCGCTGAGGAAACTGTCTTCATCATTTTTTCCCATCTCACTCCTTGATCTTCCACTTCTTTTCCTCCTCTATTGGCCTAATGTCTTTTTTTAAAAAAAAATCCTCACCTGAGAGGAAGAGGTGAGATGGGGAGGGGAGAGAGACACACAGAGAGACAGAGAGAAACATGGATGTGAGAGAAACATTGATTGGTTGCCTCTTGCATGGGCCTCAACTGGGGACCAAACTCATAACCCAGGCATGTGTCCTGATTGGGAACCAAACTCACAACACTTTGGCGTACGTGCCAATGTCCCAACCAACTGAATCACCCAGCCATGGCTGGCCTAATGTCTTGAAAGGGCCATCCACACTTGTCATCCCAATTTTTAACTTCCCATTTTATGCACAATTCCATCTGTCTCCCATCCCCTGTCACTTCCCTGAACTCTTCTTGATAAAGTCATCAGTGTCCCCACTTGCTATATCCAGTAGGAGCTCTTTGGTCTTGATCTTACTTGACCTCCCAATAGCATTTGTTCCTTCTGACCATTTCCTCTTCCTTGAAATAGTTTCCTTGTCCTCA
Source organism: Myotis davidii (assembly GCF_000327345.1). Lineage (NCBI taxonomy): Eukaryota > Metazoa > Chordata > Mammalia > Chiroptera > Vespertilionidae > Myotis > Myotis davidii. The sequence continues at coordinate 343,316 of NW_006284328.1, read as the reverse complement.
GGCATGCCACTCTCTCCTGGTATTTCTTTTTACCGCCCAGGACTCTCTTTATAAGTTCTTTTGCAGTGTCTCTTGTTCTGACTTATGAATACCTGGGTTCTCCAGGGCTTGGTTCTGGGCTCTCTTCTCTTCTCACCCTAGATCAGGGGTGGGCAAACTTTTTGACTCGAGGGCCACAATGGGTTCTTAAACTGGACCGGAGGGCCGGAACAAAAGTATGGGTGGAGTGTTTGTGTGAACTAATATAAATTCAAAGTAAACATCATTACATAAAAGGGTACGGTCTTTTTTTTTTTTTTTTTTAGTTTTATTCATTTCAAATGGGCCGGATCTGGCCCGCGGGCTGTAGTTTGCCCATGGCTGCCCTAGATTCTTCCCCTTGGTGATTTTCTCCATTCCCATGACTTCACTAACCATCTCTATAGCAATGATACCCATTTATCCAGAGTACATCTCTATGACCAGTTGACTACTCTGAATATATTCACTCAAAGTCTCAGAGGCACTTCCAACTTAGTAGGGCTAGTGTAGAACATATTACCTTCCCCTCCAAACCTGCTTTTTCTCTACCCAGTTGTTCGGGCTGGAAATCTGAGGTTTATCTTGGTCATCACCTGCTGTCACCACTCTCATCTAAGTAGTGGCTGAATATTTAAACACTTTTACTTCTCTCAGTTCCTATTTATTATCACCTTGGTCCAGACTACAATCGCCTCTTGTCTGGAATGGAAATAAATGACCCATATAGGGTCTCAGTCAGAAGCTATATACTCTCCTGTCTACTTAGTAGCATTCAATGGCTTCTCTTTGCTCTTAGGTTAAAGCAGGGGTGGGCAAACTTTTTGACTCGAGGGCCACAATGGGTTCTTAAACTGGACCGGAGGGCCGGAACAAAAGCATGGATGGAGTGTCTGTGTGAACTAATATAAATCCAAAGTAAACATCATTACATAAAAGGGTACGGTCTTTTTTTTTTTTTTTTTTTGGTTTTATTCATTTCAAACGGGCCGGATTCGGCCCGCGGGCCGTAGTTTGCCCATGGCTGGGTTAAAGTCTAAAATTCCTACCCCAGTCTGTTTCATCCAGTTCATCTGAAATCTCTCTCCCTCATGCATAATGTCCCTCATTTGAATGTCACCTTTGAGTTCCTTAAACAGTTTAAGTTCCTACCAATTTCAGGGCCTCAGAACATGAGAGGAGATTGAGAAGTCAGAGGGTCCTCTATGGCCACTGAAAAAACAGACCTAGGGAAGATGGTGCTTTCTAAGCTCATAATTATTGTTCAAGGTGAGACTGCTCATATCTTTCTTATATCATTATATTCTTTCTTCAAAAGAAAGATATTTTTATTGATTTCAGAGAGGAAGGAAGAGGGAGAGAGAGATAGAAACATCAATGATGAGAGAGAATCATTAATTGAAAAAACAAAAACAAAAAAGAAGTCAGAGGGTCCTAAAGAGGACCCAGTGTCTACCATGTTGAAGTCGGTATAAATCCACTTTTGCTTCAGAGACACCCCGTGGTCCCCATTTTTAAAGTTCTATGGGGTCTTTAAATATATGACTTTTCCTGCCTAAGGTCCTTGTCCCTCTCTCTTTATTTGACCAATTCTCATCCTTCATGTCCTGCTGACTGTCACCTGCTCATGGCAGCCTTCTTCTAACCCTGAGTTTAGGTTAGTTTCTCTGTCAAAAGCTCCCACTTTGCATTTAGTAGTTATCATAATTATAATAAAATGGTGTAGTTAAGCCCTAACCGGTTTGGCTCAGTGGATAGAGCGTCAGCCTGGGGACTGAAGGGTCCCCGGTTCGATTTCGGTCAAGGGCATGTACCTTGGTTGCGGGCACTTCCCCAGCTGGGGGTGTACAGGAGACAGCTGATCAATGTTTCTTTCTCATCAATGTTTCTAACTCTCTATCCTTCTCTCTTGCTCTCTGTTAAAAAAAATCAATAAAATATATTTTAAAAAAAGAAAGAAAGAAGCATTACTATTTTTAAAAAATGGTGTAGTTAACATTCTAATGTTTTTTCCTGTTCCTATCAAATCCCTGAAGGAGTACTGAAAAATGGAACGCATGTCACCTGGGACCCATGAACCCTGCAGAGATACTAGAGTTGACTGGTTCATTCTGTAGCCAGTTCTGCAGCTTATGAAAGTTCAGAGGACTCCCTGTCATTTTTAATTCTGAGCACAGGTTCCTATGATCCAGAGTCTCTTTCCTTGGAGTGTTATGTCTGCTTTTCCCTAAACCACCCCAGGCCTAAAGCTAGTCCCATGTGTGCATATGGGAAATAGAGAGAGAAGCACTCTGGTGTTTCTCCTCATAGGAACACTAATCCCATTATGAGGTCCATCCTCGTGGCCTCATCTAACCCTAATTACCTCTCAAAGCCCCCAACTCGAAATGCCATCATATTGGGGCTTCAGCATATACATTTTGAGGGCACACAACCATTTAGTCCATAACACCTGGGAAAGAAGCTTTGCTGGTTTTCCAGGTGAGACCCTGAGGCTCAGAAGAAGTGATGTAATGATACTCAGCCAATGAGAGAGAACTTTAGGAGGGTAGTGTCCGTGATGATGACTCCTCCGCACACACTGATGCCTACCCTTCCCTTCACCCCCACCTCCCTCCCAGCCTAGGACGGAGCTATTTCTTCTAAATTTTTAGAAGGGTGTGTTAGTTTAAAAACGTGTCCACAAATTCTTTGATATTCTTCTCTTAAAAATGTGGAATCTAATTATTTTCCCCTTGAATACTGGCTATAGTTACCAACTCACATAACAAATAGAATGTAGCCGATACACTGAAGTGCGCTTCCCGAGATGAGGTCTAAAAGACACTATGACTGTCTTGGGCTCTGAACAGACAGCTGCCATGTTGTGAAGACATGAAAGTAGCCCTATGGAAAGGCCCATGTTGTGAGGAACCAAGGCCCTCAGCCAATAGCCAGCGAGGAGCTGAGGCCTCCTGTGGTAGCTATGTTAGCGTGCCACCTTGGGTGTGAATTGTCCAGCCCCAGTCAAACCTTCAGGTGATTGCAGCCCTGGCTGCCATTTTGACTGCAAACTCATTAGAGCTCCCGAGACTCATTAGAAACCCTGGTTGTCATTCCCAGATTCCTAACCTACAGAAACTGTGAGAAGATAAATGCTTGTTGTTCTAAGCTGCTAAATGTTGGGGACAGCAACAGATAATTAATACAAAGGGAATGGTGTTTTATGCTATTCTCAATTCTCCATTCTCCACATTACCCATGTGGCCAAGCCATACCTACATTTCTGAATCAGTTTCCTCTTAGAGAAAATAGCATCAAAATACCATATAGTATGCCCGATACATATATGCCTAGTACTGTCCAGCTCAAATTAAGCTCAATAAATTGTAGCTGTTCTTAACATCTGATCAGCTGTGTGGCTTCCCCAGGTGAGTTTCTGTCTACTGGCTTCATGTGCCCATTTCCCTCAGATGAGGTGCCAGATAAGAACACACACTAACACATTGGGGGAAAGATCAGGTGCATTCTCGCTTCATATTACACAGTGTTTTACAAAGTACCATACTTTGAAGAGACATTAGCTTGTAAGAACATGTAATAAATAACTTCAAAATGCAATGGGTATTTAATTTTTAAAGCGTGCCTTTAACATTCATGTAACACGTTTTTTTGTACTCATTCAATAGGAACTTATCTGGCCCCTGGGTAAAGCTAGCAATAAAGCTACTGGTCCGCAATGCGTTACGTTAGTGTATGTTGCCTGGAAGACAGCCCTACATGCCTAAACCTTCCGGCTTCTTCTCGTTTTAGCATAGACACCTTCACTTTGGTAAGCTTCCATTCTTAAACCTAACCTTTCATCTCAGAATTTCAGCTTTGATGCTCCCACTTCCTTCCTAAGGTTACTTTAAACGAAGTGAGTCAGATCTTACTGAAAAACTGGCCACAGCCAGTCAGCTCCTGTCCTCCCCCGACCCGGGGCTGCCTGGGCAGAGCGTGAGGGCGATCAGTGTGTACTCAGCCCCTTCTCTCCCTGGCTCCTCCGAGCCACCCGGCTTAGAGTAGGGCTTCCCCAGCCACCATGCTCCTCCCAGCAGATCCCAGTCAAAAGCCAATCTCATGTTTGTCTGATGGCTCAAGGCAGTGTAGCAGGAGCTTGAATCCTTGGGTATCCTATTGAGTGGGCGAATGTGCTCATAGGCTATTCTATTGGGGCCATTCTGTTGCTTCAGCCCAGGGAGAATTCGGTAGAAGTTTTTAGTAGGAATGCCAATAACAACTCACTATGGGCACTGGGACCACCTCCTAGTGCCATGACAACACCCCATCTTAGTCCTCACCAGAACCCAGACAAATTAGTGTCCACCCCTGGAACTCTGGTGCTTGAAGAAGCAAACAATTACTAAAAAACTTCCTCTGCCTATCTTTCTAATGTTGGTGTGTGTATAATTCATCCTTCGCCTTGAAAATCAGCATGATCTTTAAGGATTTGAGGGTAATTCCTTAAAGGATTGAATTTATGGAAAGACTATGGTGGTCTTTGGTATTGGCTTTTGAAGGGAGAATATCTTTCCCCCCGACCCGGACTTGGATATTTTTATTGATTTCAGAGAGGAAGGAGAGGGAGAGAGACATAGAAACATCCATGATGAGAGAGAATCATGGATCGGCTGCCTCCTGCAAGTCCCCCACTGGGGATCGAGCCCACAACCCAGGCATGTGCCCTTGACCGGAATCTAAGCCGGGACCTTTCAGTACACAGGCTGATGCTCTATCTACTGAGCCAAACCGGCTAGGGCGAGGGAATAATTTTAGTCACACAGAAGTCAACGGACACCGTAACGTGATTTTAATAAAACTCATTTATTTTATTCAAAATTAAAATCTGCTACAAAGACAGACAAACAATGTAACATTCCCAGAGGAATTGAACTGCTTCGAGTTAAAACTGAGTTCTATTAGAACCAATTTTAGGTTGTCATAAATAACAAGCTGGCTACAGCTTTCAAGAATGAAGAGGTCAGGGAATGAGGTCAGGGGCATCCTTCTGAGCGGCTGGGACATGAATGGTCAAAGGGGCTCCCAAGTTTCTCTTCCTAAGAGAGTGAGATCTCTGTAACTTTCTGGGAGCCCCAGGCCCAGGGACAGAAGAGCGAGATCAGGTTTGGAGTGGAAGCTTCCGTGGGCTCCCCAAGAAACATTTCCTTTTCTTTATAGATAACTTACAATTTGTCTTAAAACACTTAAATACCATAGGGTGTTACCTTACGGAAACAGCTTAAACACAAGTGAAAATAATAAATATAGAAAAAAATATAATATTAGGCTTCTTTCTAAACAGTTCACAGAGAAGCTCAGTAAATAAATAGCAAAGGGAGTTGAGGTATCAGACGTAATAAATATTCTAGGAGAGAGGTACGGCGAGACTTTCCAAGGAGCTGGCCTGGCTCTCCTGGAACCCGGGTTGGATTTTGGAGATCTCTAGTCGATGTCCTAGAGTCCAGGGGAGCCGCCATCCTGGCTGTTTTGTTGCTTACATGTTTCAGTTTTTCATCTTCATTGTCATGTAGGCCTCTATGTAGTTGATGAAGATGTCAAACTCACTCATGGCTTTGTAGACCCCTCTCTCCTGGAGCTGTGTGTGGAGACAAGAGATGGTTAGTGAAAACCCAATCTGAGGGAGTCAGGTGGCCCCTCGCTTGAATGGCCGTCACCCTGGGGTCTAGCAGCTGCACTTGATCCCTCGAGTTGGGAGGTGAAGGGTGGACCCAGGCCACCCGAGGATATGCTCAGCCGCCCTGGGAAAGGCTGGGCGTCGGCCTGAGGCTGAGCCAGTGGTGGCGAGAGGAGCACCTGCTTGCAAAGCACAGTCTTTAAACTGGTGCCTTGTCAACACATTCAAAGGCCATGTGCTCACATGATGCTTATTCAGAATTTGATGAAAGGACGTCAGAGGCACCACTTTGAAAACAAGGCGGTGCCAGAGGAGAGAAGGGCACCTCTTTGAGGTTTGTTCTCTTCCTCCAACAAATTAGCAGGCCCCACCCTGCGGATCCAACCTGTGCCCGGGGGACGCATGTTCCCCGATGTGGGAACCCTGCCCAGTGTCTGTCCCCTGGGCCCCAAAGAGGACACAGGCCACATGGCTTCTGGGAAATGGTGTTTGAATGTCCACAAAGAATTGGAAGCCTGAAACCCTCTGGTTTGAGAGTTGACATTCACGGGCGCCTGGGGAGCTGGGAGTGGCAGATGGAAAGTGAGCACGGACCAGCCCCCGAGAATCCTGCTTCCTGCTCTGAGTCTCGGGGAAGCCAGGCTGAACCCCTGGGCATGTGTGTGTGTGTGTGTGTGTGCGCGCGCGCACATTCACGTGTCGGCTTCCTGCACGTGTGGCTTCAGCCTGGATTCCCAACAAGCTACTTTCTGTTTCCTTTGTCACTCTCCCCAGCGCCCCGCTCACTGTGCTCACAGGCGGGCCAGCCGCCCAACCCACAGGCCTGCAAAGGCGGGAGCAGTCATTTAGAAACCCCCAAAGACACTTCACAGAAAGCAAATAAACCGAGGCGGCAGCTCCTCGCTGGCTGCGGAGGTCACACCATCTGTCGGGTTCCCACAGTCCCTCCCAGCGAAGGATGGGGCTGATGAGCACCTGCCCAGCCTCTGCCCCCTGGGGAGTGGGCCCAGGCCGTGCGCCCCAAACCCTCCCGGCACCGTGCAGCTCACCTTATTGAAGGCGCTCTTCACCTGCTCCACGGCTTTGCTCTTATTCTCACAGGGCAGAAAGCGATGCTGTGAAGGAAAAGAGAAAGTGTTAAAGGTACCAGCTCGCCTGGGGACACGCTGGTGGCAAGAGGAAGGGACCAGACTTGTCCTCAACGCCCCTACCTCCCGCCATCCCCGCCCCCATCCTTTCCCAGCAGAGGAGAAGAGACACAGCCCAGGAGAGGAGCCGTGCAGCCTGCCAGTGAGGCCCGCATGACACCCAGGCTGCTGCCCAGATGCGGAGCCAGCCATTCCGCCCTTTCCTGCCCTTCCCGCTCAATCCCAGACACGGAGGGGGATCGTTTCTAAGTCCCCGAGGAACAGGGACACAGCCTCGGCTCTGCAGACTGACCACGGCCTAGTCCCACCCTCCACACAGAGACCCAAATCGGCTGATTTCGCATCCTCAGCGCGACAGCAAAGGAAACCAGCGAGGAGACCCCATTTCAATTGAAAAAGCAGATTCTCCTGGGGAATTGTTTGCAGACACTAGCTCCCAGGCCCTTCTAAATACCAGGGAAAGTCCTGTCCTAAAGGGTTCGGAATGAGAGGGAGGTGGAGTTTCCTCTCCCAGGGATGCTCACCTCCTGGCCCCTCTTGCGGGGCTCAGGGCGTGGGTCCCGAGGGACGGGGGAGCCCTGACTAAAGCCCTGGGCCCCTCTTCTACAGAGACAGGAATAGTTAATAAGCCACAAATGACTCACAAATAACAGGAAAGCTGTTTGCAAATCTTCGCATGTAAATGTCTAGCAGCCACCCCCCACCCCCCATGTTCTCAGAGAGAAATGAGCAGCCTCCTGCCACCCAGTGTGTGTGCCTGGGTGTCAGTGGTGTCAGGAGATGAGTGTTTCCGAAAAGCCAAGAAGAGCGGCGAGGGAGGGAGCGGGCCTGCTACTCACACAGCGCCGCAGCTGCAGCCTCAGCGTCTTCAGCTTCTCCCCCAGCGAGTTCACGGGCTCCTTGATGTCGGGGCCCTGGGTCTCGGCCTGGGGCATCACCTCTTCCAGGTAAAACTGGATCATCTCCGACAAGGCTTGGCAACCCAGGTAACCCTAAGGGCAGAAGCAGGGGAGGTGACTGGGAGGAAGGGCTGTGCCACTAGCTTGAGAGGCTGGCTTTGTCCCCCAGGACCGGTCTTCCACCAGGACCTTCCCCCAGGACCCAGCCCTCTGTAACCCTCTGGCTGGCTCTGTGCTGAGTTAAGAACTTCTCACTTCTCCTTTTTACGTGGAGGAAGCGGACCCAGCTCCCCGCAGGCTGAAGCAGATTCCCCTTCTTTAGTCACCAGACACACGCTCCCCCTCACCCACCCCGCCGTCTCTCACCTTGAAGTCCTCCAGCAAAGACCCGTTCAACAGCATGTTGTCCAGCTGGTCCTTCATTTGCTACAAGAAGAACACAGTGAGAGTAAGCCGGAGATTTGGGGGATCACCTGAAATGAATGTCCTTGGTTGAATAGAGTTTTTTTTATTTGAAATCCATGCAGCTCCAGCCCACAAATGGAAAGGACAGTTATCAAAACGTTGACACACTCAACAGCGCTGGAACCCTTAGCTAAATCAGCTCCCCCACCCCCCACCCCCCGCCCAGGGATCCAGTTATTCCAAACGTTCTGCCCAGGTTTGAAGTTAAGGCAGATGCTTGACTGGGTCCTGAGGGGACACATCGGGTGTCTGCCCTTCAGTGCTCTCTGCCAGTCTCCCCCTCCTGCCCATACCCGCTGCAGCTCTGAAGACTCCCTGAGGTGTGTGTGTGTGTGTGTGTGTGTGGTGGGGCAGTTCCTCGTGCAGGTTCCCCCTGCATGATGCTTCCCCAAATGTCAGTCTCTCAGGTTCCGGACCACTCTTAGCAGATGCAATTTAGACTTGCCTGCCACAGAGCGGGGGGAGCATCTTCACCTTCAGTCATACCCGTGGGGGTGTCTCCCAGCCAATGAAGCACTGAGCGCCAGCAGAATCTTATAAATCATTTCCGAGCATCGGAGACAGAGTGCTTTGACCCTGTAGGTAGCTTTTCCTGCACATTGGGCGCATCACCTGGACTTAGCTGAACTCATGAAACCCATAGCTCGACTGGGGGAGTCTCTTAAGAACTTAACTGTGGGGCGATGGGTGGTGGGGATGGAGGTGAGCAAGGAGAGTTCTGGGAGCTCTAGCAGAATGCCCTGTTCAGGCAGTCTCAGGGAGGGAGGGTAAGGAGGCATCATACTCACAAAGAAAGTCTTCACCCTGTTGAAGGCAGCTCGGAGCTCTCGAAGCATGTGGGGCAGGCTGGTGGAGAAGTGGGTGCAGCTGTTCTCAGATGGCGTGCCCTGGGCTGGGCTGGCCCCCATCCCAGCCAGGAAGACCAGGCAACAGAGCAGTGCTGAGCTGGGCATAGTGGCGCTCTGCCTTCTTCTGCCAGTCGGCCTTGTGGTTTGGTTTTGCAAGAGCAAGGCCCTGGTGTGTAGCCTTCACCTACTGTGTCCCCCCTTTATATTGGGTTCAGTAGGGCCTCCCCCATTGAGAAAAAAGTCACAGACCCACAAAGCTTCCTGTCAAAGGATTCTGACCAGAGCCCCTCCCTTCTCTAGACCTTTGCATTCGATGAACTGCTTTAAATGTTAATTCATTGCATCGTCAGCAAAAAGGATGGTTGAAAAACGAACTTCTGCGTTATGCTATTTTTAGGCTGAGCCACCTCTCTCTCTCTTTTAAAATAATTTTTGCAACTTCTCTTAATAAAAAAAAAGTTGACTTCCTGGGGTGACCAGTTGTTCTGTGCGCAGAGGCCCACAGTGTGGGTTCCATTCACACGTTCCTAGGTCACAGTGACGTGGACAAATTGGCCATGACAGAGTGTGCTGCGATTGAGCAATAATTGGATCCCTTCCCTAACCTGGGTTGAATACCCAAGGCTTCTCCTTGCTGAATGGGGAAGTCACCTCAACGCTCTGGGCCTTAGTTTCCCCCAGTGAAAACGCGAGGGTGAGCTAAATATCCTCAATGCTGTCTTCTGGTTCTTTCATTGCTGTTCCAAGCCGGCCGCTCCGAGAGGCCCGCTTCCCACAGGGTGGCCAGGAGGTGCCACATGGGACAGTGTAGAGCAGAGTCCGGAGCGAGGTGAGAAAACGGAATTAAAGACCTTCAGGTTTATTTGAGTTGTAAGCTTCTATGGCTGGAGACTTAAGCTTGAAAGAGGGGAGGAAGAAGTAGAAATAACATGAAAAATAAGTCAGGATTCCATGAAGGCTGGAGAACAGGCTCTTTTCTTTCCTCTTACCTAATTCTTCTCCCCTCCTCAAAGAAGCCTTTGTTATATTGTCTTAGATTTGGACACGTGAATGTGTGTGAGTGTGTGCATATGAGTGTGTGTGTGAATGTGTGTGTATGTGAAGGTGTGTAAGTGTGTGTGTGTTTAAGTATTGAATGTGTGTGTGAATGTGAGGGTGTGTGTGTGTGTTGCAGGGGCAGGGCAGCGGCTCTCCCTCTAGTTAGGAAAGGCAGGGGTAGTGGCATCACTTCAGATCTCTGGAAAGTCTCTGGGGGTCATTTGTGCCTTCACCTCCCCCTTCCACAGAGGCTTCTCCCACAGTGTAGACCAGCCGTGGGCAAACTATGGCCCGCGGGCCGGATCCGGCTCGTTTGAAATGAATAAAACTAAAAAAAAAGAGACCGTACCCTTTTATGTAATGATGTTTACTTTGAATTTATATTAGTTCACACAAACACTCCACCCATGCTTTTGTTCCGGCCCTCCGGTCCAGTTTAAGAACCCATTGTGGCCCTGGAGTCAAAAAGTTTGCCCACCCCTGGTGTAGACAGTGAAGGGGAGAACACTGGCCAGGGAGGGGGCAGAAGGCTTGGGCTCTGACGTGACTTCTCCATGTCTGTTTTCCATCTGCTTCCTGCCTGCCAAGGGCCTGGGCTTCCCACAGGATGGGCTTGGGGAATTAACAAATGGACTCAGATGTAAGAAATCCCCCGCTTTCTCTATTCCCTTGCCCTCCTGCATCAGCACTGGGACGCCTTGAATGGCACTGGGTCTGAGCCTGCCCCTCGGAGGTCACTGCGCCAGAGCAAGTGAGGTGGACGTACTGGGGCGGGGCCAGTCTGGAGTGAGTAGGCGGGCCCACCTGTGGATATACCGTGTGGGCCAGAATCAGGGACTGTGGCCTCTCCTCCCAACCCTTTGTGCTAATAGAGAAACCAAAGAATCACAAAGGGAGAACGGGCCTTTCTTTTGGAAGCAGGAGTGGTGCTAACACAGGAATTGCTTCTCCTGAGATTTACACGGGGCCCAGGAGCGTGTGCTTTGCAGCCAGGAGGGGGAGAGGAGCCAGGAGCTGGGATCTGCATCCTTTCCGCCTGTCTCCTTAGCGCGTGCCTGTTGGGTGTGTGGGAAGTGTCAGCTTTGGCCCAGAGGGCTGACCCCTCTTTGAGCCAGGTGTTCCAGGTGCAGACAATGTGGTAGAGCAATTAGCCCAGAGGACCCCAACCAGGACAAGGCTCCCAGGCTCTCCCTTCCCCAGGCAGCATGGCCCTGCCCATCTTTGTTTGCCACCCTGCCCTGTGCTTTCCTCTGCTACTAAACCTACAGCCCTACAGCTATCACCCATGTCTCACCCTGTCTCAGCCAATCAGCTGTGAGGTCCCTGAAGCAGGATGTTGTTTTGTTATCCTTTGTGTACTTGGTTCGAGCGCAGGGTCTGGCCCATGGTAGGTGCCAGGCACACAGCTTCCCCTTTACTATATTGGGATGGGCATAGCGGAGTGTCCCAGGAACCTTGGCTGGGGCTGGAGAAAGGAAAGCCTTAGCCTGGTTGGGGCACAGGCGAGGACTCAGAGGGATAGGGAGAGCAGCTCAGAGAGGCAGGAACCACCTCTTCCACTTTCTTATCATTTGAGATCTACTACACACAGTAGCAGCTGGGAGCTCAATTGTGAAAATGAAATGTATCTTAATAAACACTACCTTTATAATTATTCAAAGTATGGCTATGCATTTTTGGGGACAGCCTATCCTATACTACTATAATAAAAGCCTAATATGCTAAGTGTCCGACCATTCGTTTGACTGATTGACCGGTTGCTATGACGTGCACTGACCACTGGGCGGGGGGGGGGGCTGATGCTCTGAATGGTAGGTTAGCTTGCTGCTGGGGTCCAGCCTGGGCAAGATGGGCCGGACACTCCTTGGGACCCTCCTGCGGTTCCCCTGGCCCTGATTGTGCACCGGTGGGGTCCCTCAGCCTGACCTGAGCCCTCTCACAATCTGGGACCTTTCGGGGGAGGTCAGAGAGCCAGTTTCAGCCTGATCCCTGAAGGACAGGTCGAGGGACACCCCTGGTGCACAAATTCATGCACCGGGCCTCTAGTATAATATATATGTATACACACACGTGCTCACATGCACGCATGCACAAGATGGCAGGGACGTGGGCAAAACCCATTTCTATCTTTCTTTAATCCATAAGCCATGTGTTGAATAGTTGAACCTTTCCTCATTGATTTGAAATCACTGTCCTCTCTTTACTCAAAATTTCAGGATCTAAAGGGTCAGAGGTAACCTTAGGCAAATTTCCTGATGCAATTCCTTATTTAACAAATAGCGACAACAATATGCTTTTTATCAACATATCTCATAGGATTGATGTCAAACTGATACAAGACAACAGGGATGAACAATTTGGGGAAAATCGAGACCCTCTATTTTTATATCAACAAAACAGGGGAACAACAAAAATAGCAGTCAGTCATCCTAGTTCTCAAGGCTGTGAAGAATGGCAGCCTTCTTGGTATAGTGGCTTCACACTGGCAGCAGTTCTGCAACTCAGACCAAAGAGTGGCCACAGTCTTGGGGGGGCTGCACTGGAGTGTCACAAGGAAGGCTAAGCGATCTGGGCTTGTTGGACTCGGGGTCCGGCCAGTTGACATACAAACAGGGCCACTTGGGAGGGAGCAGGCAGGCTCATGATGCAGGCAGAGAAGGTGGGATGGTGGCTCCCTGGGGCAGCGCAGTGACTGTCCTGATGAGGACTCCCTTGGGGATTGGCTTCCACTCGGCCATTAGTAGTTACTATTCAAGGCTGATAGTGGGAGTTTCATTTCTTCTTATCCAGGACATCTAGTGCGTACAAAAGCTTCCCCAGCTTGAAATTTCTAGTGTTCCCTTGAATAACCTTTCTCAGCTCCCTGGTCAGAGACTTCCTTGGTAGCTGTGCTGTAATAGGTCCGGTCAACACAGAGTCTGGAATCACGTGAGGCTGGCGGGGGAGTGGGGTGGGGCGGTGAGGGGGGCAAGAAGACAGGGATCTTTGCCCCTGTGCTATTCTGGGATCCTCTGACTTTGGACTTGTGCCTCGGGGGCTTTAGCAGAAAGACCTGGTGGTCGAGGGAGGCACATCGGGCCTGGCCCCTTGGTCAACTCAAGCAAAGCTGGTGTAAACCCGATTGGGTGCTCTTCACGATCTAGGATCGTGGCAGGCAGATGCTAGAAACCACAGCGGAAGGGCTGGTAGTTGGACAGCCAATGTGGAATTCCCCTTTTGCAATGGGGCACCGAATCAAGCAGTTTGGATTTTCCTTGGGGGACAAACACTGTGATCTGTGACTCGTCACATGAGACATTTGGCTGGCAGGAGCCAGGACTCCAGGTGTGGGCAGCCTTGTTACCCAAAGGATTTAGCTGTTTCTACTCTGCCTGCATGACCGCCTAGAACAGCGAATGGGCACAAACGCGGTCTCGCAGCTCCAGTGCCGTGAGTCTGCTGGGACTAGGTTTACTCAGCTCTCCTCTGGATGACTGAACAGGGCTGGCTGTGCGGCCCTGCGACTGGTGTGGTCATATAGGGTCCCATGCTTGTAAAGCCCCGCCCTTGCTCTGCGGTCACTGTCTTGAAATTCTTCATTGCTGAACAAGAGGCCTCACGTTTTTATTCTGCACCGGGCCTGCCCCAGTTTATGTAGTCGATTCTGTATATGAGACTAAACTCATCGCATTCTTTCTCTGGCCTCACCTTCACCCAGTCCTCCCTATTCCGTAAACGGCACTACCATCTATCTAACCCATCATACAAGCCAGAAACCTAGAAATAACTTGTCAGTTTCTCCCTCCCCCACTCCAACTTATGGTCAATCTATTTCCATGTCCTCCAGACTTTTCTTCATAAACAACTTTCTAATCTGTTTACGTCTCTCCATTTCCATCATCGTCAACCACTGTCTGGTTCAAGCTACGGTCTTCTCTCTTCTGGGCCCCACAATAAATGCCTAATTGATACTCTCACATTCATTCTCTAAACTGTTCTCTACTTTGTAGACAGAGTGATGGCTTCCAAACACCAACCCCCTACCTAAGCCCTGCAATGGCTGCCACTTGCCCTTCCTGGGTAAGGTCCCTTTAGACCAGTGGTTCTCAACCTTGGCTGCACATTAGGATCACCTGGGAATCTTTTTAAAATCCTGATTTCTGGGCCTCATCCTCCGGAAATTCTGTTTCTTTGTTACTAATGTTGCGGCCCCACCTCATAACAAAGAAACAGAATTTCCGGAGGTTGAGGCCCAGAAATCAGGATTTTAAAAGATTACCAGGTGCTTCTAATGTGCAGCCAAGGTTGAGAACCACTACCTTAGAATATGTGCAGACAGAGCAGAGTTTTGATTGGTTTCTGGACATGACTGCAGTGGTGTTAAAAGGCATAGTTTGCATGCCCTCCCACCACAGTGCCCCTGAAGCACCCCGGTTATTCTAACCTCTATCTCTAAAATGTGCCTCTGACTATAAATCCCGTATTCTTAATACTGTCATCAACTCCCTGTGTCAGCTGACTCTGTTTCTTCTGCTTTGACTTTCAGCATTTCCAGCCTCATCGGCTTTCCTCCCCGCCCCCCCATGGTCCATGCTCTCTCTCTCCCACCTCAGGGCCTTTGCACATGTGGTTCTCCCTTCCTGGATTGTTCTTTTGTGGGGAGCTGGCATGGCCATGGCATCCTCAGCCCCAGGGCGCCTTATGTACCACACCAGCTCAGCCTGGTTCAGTGACCCTGAATGGGGGCGGTGAAAGGCTTAGAAAAGACAGACAAGAGAACGAAAGCTGGGTCTCGGTGGGACGCTGCTCCTCTGATGGAGAGAGACAGCGCCCACGCCCACAAGCTGTGTCTTTATTTTATAGCAGATGCCACGAGGCAAAGTAAGGGCGTGATCAAGATGTTTACAGCATTCTTGTGAGTTTCACTCCTACTCAACTACATGCACCTGAACTCTATCACTCAGGCACATGGGGCCACGTATTCGGACCATAGGTTCAAGCTTACAACTACAGCTGTTGGCTATAATTGTGCTGGGAGGGCGCTGCCCTCCAAGCTGGGACTTGCATGTGGCCATGAGAGGACTGTGCCCTCTCAGTAGTCCAAGGCTTGAACCTGTCCAAACACTGTAGCTGCTTTCTACATTCTTCCCCTTCTCTTCATCCTTCAGTTCTCAGCAAAGATGTTATTTGCTCCAGTGAATTTTTTTCTATTCTCCGGTCTAGGTCTTCTCCGGGTGTATCTTCTCAGAACACCTTGCTCCTTTTGCTTTTTGGTGCTAGGTAAATGTATAATTATACATGTAGGCATTTGGTCACTTGATTGACCTCCATCTCTCCCATTAGATTGCCTTCCACAGGGGCAGGGCCCCATATCAGTTTCTGATCATCATTGTTTGCCTAGTGCTTGGTACAATTTTGGGCACATCCAAGGTTCTCGCTAAATATTTGTTGACTGACAGACTGAGTGTGTGCTTTCTAAGCTTTTTGTAGCTGTAACTGGCTATATGTTTGTTTCCTGCCTCATAGAGATAAAGGATGGATTCACTTGGGGAAGCAGCTACCCTCACACAATATGTGCCCATTCTCATTTAGCTTTTCTATTAAAAATACACATACAATCTAATTACTATCCAACATGCTTCCATGCAGATGTTAACCAAACATCGCATGGTTGTTGGTGTGTTAAAAATGCCCGCTGTCATAGGGTGTCAGAAGAGAAAGGAACTTGGATGTTAGTTAACCCCTACTTCTCATTTTACAGATGAGCAAACTGAGGGCCAGAAGAGAAAGTGACTTTTCCAGGCACTACAGTTAGTTCATGGCAAAGGCGAAATCCGAAATCGATTGTCTTTGCATTTTTCTTCTCAAATTAGTATTTGACTCCTTGACTCAGATGAATATTAAATTACTCTCAATTCTCATGGCCAGCACCAACAACTGGGGGGAGTTGTGTAAGACGTGTGCAGTGCACGGGGTTGCAGTGGTAAGGAGAAGTTGAAAGTCTGTGAAAATAAGTTTCCCCCTGTAAAATAATTCTGACTCTACTGTGGACTGTGTTTGAGAGCTGGAGACTGGGTGAGGGTTGCTTAGAATTTCTGTCCAAGGGACGTATTTCAAGCCTTAGCACACATGCAGACAGAATATGGTTCCTACTGTACCATTTGTGATAAATATCACAAATATTTAGGGAGAACCTTGGATGTGTCCAAAAGTGTCCTAAAGTTCTAGGCAAACAATCACGGTCAAAAACTGATTGTGGAAGGCAATCTAAGGGGAGAGATGGAGAGCAATCAAATGACCAAATGTCTGAGAGACAGAAGTTGGGTTAAAAGGCATCGTTGGGTGTGCCCGAAGCACCATCCATTTCAAGAAAACTTATTCAAGAGATCGGAGAGCGAAATGCTTCATTTTGTCTAATCTGATCTTTATCGCTAAACTATGCCCCAGATTCTAACTCCTCAGCCACACTCCTTGTGTTTCTATTGTGTGCTTTACACACATCTTCATTGCAGGAAGAGCCTCCATTCTGGGCTCATCCTGGATTCAGGCCACCTCTCCTGTGACTATCCTGTACACGCAGCCCTCAGTCATACACTCTCCCAGGGAGGGGCTGGGAGTGTGCAGCTGTGTCCAGGGTGGCCCTGGATTCTCTAAGTCACTAGGGGTCAGGACCCCTTTACATACTTAATGTCCAGGACCCCAAAGAGCTGTTCACTTATGTGAGTTATCAATATTTATCAACTAAGCAGCTGAAAGTGAGAAATTAAAAAGCTATCTATTATGACATCTGAAAGTAATGATAAAAACCCACTGCATGTTAACATAAGTAACATCGTCTTTATGAGAAATAGCTGTCTTCTGCAAGTCAGAACACATTTAGTGAGAAGAGCGGCATTGGGGACAATTTGTTCCAAAGCTCTTTAAACATCTGCTTTAAGAGATGAACCTGTGTTCTTTCATCTGCCTCTACGTTTGGTCTGTTGTGGTATGTTGTTTAGACTGAAGTATATCAAGAAAACCCTGTCTCACATAAACGTATAGTTAGAAAAGGGAGGACCTTTCAGAGGTCCCTGCACCACCCTGTGGGAAGCGTGGCCTGTGTTTAACAAAAATCTCTGGGTGAGGATGAGTAGGAGGAGGGTGATCAGAGGAAGGGGTGAGGGATACCCCCCAGGGCACCCGGCCTGGATGGAGAAGGGAGGTGCCCACTGCCTCACTGTTGTCTTCTTCAGTCAGAGTTTCCAAATAGCCGAGGTGGTCCTTCAGGGCAGCCGCCTGTGAGCATCACGTAGGTCACGGAAGCTGAAGTGCCTCCTCACATGCAGTGTTTGTGGTTTCAAGTCAGAAACCATGGGATTTTGGGGGCTGACGTGCCGCGTCCTGCCTATTACGGTAAGCCCCTCTCCAAGGGGCCCCAGGCCTAGGACCAGGCTGTAGGGGCTGCGGGCAGTCAGGTGACACAGGGCTATTGGAGGGACTCTACTACAGGTTTATTTTGGGTTCTACCTTTCACTTCCACTTTTAATTTAATTTCTCTCTCTCTCTCTCTCCTTCAATTCTAAGAGGTAGTTAAAAACCCCTGCTTTCTCTTTGGTTAGTCTTGTACTTTCTCAGTTTTCAGAATAACCTACTAAATAAAAGCAGACATTGTTTCAGTCCAACTGGCCAGGATTGATCCAATCAAAGCGATACGATTTGCTTTCTCTTCTCTTTTCACCATACAAGATTGAGTGGCATATGCAGTCAGGGGCTGTTACTGAGCTGGCTAGCTGAGGAATGGCTGAGAAGGTGGGCACCGTTTGAGGAACCGGGCCACACATTTTGTGCTCAAGTTAAACCTTGCTCCCGGGCTGTCCTGTGGACTGTGGGAGACTCCCTACAGAATAAATGGGAACAGAACCTCTTCTTGCCCGAGCTGGGCTAAGAACTCCTGAGACCCTAAGATGCTTTAACCTTCAAATGTAGCTCAGAATAACACAGCACTCAACCTACTAAATAAAACCAGGACGTCCAATGAGGCTTGGCTACTTAAAAATAAAATATATATATATATATTTTAAATATATTTTATTGATTTTTTTACAGAGAGGAAGGGAGAGAGATAGAGAGTTAGAAACATCAATCAGCTGCCTCCTGCACATCTCCCACTGGAGATGCACCTGCAACCAAGGTACATGCCCTTGACCTGGATCGAACCTGGGACCCTTCAGTCCGCAGCTCTATCCACTGAGCCAAACCAGTTAGGGCAGAGGTTTGGCTACTTTTGGTGATTGTATCAATGCTTAAATTTTTTTAAACCAAAAAATTGAAGAGAATCTACGCCTTGGCTTTTGGGTGATTGGGACTGTTCTTAGGTGTAAGGTCAGAAGCCTCAGGCAGGAGGTTGGACATAAATTGGTGTCAGGGAGTCGATTGATTGCAGGAGAGCGGCTGGGAGCTTGCACGGAGGCTCTCTTTGGTGCAGACCTCATCCACCTCTGACAGCTAAGGCTAGATCCTCGATAGCTGAGCACCCCTCGCCCCCACATTGCCAGCCCTCAGCCCCTGGGTCCCGGTGTTCAGTTACTGCAAAGCACATCATGTGCCTTGCCCCTGGGCTGGTCTTTGCAGTAGGGTACGGTGGTTTCCTGTGTGGGCCCTGGAGTCAGACTGACTGTGCAGCTCGGCTCTGCCCCTCACCACTGGTGTGGCCTGTGCTGGACATGAGGACTGGCCCTGTCGGCGGTTGTAGGGCTTAAATGGAATGTCCACGACTGCTTAGGTGAGTGCCGGGCACATTGCAAGCTGCCAGGACCTCTGAGCTGTGGTTGCTCATGCTTTCCCATAACAACGCTCAGCTGCTATACAGCGGATGGACCTCCTCGTGGACCCGAAGACTCGGGACAACGCCAGGGTCTCCACCTCAATCCTCTGAGGCTGCTACCCGGGGACAGGGAATCAAGCTCACAGTAGAAGGAGCTCTGACCTGGGCGTGGAGGAGAGCCCTAGCCAGCCCTGGGCCTTCCACTGTGAGGTGCTGGACAGTTCCTTTCTGTCCTTCAGCCTGACTTTTTTTTTATGTTTCCCATTGATCTTTAGAGAGAGTGGAAGGGAGTGAGGCGGGGCGGGGGGAAGGGGGGGTGGAGGAGGAGGAGAGGTGAGAGAAACACATGGACTGGTTGCCTCCTGCACATGCCCGGACTGGGGCTAGGGATCAAACCGAGATACATGCCCTTGACTGGGAATCGCACCTGAGACCCTTTTGTGTGTGGGTCAACGCCCTAACCACTGAGCACCCCGCCAGGGCAGCCTTGCTTTCTGCATCTGTAAGTGGAAGGCTTGACAGAGTTGCTTTGCTGAGGTACTTTCCAAACCTAGCATCCTAGCTGTTATTCCCCCAGCTGCCCTCCCACCCTGCCCCAGCCAGCCTCCCTGGCAGCAGTTAGTTGGCACGCGTGGTGCTGATGTGTCCTAGTACTTTCCCTCTCTGCCCAGCTGCTGGCTCAGCGGGGCCCAGGCCCCTTCAGCCACTTCCAGCTCACAGCCCTGGAAGCACCGCTCCGTAAGAGGAACAAAACCTTTCCCTCGCGCAGCGTGTGCGTGATGAGTTCACCTGTATTTCCTTCTTGCAATCCTCGCCCCTCGTGTTCTCGAGGTTGCAGTTTCGTTGTGACTCAGGCCTGCTGAGAGCAGTGGAATCCGAGGGCCTCCGCTTCGCGGGAGGACGTGAGCTGCCTTTTCCTCAAGAGCAGGGCAGGGGGGGCGGGCGGCGGTGGTAAGCGGGGTGGCAGGGGCGTGGGAGGAAGGTGATCACCTTCCGGAAGTGGATTTCTCACATTGACTATCTCTGGGAGGAAAGAATATTACTGGAAAGCCCTAGAGATCGCTTGCCATCTCCTTCAGGAGGGCGTTTGTGTTCTGAAGAAATTATGTGCCCTGTGTGGTAAAAATGTCTGTGTGGTTCTGGTGGCTGCTGCCAGGCAGGCCAGTGGCCGCCGGGAGGAAGTGTTGGTGGTGTGGTTGGCTCATGGCAGGAGGCGGGGGGCAGAGGGTCTCCGGGTGGAGGTGACCGTGGCTGCTGGATTCCCATGGCAAAACACGATGGGGAGCTAGATTGCTGCTTCAGCTCGGGGCTGCCTGGTGCTACTGGCTTTGAGCAGTGAATGGAGCCCCTCAGCCGGGTCCCACAGGAAAAGAGGAGAAGGGAGGGATGACCAGCGCTGGAAACGGGCTTTTGACCACTGTGTGAACCCAGCGTGGGTGAGCACTCACCTCACGCAGGCTCTGAAGAAGCAGGTTCACAGGTCCCGTGAAGACAGCTCTGCGGTCAAGTCCACGGAGGACCCAGAGACCAGAAACATACAGAGAGTGCAAAGAATACACAGGCCACCCCAATTCAGAAATGCCTGTTTTCTATAGATGCAAGTAGCTATGCTTCCTCTCTGCCCTTTTGAGGTGGGGAACCCTTCACCTCAGGATGCTGCCTCTGGGAAACCCTTGATCAAGTAGCCAGTAGCTTCCAGAGCCACCGGGCTCCGAGTCGGAGCTGTAATGAGGAAGCAGCAGCCCCTTATTGTGTGCTGAGTTCCGTGCAGGGCTGGTGGTGAGCTGAGACGGGTGGGGAGGAGGGCAAGTCAAGCTGGGCAGAAGAGAGGAGTTTTAATAGGGGGGGAGTTCACATGAGGGTCCCCTCAGAGGGGAAAGTAGACAATAGAGGGGTCTCAGGGAGAGGGAGTAGAGTGTGATGGGTGGTGATCCAAGACAACTTTGTTTATTTCAAATGTTGCCTATGGCAGGTCATGTGTCCAGTAGGCGAAAGAAACTCTCTAACTTGTAGACCCCAGCTCCCACAAACCTGGACTGGGTTTGTAAATCTTATAGACTCCAGCTCCCACAAACCTGGACTGGGTGTGGTGTTACATATGATTTTTTAAAATATATTTTTATTGACTTCAGAGAGGAAGGGAGAGGGAGAGATAGAAACCTCAGTGATGAGAGAGAATCATTGATTGGCTGCCTCCTGCACACCCCATACTGGGGACTGAACCCGCAATCCACGCTTGTGCCCTGACCGGTAACTGAACCATGACCTCCTGGTTCATAGGTCTATGCTCAACCACTGAGCCACACCAGCTGGGCGTGAACTGAGTTTTGTGCTATTGTAGGATAGGAGCAAATCAGCATTTATAAAATGAATTTCTGTGAAGGTATTGCTCCAGGTTCCAAAAAAGTGACTCACAAACATCCGTGCTACTTGCATTGAAGTGTATAAACACGTGCCCGGTCAAAGGGGCTGCAAGAGTTGGCTGTGTGTTGGGAAGAGGTGGTGACAGGGCCTTGGGGCTAGGGCTGGAAGGGAGGAAGAACAGGTCATCCTTAGCAGGTGTCATGAGTAAACTGGTCTTGTGGCAGCTCTGCCACTGGAATCCAGAGCTCCTTATCCCCCTCCACCAGGGAAACCTTGTCATATCTGTATGACGAAAGAAGTATTAATACCCATCTCCTGGTCATGAGCAGAAGCGGGGATGAAAAGCTTGTCCCAGTGCCGGGCGGTAGTGAGTCCTCAGTAACAATTAGCTGGCAACCTGTTTGTTGCTCACCCTATGACTACTATCTAACTATGCTACAACTGCTACAGCTCCCACGGCCACGGCCACCAGCACAGCTGACTGGTGATGCT
>NW_006284328.1:320689-320907 GCF_000327345.1 Myotis davidii | reverse complement strand
GGAGACACATTTTATTCATTTTGGCTAGCACATGGGTTTAAGAGTCTCAAATGGAGAGGCCGAGGTCCAGGAAAAGGAAACCTGTTTTAGTTTTAGTCTTTTTTTGGTAAAATATATTTTTATTTATTTCAGAGAGGAAGGGAAAGGGAGAGGGAGCTGGAAACATCAATGATGAGAATCATCATTGCTGACTCCTGCATGCCCCCTACCGGGGATCA
>NW_006284328.1:318668-318989 GCF_000327345.1 Myotis davidii | reverse complement strand
TGGTCTCTGGCCAAAATGAGGACTCTCATATGTTGTCAGATGATGCCCTGCTCTCTTCCAACTCCTTGCCTCCACTTGGCTTCATTGGCCTGAAATTACTACCCACAGCCCCGCCCCTTCCATCCAGCAGAGTTCTTCAGTGCCAACTCTCCCTTCAGCCTTTCTCTACCCATCTGATGTCACTGAGTTTTCTGTCTTCCCTTTCAAAAATCCTCCAGCACTTAGGACCATACTTAGTGCACTTATTGTACACAACCTAGAATTGAGAAGCATCTTTTCCTGGGTATGTATTTGCGTGTGTGCATGTGTGCGTGCGTGCGC
>NW_006284328.1:312113-318429 GCF_000327345.1 Myotis davidii | reverse complement strand
CATCATTGCTGACTCCTGCATGCCCCCTACTGGGGATCAAGCCTGCAGTCTGGGCATGTGCCCTGGACTGGAATCAAACCCAGGACCCTTCAGTCCGCAGGCCGATGCTCTATCCACTAAACCAAACCAGCTAGGGCTTAATCTTTTTTCTGTGTGATTATGAAGATGTCTTCCAACTTCAGAGAGCCTCGGTTTTCTGTCCCTGTGAAATGAGAGACTCCTCACTTCTTTTTCCTCCTTTGCAGAGGATCAAAGAGGCTTGCCAATAGGATGAAATACTTCAAGGCCACAAAATAACTAATGGCATGAAAGAGCTAGCTCCGCCGCGGGCTTTTCCCTGACTCAGGGAGGGAGGCCCTGGTGGCTTTTCCTGGAACCAGCAGCAGGAGTAGGATCCAGGACTTCCTGCTCGCCAGACAGGCCACAAACCACTAAGCCACACCGTTTCCCTGGACTCTGTGCTTCCCACTGTCCCATGAGGTGCAGCCTGTCAGGTCTCACTTTCCTTTCTAGCCATCATGTTCCAGCCATGGGGATCTCTGTTGTTCAGATAGCTTCCTTCTGAAATCCCCTCTGCCCAGGGTTCCTGGGATCCTGCAGACCTTGCTTCCTGTGATGCGGCTGGGAAAACACACTGGCCTGTAGAGCTCTTATTCATCTTCTCAAGCTGGAGACCGTGGGCTTAAGCAATGATCTGTTCTGAATGTGAGAGTGCGCTCGTGTGCATGAGGAGGTATGTGACTCTGCAGCTCTTCTATGACTAACAGATGCCAGCTGTCTGCTGCCATGTGGTGTGTGCCTACCGTGTGCCACGGACTTGACACAGTCTGACCCATGAAACCCTGCTTGATGCCCATACCTGCTACTACCTGGCTTAGTTGGTTGGTGTTCCTTTACCACTCTGATTTCTTACTATGTGCCAGGCACTTTATTGATATTATTTCACTTTAAGTTTTACAACAATTTCAAGAGTTTACCCAACTATTAATCCTATTTTACAGAAGAGTAAAATGAGGCTCAAGTAACTCCCTTGAGGTTGAAGCAGAAATGTGAACCCAGGTTTGACCCCAAAACTTAGATGTTGTCAGAGCTAGAATTTTCTGCATAAGGTCTCTGGCCAAAACGAGGACTCTCATATGTTGTCAGATGATGCCCTGATCTCGTCCAACTCCTTGGCCCTGATCTCGTCCAGCCTCCACTTGGCTTCATTGACCTGAAATGACTCACCCCACCCCTGCCCCTTCCATCCAGCAGAGTCCTTCAGTGCCAACTCTCCCTTCAGCCTTTCTCTACCCATCTGATGTCACTGAGTTTTCTCAAAGCCACCCTACCTGCTCACTGAGCCTCTTTTTTTTTTGGAAATTACAAAACGATTTCTCTACATCCCTTCTAAACCCCACTTGCTACCCACTCCACCCATTCTCCCCATCGGTTGCTTCAGAAAACATTGCCCATGCACCCACACCCTCTAAAAGCATCTTTTAGGAAGCCACCCCCAGATCCCAGTGAGCCTTGGACATCGACATGGCCCGTTTTCAATCCAAAGGCCTGTTACCCATGGATTTTCCATGTGTGTGTATAGTGTGTATGTGTGTGCATGGGTCTGGACCTTGTTTCCTGTGACACGGTCGGGAAAACACACTGGCCTTCCATAGGAGGCTTAAGAAATAGCCTAACACTAGACTCGAAGTGGGAGTCATGTGGTCTGGGTCTTTGCTCACAAGACATGGCTAAACAACCTGGGGCCAACCCTTGTCTCTTCTTTCCCTGAAGCCTTTTAGAAAAGGTCCCACAGCGTCTAATGATCCTGGTGGTCAGAAAATGTCCTGTGATCCAACAATAAACCTCTCCTGCTTTATTCTAAGCCCGTTGCTAGCTTCATGGAATACCTACCAGGAGTCCCAGATAGGTAACCAAAGCCCCCTTCCATCGCCCAGGTAAGTAGAAATTATACAAATACTCCCCACGCATCCAGGGTGTCAAAACTTAACAACATGTGTCCTTTCACACATATTGTATTATTCAGTCCTCCCAGCTGCCCTGAGAGGTAGGCCAGGCCAGATTCTCAGTGTGGTTTTACAGAGGAAGAAACCAGGTTTAGCGAGGCTAGCTGGCTGCCCAACATCAGAGAGCAGGGTAGAGGGTTTCGACTCCACTCTGAGAACTCAGAGCTCTTGGAGTGAGGAGGAAGTTTGGAGTTTGCTTAATTCTATATGAACGCTCTCTTTTTATAGATGAGGGAACTGAAGTCCAGAGCGCTTCTAGAACTCGTCTGAGTGGCAGCCTAGAAGTTAGAATGTTGGTCTCCTGCTGATCGGTTCACTTCTTTACTCAAAGCATCACACCAAGATGAGCTCCGTGGCTTCAATCATTTTTGAAAGGTTAAAAAAATGTCATCACACCCGAAATGGATATAACGTTACATGTCAATTACATCTCAAACACTCGTGTCATAAGGGCTGTGGTCCTGCCCACCCCCTTCCTCTCCATGTCTCAGAAGGAAACCCGAGCCCCACGAACTTCCATCCCTGCTAACATTCGGCCTCTCCCTCTGCCCGTGGTCCGCCTAGGGACAGGCAACAGCAGCCCCCGCCCCCCCATTTCAATGAAATGAAATACCTGCCACCTCCCAGACAGAAAAAAAGGGGGAAAAAGAAACCCAAGCGTGGTGATCAGAGAAGACAAACAACGTGTCTCAATATGGTTCATCAGCAGAATTTTCCCCAGAGCAACGGCCCGTGTCAGAGCTGTATTTTCCACTCCGGCTACCGTGATTTGGTTGTGGCACACTTGCTCGCTTTCCTTTTGATGGAGACAGACTCTGACGCAGGTTAGGGCTCTGGCAGGTGTCTGGGGGTTCGCTCTGGCCTCTGACACCTCCTCCCCTCCCTCACCTTCCCTTCCTCCCTGATACTACCAGCCGGGCTGGGGCAGAAGCCGTTGGAGGTGCTTGCTGGAAAGGAGTAGCTTTCTTCAGAGCCCCCTAAGCAGGTGTCTGCAGCCTGAAGGCAGGGCAGGCAGGGCAGGGGCGAGGTTCTAGATTCCCTAGGGCCGTGGTCCACAAACGGCGGCTCGCGAGCCACATGCGGCTCTTTGGCCCCTTGAGTGTGGCTCTTCCTAAGCCTTAGGAGAACCCTAATTAAGTTAATAACAATGTACCTACCTATACAGTTTAAGTTTAAAAAATTTGGCTCTTAAAAAGAAATTTCAATCCTTGTACTGTTGATATTTGGCTCTGTTGACTAATGAGTTTGCCGACCACTGGCTGGGTTTCCAGAACCCATTCCAGAAAGCTTAGGACCATTTGATAGGTGACATTTGGTATCTTTCCTCATTCCGTCTTGCTGAGTTGTTCTGCCTTGTGTTCGGGACATCTGTGGGCTGGAGGGCTTTCCCGGGGCCAGTCAGTTGCACGACTCATCTGCTGATCCCTGTACGAAAGGCGAACAGTGCCTGTCACATCCACTGATAACCAGGTTCCTCATCCACTTCTTTCCTGGGAAGGAGATGGCTTCCTGGGTCGGCTGTAGGACTGGATGGAAAGAACTGAAAATGAGCGTGGTTGGTTCATTATCAGGGCAAGGCTGGGCATGTTCCCAGGGGCCCAGAGTGTCCCCAGGTTTTTGTTTGTTTCTTTGTTAATCCTCACCCAAGGATATTTTTCCATTGATTTTTTTTTTAGAGTGGAAGGCGGGGAGACAGAGAGATAGAGATAGAAAGATAGAGAGAGAGAGAGAGAGGAAGAGAGAGAGAGAGATAGAGATAGAGAGAGAGAGAGAGAGAGAGAGAGAGAGAGAGAGAGAGAGAGAGAGAGAGAGAGAGAGAGAGAGAGAGAGAGAGAGAGAGAGAGAGAGAGAGAGAGAGATCGACGGTTGCCTCCCGAATGCACCCTAACCAGGGCCAGGGATGAAACCTGCAACCCAAGTATGTGCCCTTGATCGAGAATGGAACCCATGTTCTTTCGGTGCTTGGCCCACACGCTAAGCACTGAACCACACCGGCCAGGGCTGTCCCAGGTTTGGACTAGTTCTCTGCATACTGTGCCCAGCCCCATCTCTTCCTGTGGCCCATGCCCAGCCCCCCAGTGACCTCTCAGCATCTCTCCTGGTTTTCAAAGCTTTGGTGCGCTTTCCTTCACCAACAGCTTCACTCTTACCAGGTGCTCGCTTCTCCTCTCCCTTGTGAAAACCCCATTTTCTTAGAGGAACTGGCCAACTGAACACTAAAAAATAGGTTAGGTGATAACTCATTTTCTTATCCTCGCAGGACAACTACTGTTTTCACTGATAATGTTGCAAATAGGGTACCTAATCTGCAGTGTTACTGTGTGTGTGTGTGTATGTGTGTGTGTGTGTGAGAGTGTGTGTGTGCGAGTGTGTGTGTGCGAGTGTGTGTGTGCGAGTGTGTGTGTGCGAGTGTGTGTGTGCGAGTGTGTGTGTGCGAGTGTGTGTGTGCGAGTGTGTGTGTGCGAGTGTGTGTGTGCGAGTGTGTGTGTGCGAGTGTGTGTGTGCGAGTGTGTGTGAGTGTGTGTGTGAGTGTGTGTGTGTGTGTTGTGCGTACATTTGAGGGCAGGGTGGGGGCAGGCCCTGGGCCTTCCCACACTGGCTGGCTGTATCCTCTTATTTGGCCTTCCCATTATGAAAGATGAATAGTGCCAGTCACGAGCACATGCCCGCTTCTCTGTAATTGCCCCATCCTGGGAATATCTGTGGCTTCTAAGAGCTGAGTTTAAGATGCCTTTTTTTGCTGTTGTTCTAAGCTTTTGAGGAAGCCTGGGAAAGAGCAGAAAAGTCCGCCCTGGAAATAATACACCAGCAAACCAACCTCCCACCACTTCCCAAGTAAATGTGCTGGGTATTCCTAAGCCTTAGGGCAGGTCTGAGTTTCTCAGAGCATCTCCCACTTCCCTATCCCGCGCTGGCTTTGACCTTGGCCCTCTCTCTGCCACATTGAAGGCTGCATTTAGTTAGCCGTGGTGTATGCTCTCCATCAGGGAAAATTGGGTAATGATGAAAACATGGTTGTTCTGGCTGTCCCCTTGGGGTTTGGCACATGCATTTTCCTCCCTTATTAAAAGCCATTTTCAGGACTGAGCCTGCTGCAAGTATCATGTATTCTTTAAAATAAATGAAGGAAACAAAAACTAGTTAATAAAAAAAGAAAATATATTATTAGTACACTAAAATACTTGTGTAGGCTATTTTATTGGTTGATTCTTTTTAAAAAATACATTTTTATTGATTTCAGAGAGGAAGAGAAGGAGAGAGAGATAGAAACATCAATAATGAGAGAGAATCATTGATCAGCTGCCTCTGACATGCTCCACACTGGGGATCAATTGAGCCCACAACTCGGGCATGTGCCCTCACTGGGAATTGAACTGTGACTTCCTAGTTCATAGGTTGATGCTCAACCACTGAGCCACGTCAGCCAGCTTGGTTAATTATTTTTAAAAAAGTTTTATTGAATGATTTGAGAGCGAGAGAGAGAAACATAGATTTGTTGTTCCACTTATTTATGCATTCATTGGTTGATTCTTGTATGTGCCCTGACTGGGGATCGAACCCACAACCTTGGCATATTGGGACAACACTCTAACCAACTGAACTACCTGGCCAGGATTCCTAGCTAACATTAAGTTCATGCTTATTAAGTGTATTTTTCTTATTTGAACCTCACAGTGAATTTTTTATTAAATTTATTGGAGTGACATTGGTTAACAGGATCAGATAGGTTTTAGGTACAGATTTCTTTTTCTTTTTTAAATATATTTTATTGGTTTTCTACAGAGAAGAAGGGAGAGGGACAGAGAGTCAGAAACATCAATGAGAGAGAAACATCGACCAGCTGCCTCCTGCACGCCCCCCAGTGGGGATGTGCCCGCAACCAAGGTACATGCCCCTGACCGGAATCGAACCTGGGACCCTTGAGTCCGCAGGCCGACACTCTATCCACTGAGCCAAACCGGTTTGGCTAGGTACAGATTTCTATTTTACTTGTATATGTCCACCACCCAAAGTCAAATCTTTTTCCATCACCACATATTATATATATAATTTAGGAGACCACATAAGTGTTACATATTACTACTGCTATTGTGAGGTTAAAAGCATATGCTAAAATATATGTTTGGGTAAAAGATGTTGGCGGGATAATGTGGTGAAGTCAGAAAGATCAAGGTTACAACCTCAGCCTTATCACTTGCTAGCTCTGTCATCTGAGCCAAATAACCTCTCTGCACCTCAGTAATGAAATCCATAAAATGGGGATAATAATATATGCTTCAGAAGGTGGTGGTGAAAATTAAGAAAGAGTG
>NW_006284328.1:293433-312088 GCF_000327345.1 Myotis davidii | reverse complement strand
AGTGTAAAAATCAAATACAGCTACAGTAAATTTTGTGTTGTTCTTAAGTTTAACATTGGAAGACAAACTAATTTGTTTGTAATAAGGTATAGTGTACAAATAAAGCAACCAAGTTGTTGCTTTAAAAATAAAATAAAATAAAGTAAATAATGGAAACAAAACCAGAGCGAACCCTTGGAATGTATCAGGCACTGTTCTGTACATTAACTCCTGTACTGTAATCTTCATGACAGTGCTAATTTAGAGTCATGTAATTAATAGCACCTCCCATTAATTAGCCCAGCTTACAGTCGGGCACCTGAATGTCAGAGGGGCCCGGTGCCCAAGCCTGGCACACACAGCTTAGTGAGTGTCAGAACCAGGATGTGAACCTGCGCAGTGTGGCCACAGAGGCCATGCTTTCTTGTCCCTTAACAGGCAGAGGTATGGGGCTGCCAGTAGCATATCAGCCAAACCACTGGCTTTGAATCAAAGACATTTCTGTCCTAATTCCAGCCCTGAAAGCTTCTGCCGGGTGGCCTCGGGCAAACGGGAACGGCTGAGCCTCGGATTTTTCTCCAATAAGAGTCAGAATCGTCCATTTTATAGGCCTATGTAACCATGCGCTGAAATGAAGGATTTAAAGCGCACCAGATGGTGCCCAGCACCTAGAAAGCACCCCATAAGTGTTAGTCTCCTGTCCCCTTTTCTGTTCCTTTGAGGGGAATGGTTTGCATTCTAATAACAGTGGGATGGAGGGCTTTCGGGCCCCATCAGAGTGGAGCAGAGGGTGGTTGTTGTGGATACTTTGTCAAGCACCCAAGCCGGCCACTGGCAGTCACCTGGGGTGGTCCTGGAGGCAGATCCTGACCAGGCCTTCTGCGGGCGACTTTTATAATGTCTGACACTTCAGTGTCTTCATCTCAGGTAGAGTTTGCTGTCTGGGGCATTTGGGGGGATGATGATTTAAAAAAATAATAGGAGGCAGCTGGTGCTGTCTGCTTCAGAGGTAGCACGTGAGCCAAGTCTCAGGAGGGGGAAAGCCATGAATCAGGCATCATGTAGCAAGACAGGGTTTTCCTTCGGCTCAGCGTGGTCGGTTCCCTTGAGGGATTCCCCGACTGCCCGCCGCAGGGCCACGTTCTGCTAGAATGCCTCCGATTCCGCCATCTGGCCTGACTCACCCCAGCCCCCAGATTGCTCAGTGCCACTCAGCCCTCCATCAAGATGCTGTTTGAAGAGTCAAATAGGACCCCGGTGGGCACTCCCCTCACCCACCACAAGGCTGGGTGGGAGGCTGAACAAACGGTTTGTCCTCTCACTTCTGAGAACGATTGGGCCATCCTTTCACTCTTCATCTCATGCCTGGAGCCTCAAAAGGGAGAAAAAAAACAACAAGGGCTTGAAAAAAATAATTGTAATAATTATTAACGCTTTCTGAATCTGTGACGCTACTTGATTAGTCATAGCCGTAGTTTGGGGAGCTGTGATGGTAACACCTCGTTAACAGCCGCTGATGGTGAAAGACCTCATCCAATGGCCAGGAAGGAATGTCCCTGCTGGCAAGATGGAGAAGCTGGGCAGCAGAGAAGCTGAGCAGCAGGAAAAGGAGTGCGGGACAGGACTGACGCCAGGTGTGGGTAAACACCCTTGGGGCCAAGGCCTTGCAAACCGGAAATAAAGATATTACCACTCTTGTTGGGAGGATAACAGGAAATAACAGACAGTGCCTGGCACAGCGAGTGGCATATTGTAGGCACTCAACGTACGGTGGTTTATTTCATTCCAGTTTCTCTCTATGGCATGTCCCGTTCAATACTCGGGTTTCTGTCTCCTGCTCTCTAAGCTACTTGCCCTGCCTTCCTGCCCCCTCTGCATTCATGGATTTCCAGGCCATCATGCTCTAGATCCCCTCCTCTATGAAGCCTCCTCCCACTGCTCCAGCTCTCAGCCTCTTATATTTTCAGTTTGGCCCTTGAGTATTGTTTCCTGCTTGGGTTCTCCCTACTTATGGCCTGAAGGTAGGCTTTGTCTTCCATGTAGACCAGTGATGGTGAACCTATGGCACGCATATCAGACGTGACACGCGAACTCATTTTTTTTGGGTTGATTTTTCTTTGTTAAATGGCATTTAAATATATAAAATAAATATCAAAAATATAAATCTTTGTTTTACTATGGTTGCAAAGATCAAAACATTTCTATAGGTGACACGGCACCAGAGTTAAGTTAGGGTTTTTCAAAATGCTGACACGCCAAGCTCAAAAGGTTCGCCATCACTGATGGAGACTGTAGTTTCCCAAGTTCAGGAACCAGGTTCATTGCTGATTTAGACTCCCATGCTCAACAGGTCACGAAGTGAGCAACAGGTTCTTTAGAAGAAACCTGGGGTTTGGGGGTGGATGTGTGGCAATGGAAAGTTACCCAAAGTGATGGGGAAACCAGCTGGGGCGCTTCTGTTTGGGGATTTCCCTGGACCGTGTTTCATGACCTGTACCAAGCCCCTTGCTTTGTTCCTGCCCATGGCACACGTTTGAATTGGCAAAGGTGCTGTGGGATGGAAAGTGCCAGGAATCTCAGGGCACAGGCCAGTGAGTGCAACTTTCAGGGCCGGATGAGGGATCCCCAAACCTGTGCTCTGCAGATCACACCAGGCCTCCCCAACCCCACCTGATCTCCCTGTTCCTATTGAAGCAATCCTGGCTGTCCTGACCAGGCCTCTCTCTCAGGGGCTCTCTTTTCTCTGTGCAAACACCTAAGACACAGGGGCCAATCTAGATCCAGACATGTGGACCATCTGAATAATGTGAACCTAGAGTAACATCTGGCAGCTAGGGCTTGCACTGTTTTGCTGGCAACAGTCTGCGGGCAGTGGTCTGTTGTTAGAGGGGACAAATGAGTCATCTTAAAACTGTAGTACCTTTCTAGACCCATCTCCACCTTCTTGACACATTCTAGTTTCTTTCTAGCCAACTGAGTTTATTCTGTCATGTACACAGTTGCCTTTTGTTCTGGGGGTGCTTTCCAGGGACCCGTCCTGGATGGTGCTTGGTCAGAGGTGGGCTTTGAGTTTGTTCAGCCAAAGCTGATATACCTGGATTACTCTTAGATTAGATGCCTCAAAAGCCTGGCCTATCCTCTTTTACTTACCACCTATTTTCTACTGTACCCAAGCCAACTCACCTTCAAACTCTTCCCTATACATCAGGATAGTAAAATGTAGAATGCTGGAATTGGAAAGAGCTGGAGGAACTAGCTAGTTTACCTTCTTCTTCATTCTACGGGTGGGAGACAGACCCAGGGTTTGGGAATAACATGCTGTGAACTCATATGAACGCTACTCATGAATAGCTGTGGACTCTCCTACCCCAGGATTGGAGCTTGCCCTCAGGTAATTTCCACAACCCATTCTTGTTGTCTCAATTGTATCTTTTTTTTTTAATTTTATTTTTTATTACAAAGGGTATTACATATGTGTCCATTTTTCCCCCCGCCCTAGACAGTCCCCTAGCCTCCCCTATTCCCCAGTGTCTTATGTCCATTGGTTATGCTTATATGCATGCATACAAGTCCTTTGGTTGATCTCTTACCCCCCTACCTCCCGCCCCCCAACCCTCCTTGGCCTTCAATTGTATCTTAATTAATGACTTCCTTCTCTTTATTCCTTCTATTATCAGTCTTAAGACACACCTTATCCAAGATGCCTTCTCTGATTAATTCAGTCCATTCTCCACCCTTTATTGGGCTATCTTAATGTTCACTTAGTATTGCTTTTTTCTCCATGAGGTCCTGTAGGATTATGTCAATGTGTTCTTTATTATCCCCATTTGTCTTGATGGGCTTGATGATAGCCAAGGTTCCCATCTTAGCCTCTCGTCTCAAAGGTAGAGTCCATAACTTGCTTCCCCCGTCATTCTAGAAGGCTGTGAAAGCCATCATCTTCTTCCTCGGAATCCTTCCTCTTCATCCAGCTCGGGGCTACAAACTGAGGGATGCTCACAGTCCAGGAGGCGGGTGGCATTGCCTGATGATCCAGGTCACAAAGTCTCTGTGTGCTGAGGGTCAGGCTAGGGTGAGACTATGAGGAAGAAGAACCCTCCCTGACTCCCATGCCAGGTCAGGCTCTAAGGGTCAGGGATCAAACCCTGAATTGCAGAGGTCTTGGTGCTGAACAGGATGTGAACATCCTTGATTTTTGCATGGTCAAGTTAAGTAACTTGTCTGGGGTCACTCTGTGACACATTAATTGCCAAACCTATTCTTTTTGACAAGTCAGTCTTCCTTTGTACTTTGTTGCTCAACCCAGGAAGAATTCTAGAATTCCCAGGCAGAAAGAGAATCCATGGTGGGGAGAGGAGGGGTCAGGATCATGTTACCTAGCCTCCTAAGTAGAACACATGGAAGTCAGAGGCATCAAGGGTCTCCACGTTTACCTGTGGTTGCCCATTTCAGTATCCCACATCTCAGAAAGTCCAGCCATTCCTGCAGATGTCTAAATATCGCAAATTGTAACTTGATACTGAGTTACCTGACAGTATGGGAGTAGACAGGTGCCTAAAATATATCACTTGAAAAATTTCCATGTTTATTTGCCTAATATATATCACTTGAAAAATTGCTCTCCAAATGGAAGCACCTCAGCTCCCTAATTTCTGTTTCTTGCTCAAGACCCAACCAAGCTTCTACTGCTGCCTCCATAGCCACTGCTCTTATGCACAAACACTAGAGGTTCCACGGACAACGGATGACAGCAGGTGGTCATTTCAGGCCATGTCCCATCAGGGATGAGGACTCTCTGAGACATAAAGGGAATCCAAGAGAGTGTAGTGGTTTGGGGAGGTGTAACGTTCTGGGATATTGGTTCTGGCCCTTTCTCCATGAGACTTTGAGATGAGAGGTTAAGATGAGAACCCTGGCTGTCAGCAAACCCAATCTCTGATTTTAGAGACAAAAGACACAGAATCTCAGAGCAAGCTAGTGACAGAGCAATTGATCAGGGCCACAGAACTCCTGATGGCTCAGGGAATCCAGAACCCTCTGTGTTGGCTTGTCTGAGTTGGAGTCGATGGAGGAAGCAGAACACAAGTATGGTAGGTTGTGGCCACGGGTGACTTCCTCTGGAACATTTGCTGCCTTCTCCACCTTCCCCACAGATCCCAGCAGAGTGAAAGCTTCTACAGGGACAACCCTACTCTGCTCCCAGGTCAGCAGACAGTATTGTGAGGACATGGGGCTTTGCTTCCTCTTGTAGACATGTCTTTGCTCCTTCTGAAGCCTTGGTCTTGCCCTTAACAGCTCTGAGCCTTACCTTGGCCAGCTGTGAAACGGGGAGAATCATCCCAAATTCATTATCTACAGTTTCAAATGCTTTGAGTTCCTCACACAGAGGGATAGTGAAGAGACTTCAACAAGAGGAGAGCATGGTCCCGATGAAAACCAGAGCGTTAAACCCAACAGCTGTTGGCCCACAGTGCTG
This sequence comes from Myotis davidii, assembly GCF_000327345.1. Classification (NCBI taxonomy): domain Eukaryota; kingdom Metazoa; phylum Chordata; class Mammalia; order Chiroptera; family Vespertilionidae; genus Myotis; species Myotis davidii. The sequence continues at coordinate 306,633 of NW_006284328.1, read as the reverse complement.
GGAATTATGATGCATGGGAGTCAACCTCACAAGCACTTACTGCGTTACACATTTCCCCTGAATTATTGGCACAATAATACTACGAGGTGGGGTCAAATTTTATCTCCGTTTTGCAGAGAGGAAACAATAGTCACAGAGAAAGCTGAAATAACTTGCCTAACGTCATTTCGCTAAGAAGTGACAAGAACTGGGCTGGTTCCAAGCTTGCATTCTTAGTTACAGTCACACTGCCACCCTCCACCTCCGCCGGCCACCACAGGGCATGATCTATGAGCGGTAGAAGTAAAGGCAAACAAGATTAAAAAGTTTGGAAACTGGCAAGTTTAAGGAGTGTCAGGAGTGGGAGAAATACTGCTCATTTCTCTCCCTCTCAAGCTGCCTGGCTCATGTTCACCACCTGGCCAGGTGCTTCTTCTGCTTGCCCTCTCTAGTTTGCAGGAGGCTTGTAGAAGCACACACTGCATCACCTTTAGGATAAAAATGGTACTTTGGTGGAGCCACAAATCCTCTGGGGACTTCAACTGGTATGGAAATGACAAGGACAGAAAGAGGAAAGTGAAGTTTAAGTTTAAGCTCCCATCCCCTGACACCCAAGTCGATTTCTTGCGAAGCTAATAACCCTAAAGCTTCAGGGTCTCTCACTTGCACCAGCCCTTAACCTAGTATTATGTTAGTAATATATATATATATATGAGCTCTCCATCCCATTGAATATGCCTCAGGGTCCATCAAACCTGGCTGTGCCCCTCCCCCACCCAATGAGCCAAATGCCAGAACCCCACAAGCCCTTGAGAAGCACTAGTGAACTCTCCTCCTCGACTCTCCCACACAGTACTAGCCTTGATTGAAGGTGTGATTCCACTCAGAGTAGCTGGGTTAAATTTTTGTAAAGAGGTTTCTGTGTATGCACTTTTGCAGACCTCAAAGCCACCAGAAGGTGAGGGCTTAGTAATAATGACTTGCTTTGTAATGATGACTCTAGGATTTTCTGCATAGATAGATGCTTGCATGCACTGGCATGATTCCCAGAAGATATATAGAGGGAGTATTACATATGAAGTCACGTGCTCCTCACCGTCCAGATGTGTGGATATACGTAAGCATGCACGTATGCAAATACTCCTGACCTCTGTTCCATGGGGTGAATCATTTGGAATTGGCTGTACAGCCATTCTCTGGAACCAGAGATGCCCAGTTTATTCCAGGGTCCCATAAAACGGAGCTGCCAGACACCCACCAATCTCCAGGACTGTCTAGGTCTGAGCCATGCAGGTCCCTAGCTGCTAGGCTGCTGGTTGAGCATATGGAGGCCCTTTGGACTGGAGATGCTGAAGGGGAGGGAGGGAATGTGGAGTGGAAATGAAGACCACATACCCTCACATCCCTTCCCCATTAGTCCCCATCCTGGCCATGGCCCATTTCCTGGCATCTGCAGAGCCTCCACCTCCATGCTGGCTGCAGTGATACAGTTTCTGTCCCTAAGGCAGTGGTTCTCAACCTGTGGGTCGTGACCTCTTTGGGGGTCGAATGACCCTTTCACAGGGGTCGCCTAAGACAATCGGAAAACACATATATAATTACATATTGTTCTTGTGATTCATCACTATGCTTTAATCATGTTCAATTTGTAACAATGAAATCGGGGGTCACCACAACATGAGGAGCTGTATTAAAGGGTCGTGGCATTGGGAAGGTTGAGAACCACTGCTCTGAGACAAAAAGCGGGTATTCACTGTAAGAAGCCTGGGAGGCGCGGAAGGTCCATGGTCGGAAGCTGCTGCTGCAGGTCGCTGAGGGCTGAAATGAGGAACGGAAGCCGCAGGAAAGCCTAAAAGCGGGTATTCACTGTAAGAAGCCTGGGAGGTGTGGAAGGTCCATGTCAGAAGCTGCTGCTGCAGGTCGCTGAGGCTGAAATGAGGAACGGAAGCCGCAGGAAAGTCCGGCCTCAGCCTCTTGCTTGCTGAGGCCACATGGCGACTCCTTTCTGTTTTTGTGGTTCCCCATGCATTCTGCTCTCTCTACAGACCAGCATTCTCTGCATCTCCAAGAAGTTTGTAAAAGACCACAACTACACAGCTTCGGAGGTCATTTGTCTTTCATTCCAGGGGCCAGCAAAACCTGGTTAGTCTCTGCCTGAAGGTCAAGGGGTTGATTCTAGGTCAGAGCACATATCCACATTGTGGGCTCAATCCCTCAGTTGGGGTGGGTGCAGGAAGCAACCGATTGACACCCAAGTCGATTTCTCCCTCTCTTTTCTTCTCTCTCTAAAATCAGTAAGAAAACCATATTCTTGGGTGAAGATTAAAAAAATAAACTGATTAGTCACTAATTCCAAATCCTGGGGGACAGAGACTAATGGCTCAGTCCAGGTCAAGTGCCCCTGTCCAATCAGCTACACCCAGAGGACCAGGGTCATGTGTTGCCAGGGTCAGACTGGAAAATCATAAATGGTGTGTCCTCCATGAAGACGCCCAGCAACCAGAGAAGACTTTAGAAGGAGTCCCCTTTCTCCTGAACTTCCATAGCACTTCATCTGCCCCTTCTCCATGACTTATTGCTTCCTACCTTGTGTCAATACTGCTTTAAACATCTTATTTACCATCCCACATATCTAGAAGCTTCTTGCTTATTTTCCTTTATATATCTTATGGCTTATGCAAAAAAAAAAGGTGTGTGTTCAATAAATATTTAAAGTCATGATAATCCCCAAATAAATCAATTTTCAGGAAACTCAAACAGCTTGGCCAAGCCTTTCATTTCATCACTATGTCTTGAGTTGATTAAATCCAACACATTCAATGAATTAACTAATTCAGCCAATTTTTATTGAGGGCCTTTTACATACCAGGTGCTGTCCTGGCTGTGCAGAGGCTACAATATGAAATAAGACAAAGAGAGTTCTTTAAAGCTCAATTTCCCTATTGAGCTTCCAACTTAGTGGTGGAGACCATCCACAGACAGTGTTTGCTATGGACCGGACTTTATGTTGGTTGCTAAGACTAGAGACGTGTACATCTTCAGCCCTGAAGGAGCCCGGTTTCCCTGGAGTCACAGACAGATCATCTGACATGTTTTTGCGCCATGGGACAGTGCTGTTAGAGGAGGGGGGAGAAGTACTGATTACTGCAGAGAGAGCAATGGATCCCCTGGGGAGGAGGGGGTGGCTGAAGGAGCTCTCACTGAGAACTATGTACTGTGACACGTGGCTAAACTTGAAGGGTAAGTAGGAGTTTACCAGGGAGAGTGTGAGTTGTGTATGTGAGTGTGTGTGTGTGTGTGTGTGTGTGTGTGTGTGTGTGTGTTTGGAGTTTGGGACAGGGGGAAGGAACTAGGAGTGACAGTGATCAGACCTTTCCAGACAGGCACACGCAAAGGAGACTTCAAGCTTTGTGAAAGGGCTGCTGGGGGTGTGATGAGATACTCAGCATGCCTGGAGCACAAGGAACATGGTGGCAAAGCATGGTGATGTTGCCTGGGCTTTGCCTGGCCTTGTGTAGCTTACCCTAGGAGGTGACAGCCAGCTGCCATGGAGTCCAGAGGGCAATGATGTTGGCTGCTTCAGGCATGGAGCCAGCAAAGCCTGGAGACCAGCCACAATATGTGACCAGAAACATTTGTGCAAAGACCCTAGGACGAGGCACTGTGCTGTACGGCTCTGTGCTAGGCCTCTGGATCACAGAGGTGACTGGATGGTGAGAGAAAATTTTCACTCCCAAATTGCGACCTTCTTCAGAAAGTACTGAATCTTCCAACTTTCACTCCCTCGTGAGTGGAGTGGGATTTTCTAACTTTTGCAATTGAATTTAAGAAATCAAAAGAAAAGCTGTCTATTTTTAGTTAAAAAAGAAAAAAACCTTCAGCAGAAGCGGCTGTCCATACCCTCATGCTCTTCTGAGACAGGCTAGGAAGCCAAGACAAGTGGAGCAGGGAAACGGAGACGTAGTTAAATGGCCAAGCAGTCTACAGCCATCCAGTAAATCGCAAAATCCTATCTTCCCTAACCGAGGACACTTAAGAGTAAATAAATGATTTACACTTCTCCTCCCCAACCACAGGATAAACAGCTTAAATCACCCTACTCAGGGAGATAGATAACAAACATCCAATTAGTGCCGTTTGTGACAGCCACACCCAAGGACAGATGAAGTCAAGAGAAGAAATCTCATTTTGGCACAACTGAATAAAGCTGATGAAGATCTTATTGAGATCTTCTCCTGAGACATCCCCTAAACACCCAGCCTTTAAAACCCTCCAGGTGAAGGATCCAGCTCTCCCCTCAGGAGCATGCCCCTGCCAGCTCCCCCCACCCCGCCCTCTTCCTTCCCCCTTTGCCTTTCTCTCTCCTAAGCTCCAAGGGCCCTTGTTTAACTTGTTTCCTAAGCCTACGCAGCCCAGCTGGCTCTCTTCTACCACCTCTGTAACATTCTAAAGAAACTTTCTTTTATAACTTGAGTTCTTGTCTCTGAATTTTCTTTGCTGAACTCAAGAGCCGAGGTCCAAATTCACCACCAACACCACCAGTAACACTTGGAGTTACAATCCTGCATCCCATGGTCCCTTAGCTAATGTTATCACGAGGGCTAGAAATAAGTGATTTCTAGAGGCTGCTCCTGCCCTGGGATGGTGTTTCTTGTGGGATTCTAGGTCTCCTCTTCTCGGTACCAACACCATTCACAGTCTGGTCCCCTCCTACCTTTCCAGCTCTGCCTCCATCCCCTCCCTGCTCCAGATTAGTCTTCATCCATGCTGCTACTACTGTCTACCTCAGATGTTTGGGATCCGGGACAATCTTAGACACCCTTTTCTTTTTCTCTACCCGTCAATCATCACTCATCCTCCAGGTCAACCCAAAGGTACCTTGTCTCTGTGATGGCTTCCCCAACCCATTTGACCCAAGAGCTCCCTCTTCTGTACTCTCCCAGCACTTCAGGCTTTTGTTGCTACTCTCACCTCATTGTGTTAAGAGTTATTTGTTTTTATGTTAAGTCCACTGAATTTGTTGAGCTCAGGGACTAGACCTCAATCATCTCTGTATTCCTAGGCATAGCAACAGTGCCTGACATATAATAGACTCTCAGTAAATACTCTATTTGTTAATGAAGGATGGCTTATCTGGGCATTTGTCTGTTGGGGTTGGGTAGCAGGAAGACAACTTCGGGAAGAATTCCAATTAGCAGAAAATGGGGAAAAGGCATTCCAGGTGGAAGAAGCAGTATGGGCAAAGGCACCAAGGTAGGAGAGCATGGGCAAATATGGAATCCTGGAGAGGGATGTAAAAATATAAGACACCTGGCCAAGGTCTCAAGAAGAGAGGGAGCAATGGCCCCGGGGGGTGAGGGGAGCAGAGAGAAAGTTGTCCCCTTCTCCATGTCCTGAGTGATTGAAGTTCAAAACCAGCCTTGTTCAGAATTACTTGGAACTGCTCCTTCAAAAGGCAGATTTCCTGATCCCACCCCTGATATTCAGAAAGCTTTCGGGGGGCCCGAGTCTGTCTTTTAAAATGAGCGCCCCAGAGGTTCTACAAATTGAGAACATGCCTTCTGAGGTGCAGGTACACCCATGGGTTTTAGCTGTTGGCACCAAAACAACTTGAAGTGCCAGGAACTTGGGGCTGGATGCCATCCAGGTCCCTCCCCCAATCAGAGGCATTGACCTGGAGGCCATGTGTAGGAGTCCCCTTCTTTCGGAATTAGTGATGTGGTTAGAGTAGCAACGTGATTGTCTGTGGACGGAAGAAGGTAGGTCGGATGTGAGAGTCTCCCTCCGTGAACCTGTGTGCGTCATCTCAGTCACAGGTTGTATCCTCACTCTAAAAAACAAGTCATTTTTGTTCCTGTCAGCATCTTCACTGGCCCACAACACAGAAGGCAAGCTGAGATGGAGAGGTCCAGACACAGGCCTCAGGTGATGCTTTAGGTTAGATCATGGCTTTGGTGGGGGAGAGCAGAAAACATTAATTGGTCTGCTGTCCATAATAGTACAAAAATATTAGAGAAAACACTGCCAAAGAATGGAAGAGCTGCCTGCTTGCATGAGTTTTAGGGACTATAGCGTTTTTGCTTTTGTTTTATATCGCCAAGGATGGGGCGATCTAGGCCGGAGCTTTTCAAGGATGTGAATTGCAAGCTGGATGCACTTCAAAATGACCCGAAGTTTAAAAAACAAAAAAAACATGCCGAGGCCTCACAGCAGAATTCAGACTTTCAGGGGTGGGATGTGGGCGTCCACATAAAGCTCCTTGGGAATTCTGGAGCAGCCAGCCCGGTGTTGCTTACGGGATTAGCATCTGCAAGTCATGGGGCCGTGTTGGGTGACATCTGAACAAGTCAGGGCATAGGGAGTCCCTGCACTGGGAGAGTTGGGGTCCAATGGACTCTGAAGTGCTTCCCAGCATAGGCATTTCTGGCCTCATGGTTAAGCATTGCAATTTGTTCTTCTCTTGATTTTCATCTGTTTTCAACACCTCCTTAGATTTCCTACCTGGGGATTACCCTCAGGTTGCGTGCATTGAAATCATCTGGGTAGTGAGAAGCTGAAAGTGACTATAGATGGAAGAAATTAAAGTCTATGAAGTCCATCCCCCGACATGTGCATCACTTGAGTCATAGGCTGAGTCTTTACTCCCAATAACAAGCTTTTATTGATGTCAGTGCCATTTTAGTACAAGCCTAGTAAGGAGGAGATTTGGTGCTTAAATGTGTTCCTGACCAGAGGTGCCTGACAGTGACCCATGAATCAAACACAGACACAAGAGAGCCCTCTGCCCCGTCCTTTGGGGGCGGAGGAGTAGAAGGTGGGTTGAGATTTTTCAGTCTAAAATTCTCCATTTGTTTGGGCCCTGGAATTTTATTACTTTACAGGGAAAGTAGCTGTGCCTCTGAAGGACTGAGGAGGTGTGCTGATTCCCGTGGGCAGAATGATCGGAACCCCAGAGGAATGCTCTTTGGAAGGAGAACCCACCAGCCCCCTTCCTGTCCCAAACATACCCCTTCTTCAAAGTTCCACTTAGTCCTGGGCTCCTGCATGGACACTGTTCTGATCGTTAAGCACCAAGTATTGTCCCCTGCCCGCACCTGGCTCTGACTCTAGAGTACACTTGGATCTGTACAATTCACTCAACTCTTCATCATGAATGTATTTCTGACAGTTTGCAATTGGCCTTGGGCTGTTATTTATCTTTTTTGTGTGTGCTAGTTTTACCTTCTCAAGGATACCCTGAGCATATTAATACATTTAGAAAATCCATTTACATGTCTAAAAAAGTAGTTCTTGAATGCCACCTGTGCCAGGCATTGTTCTAGATCCTGGGAAATTATCTATCTATCATCTCTCTATCAATCATCCTTAGGGGCGGGTGCTATAAAGACAAAGTAGGCTGAGGGGAATTCAATAATATGGTAAGGGAAATTATTGATCAGGAAAATAAACACTCCACTCTTTTTTTTTCTTAATTTACCAAAGAGTACGATATGCTAAAAGATTACATCTGAGTGGAAGAAAAATGTTATTAGGCTGGAAACCATGGCTACCGAATTAAACTCTAAACTGGAAGCCACGACTTGCAAATGAAAAATGCATGACACTGAATTAGTGCGTAAAAGATAAACTGAAAATAAATTTCCTAGAACACAAAAGCAAGAGATAAAGAAACGAAAATGAAAGAATAGAGTCATTACAAAAGACAGATATCGAAGAGCCAACCTCCAAATAATAGGAGTTTCAAAGTAATTAACAGAATCCTGTAGATCAGAAGCCATATGTAGGACGTTTATTGGTCTGAAGCAAAATCTTATTTTAAAAAATGGAACCTTTAGGTTGTGTCAGTCTCCCAGCTCAAACTGGCTTAAAGAAAAAGGGGATTTTATTGGCTCACATCACAAAGTCAGCGGGTTCACCAGAAATCCTCTTCAGCTCTGGCTTTTCTCGGGGTTAGCTTTATTCTTGGGTAAGTTGTTCCCATGAGGAGGTACCTAGTAGCTTCAGGCTAATATTCTTTCAGTTTTCCAAATCCAACAGGAGGAGAGAGCCTCTTTTCTAGTTCCTGTGGCATTAACCTTGGGTTAATCCTCATTGACTTTGATTGGGTTGGCTTGGCTTGGGCCACTCACCTTTGAATCACTCTAGGCAGCTGAGAAGGGCTGTTGCATTAGTTTCATTGGCAGCTCACTTCCTCCCAGAACAGTGGTTCTCAACCTTGGCTGCACATTAGAATCCCCTGGGACTCTTTTTAAAATCCGGATTTCTGGGCCTCATCTTCCGGAAATTCTGTTTCTTTGTTATGGGGTGGGGCCACAACATTAGTAACAAAGAAACAGAATTTCCGGAGGATGAGGCCCAGAAATCAGGATTTTAAAAAGATTCCCAGGTGATTCTAACGTGTAGTCAAGACTGAGAACCACTGTCCTAAAATGAGAGGTTGGTCAGCTCTATCCAGTGCACACAGACTCCAAGTAAGAGAGAAAATTTCCCAGAGGACAATAGGGCTGCTGACTGCAAAAGAAAGAAGAATGGATACTGGTTAGGCTAAATAACATTGTGTTGGGCAGGTTAAGGAAGGAACGACCGCCCTAACCGGTTTGGCTCAGTGGATAGAGCGTCAACCTGCGGATGAAAGAGTCCCTGGTTCGATTCCGGTCAAGGGCATGTGCCTTGGTTGCAGACACATACCCAGTGGGGCATGTGCAGGAGGCAGCTGATCCATGCTCATCAATGTTTCTAACTCTCTATCCTTCTCCCTTCCTCTCTGTAAAAAATCAATAAAATATATTTTTTAAAAAAGAAAGGAACTACCCTCAGACCTATTCCTGTAAAAAAAAATTTCCATTTTTTTCTTTTTTCCTGTAAAAATTTTAAATCTAAAAATATTACCAAACCCTAAAATAAATATGCAGGAAGGAAAAAAGCCACATTTGCATCATATTTTTCCTGCCGTAGCTCTAAATGCTAGAAGACAATAGAACAGCCTTTTGAATTGTGAAGGCAAGCGGTTGTGTGACCCAAAAATTCTATACCTGAGCAAATTGCCACTCATAATAACTGTACTCAGAAAATATACTTCCCAGGGCTCTCCTTGAGCAAATTAGTGAAAAGGGTGTGTCAGAGCAATACAAATAAATTAAAAGTAGATACAAGTGATCACCAGGCCCTGGGATTCTACCTCTGAAATTGGTCCTCTTTCTGCCATCATGTCTTTTACTGCCTTAGTCCAAGCCACCCTCACCTCTCAACTGGACCATTACCACAGCCCTTAAAATATATATATATATTTTCAGAGAGGAAGGGAGAGGGAATGAGAGAAAGAAATATTGGTGAGAGAGAATCATCGATCAGCTGCCTCCTGCATGCCCCATACTAGGGATCAAGCCTGCAACCCAGGCATATGTCCTGACAGGGAATTGACCTCCTGGTTCATAAGTCAACACTCAACCATTGAGCCATGCCGGCCGGGCACCACAGCCTTTTAACTAACCTTTCTCTTCCACTCTTGACCCTTCTAAGTCATTCCCCACATATTACACAATGGTTTCCTAATAAACCAAATCGTGTCACTCCCTTGATTAAAATAACTGATGGCTTTGTATGGCACGTGGAATAAATTCAAGCTCTTTACTGTGGCCATCCAGAGCTTGCCTGATTCAGCCTCTGCACATTGTGTCCAACCACACTGTCCCCTGCTCAGCTAACTGCAGTCACACAGCCACCTATCGGCTTTTTCTGTGAATGTGCCAAGCTCCTTCCACTGTCAGGACCTTTGCACATGCTGTTCCCTCTGCCGGGAATTCTCTTCTCTGAATTCTCTCTTTGGCTGGCTGGCTTCCTTTCATTACATCTCAGATTAGTCATACCACTCCCTCAGGTGTTGTCTGTTCTCACAGTCTAAAATAAGGCTACCTCCTTCTTCTTTTTTCTTCTTTTGGCATTCATCTCAAACCACTTATCAGAATCTGTAAATATATATTTACTGTGCTTACTTGTGTTATGTCCATCTTGCCCTAGAGCAGTGGTTCTCAACCTTTTGGCCCTTTAAGTATAGTTCCTCATGTTGTGACCCAACCATAAAATTATTTTCGTGGCTATTTCATCACTGTAATGTTGCTACTGTTATGAATCGTCATGTAAATATCTGATATGCAGGATGGTCTTAGGCGACCCCTGTGAAAGGGTCGTTCGACCACCAAAGGGGTGTGACCCACAGGTTGAGAACCGCTGCCCTAGAGTGTGAAGGCAGGGGCCACATCTATTTTGTTCACCACTGAATTCCTAGGTCTTAGCGCTTGTGTGGGACACAGTAATGGTGCACAGTATATATTTTTAAGAGAAAGGAGACAAAACATGGAAATGAGGTAACTCTATATTAGTATAGAAATAAATATTTATAGAAAGAAGTTGAAGTAATTGATTGAACTATAATTTCTAAGGTGATGGAAAACGTTTTTTTTTAATGTGAAAGAGATGAGCTACAATGTTAAAAAGTGGAGTAGGGGGCAGGTTTGAAAGTTCTAGATTAAATGAACAAGCCCAGTTTTTAGTGCTCTCTGTTCCTGATTTAGTGCCATCAAAGGCGACATGGACGATGTGATGCAGAAGCTCGGAGAACAGAATGAGCTGTGCCTGTAGAGTGATCTGTGACCTTGAAGACAGGGTAGTGCTCAGTGAGTTAGGGGGAGGCAAGAAGAGTGTGTGTGGTGTGTGTGTGTGTGTGTGTGTGGTGTGTGTGTGGTGTGTGTGTGTGTGGTGTGTGTGTGAGTGTGTGTGTGACTGTGGGGTGTATGTGTTTGGGTGTGTGATATGTTTTATGTGATGTAGTATAGTAGTGTGGGGTGTTGGTGTGTGGGGTGTTGGTGTGGGAGGGCTGCATGTAGAGTGTGTGTGGTGTGTGTGTGTGTGTGTGGTGGTAAGGTAGGAAAAGACTAAGTAAGCACAGGTCTAGAATTGAGACGGAGTAAGAATGGTGAGGTGAACGGTGAGGAGCCCAGCAAGACTTCCATGTACCAGAGGACTCACCGTAGGTTCAAATTCAGAGGAAATACAGAAAACTGCCTCCAGGACAAAGCTTTCTTCAGGGAGGGGCCTGCGGGTCTGTGTGCCTGCAGCAGACCTAGGCCATCTGGTCTGTGGACAACAAGGACACCTTGTGGCACAATAAGGAAGAGGCGAGAAAGATGTAACAGGCCACAGGCACTAGAGGTGCTGTTTCAGAAAGGGAAGCCTGAGGGCTGGTGCCTCACAAGGAAAGGGGTGCCTGGTGATCTTGGGGACAGAAAGGGAGGGCAGAAAGCTCTGGAAACAAACTTGCTTGACTCCCCATGAATCCTGGAGAACAATCTGGAGGTTGATATTGCTGTACCTTGAGGTGGCTCCCACGGGCGTCGCTGCCTGCAGACCCGGGTGCCTTAAGGAACAGAGAGGAGAAACAGATGTAGCATTCTTAGGCAGGAGATCTGGGCTGGCTTACCTGTCCCTGCCATTTTGTATATCTGTAGCCTCAAGCTAGTTCAATATCTAAGACTGCTCTCCTTGAAAAGGAGGGATAATGATGACAGCCCTGTGTGTGACTCCCCATGTATGTTAGGTTTTAATCTGTATGGTCAGTTGTACTTGGTCCTGAACAGTGTGGAGGGCAGGGGGGCGGTGTAGAGTTTCTGGAAATGCTGCCTGTTGGTCTGACCTCTCCTGGCTTTTTCTGCCAGGCGCTCACTTTAGCTCAGGCTCGAAGGCAGACGCTGTTGGCCAGCTGATTAGAACATTTCTCTGCCCAGTTCTCAGCTCTGGGAGGGACTTTAAGAATGATTTTATCCTTCATCCAGTCTCTGAAAAAGTCTGCAACAAGCTCACATCAACCTCTGGCCACCTATGTATCTAGTTTTAGGAGAATGATCAGAAAAGGTAACCCTTTCCACCTGTTCAAAGTAGCACATGAGAAAACAAGGTTTTCTAGATGGCACCATCACAGGCTCCATTCATCAAATGAGAACAACTTCAGATAAGAAACATGGGAGCTGTGGGAGTGGGAGTGGGCTGGGGTCGGTGAGAAGGATATGTTTCCATTAAATGGCTTAAAAGATATGTTCCTTCATTTCTAATGTGATTGACATGAATTTCCTCAGATGAATAAGATACACCTGATAAAGAGTTACCATCCAAAATTTTTGAAGAACTCATAGTACAACTCAACAAAATGGACAGAGGACCTGAACAGACACTTCTACAAAGAGGACATGCAGATGGCCGACAGACATATGAAATGATGTTCAGTGTCACTAATCATCAGAGAGATGCAAATTAAAACCAAAATGGGACACCATCTAACACTTGTCAGAAAGGCTGTCATCAATACATCGCCAAACAGTAAGTGTTTGCAAGGATGTAGAGAAAAGGGAACACGTGTGCTCTGTTGATGGGAATACAGATTGGTGCAGCCTCTGTGGAAAGCAGTATGGAGTGACCTAAAAAAATTAAAAATGGAACTGCTTTATGACCAAGCAATTCCACTTCTGGAAATTTATCCAAAGAAACCGGAAACACTAATTTGAAAGAACATATGTACCACTATATTTATTGCAGGGTTATTTAAAAGAGCCAAGATTTGGAAGCAGCCCAAGTGTCCATTAGTAGAAGAGTGGATAAAACAGCTATGTACATTTACACAATGAAATACAGCTCAGCCATAAAAAGGAAGAAAGTTTTATCCTTTGTGACAGCATGGATGGTCCTGGAGAGCATTACGCCAAGTGAAATAAGCCAGTCATAGAAGGACATGATTTCACTCATATGTAGAATTTAATGAACAAACTGAACTAATAAGCAAAATAGAGTCAGATTCATAGACAGAGAGCAGGCAGACAGACAGCTCTGGTGTCTGTGTGTGTGGTTATTTAAGGGGGAGTAGAAGGATTGAGCAAAAAAGAAAAAGAGAAAGAACTCATGGACATGGGCAACAGTGTGGTGATTTCAGGGTGTGGAAGGGGGTGAGTGGAGGTGGAAGAGAGTATAAGGGCATAAATAGTGATGGGGAAAAATAAATTAAAATGGAAAAAGAATTCTAGTGGCCAAAAAGCTGACCTGAATGGCCCCTTATCCAATTTCCAGACCTAAGCCAATGGCAGACTCAGAGTCCCTTGATTGAAGGGGGACAGGATGACTCATCCTGTAGATGTCTGTCAGCTTCTTCCCCAGCTACTCCAGGTCTGGCTTACTGGA
>NW_006284328.1:280752-293092 GCF_000327345.1 Myotis davidii | reverse complement strand
TTTTTCTTTTTGAGCACTTACTGGTTTGGAGTCTTAATTAGCCAAACACAAATGCTTCTGTCACGATGTATACCAACTTGGCATTGATTTGGAAGATGAGGTGGTCACCTGGCCATTTTGGGGTCCTCGTGTTTCTAAACAAACAAGCAAAAAGAGTAGTTACTCTGCTGGCTGGGTGAGTGACATTGATCGGATTACTGCCACTCAGTGGGGCAGGGAAACTATATCTGGAACCCATATTCTCAGAAGTGGCTTTTAGTATTTCCAAGTCCAACAGCAATAGTTAGTAGAAAATGACAGTTTTCCTACCCGCTTGCCAAAGGCATTGCCCGTGATGATTCAGATCCTTCAGGCAAGATGATTTCCACATCATATTAAAAAAAATCCCCAACCATTGGAGGCACAGGATAAGGGCAAAGGAAATGTGAAATGGTTAGTGAAAAAAGCAAATGCTAAATATCCGTTATGGCTTAATGACCAGTTACTTGCTTATTATGTGTATGTATGTATTTATGTGTACGCATGACTCTGAAAACCACAATTATGCTTTCTCAGTGGCTCTGCCCATAGGGATACTAGGTGGAGGCTGCAAGGCTGGGGAAGGAACACAGGGCTTGCTCCTTGCTGTGTATTTCCTGACTCTGGTGGTTCCTGTGAGTATGACCCCAGCAAACCTCCTCTTCATCACATAAGCATTTTTTTCCTTGGTATAGCAGCCGCTGAATTCAGTTTGCAGTTTTTCTAACACTTGCAGCATCAGCCTGGTGTTTCCCTTGGGGACAGCAGCAATAGCCAGGCAGCTCCCCTTCCTCAGAGACCTGGACCCCAGACAGCTAGTCCTGGCTGAACAATGCCCCCTACTCAGAGGCCTGAGGTTCAGTTCCTCTGGGCCCTCTCTACTAAGTTTCTAAGTTTTAATAATTTATTCCTTTTCCCTTTGTTTCCTCAGATCTCAGAAGTTGCAGCTTCCATGATATCTTATAGTTCTCTCTCTCTCTCTCTCTCTCTCTCTCTCTCTCTCACACACACACACACACACACACACTCACATCTATTTCAGGGAAGAAGGGAGGAAGGGAGGGGGATAGAGAGATAGAAACATCAATAATGAGAAAGAATCATTGATCAGCTGCCTCCTGCATGCCCCACATTGGGGATCGAGCCCACAACCCAGGCATGTGCCCTGACTGGGAATTGAACTATGACCTCTGGGTTCACATGTCTATGCTCCACCACTGAGCCATGTTGGCCGGATGTCTTTTAACCTTTTTAGTTACTGTGATGGCCAGTCTGTATACCTAGTTCTAAATGAAACAGCAATCTAGATGTTGCTGTGACAATATGTTATCGCTATGGTGACTTTAAGTAAAGGAGATTGCTCTCACTGATGAAAAATCTTACCAGCAAACACTGGGTTTCCGTGGAGGAGGAAGAAATTCTGCCTTGAGACTGCGGCTTTAGCTCTTGCTTGACAATTTCCAACCTGCTGACTTGCCCTACAGATTTCAGACTTGCTAGCCTCCAGAATCGTTTAAGTCAATTCTTTGAAATATATCTATTTAACTACAATAATAAAAGCATAATATGCTAATTAGACTGGATGACCTTCCGGACAAAGCCAGGGCTTCGAGGGAAGCCCGGGTCCTGGGTGCCAGAAGGAAGCTGGTGCCGGCACCCAGGGGAAGGAAGGCCTACTCTTGCACGCATTTTGTGCATTGGGCCTCTAGTATATAGTAAGAGGCTTTGGTTCTATTTCTCTGGAGTTCCTTGACCGATACAGTTACCTATTTAAGGCCTCTATATCTGTGAACATATATTAAACTCTCTATTCAAATAACTGGTGTGGTTTTGATCTCCTGACTGAGCCCAGATTCAGCGAGGCACAGGTGGTGGAAGTTCTTAATAAACACGCCCATACCAAATGTGAGTTTAAACAGGTATCGTGAGCAGAGGTCCTGGCGAGTAAAGAGAACATTGATTAGGCAGAGGAGACAGATGCCAAAGTAGACCGGGCAGGTTGGGAGACTAGCAGGAAAGAACGGTTCACACAGAGAACAGGTAAGCAGCGTCCCGCGGAGCACGATGGAGAGGACCAGTCTCAGAAGAACACTTGGAATGCGTGCAGATTTGAAGAACCAGTGCTTTCTACAAGCAGCCGAGTCCTCTACAAGGACAAGATCATCTCAGTGCAGAAGGAAAAGAGAACAGAACACCTTGGGTCATAGGACGGATTCGTTGGAAGAGAAGAAACCACGATAGGTCTGAGCCGAATCTACTTGTCTGAGATGTTGCTTTAGAAACCAGTGTTTTAGGGAGGATGTTTTGTTTATCTATTCCTATGCAACAAATCGTCTAAAAATAAGCACCAACAACCATCTATTTTGCTGTCAAATCTGGAGTTTGGGCAGGGCTCCCTGCAGACAGATCACTTCTGTTCCACATGATGTCAGCTGGAACGGCTAGACTGGGGCTGGCAGGTCCACTTTCAAGATGTGTCACTCATGTGGCTGGGCTGGCTCTCCGGGAGCTCAGCCAAGGTAGTGCAATGTGGGCCTCCTCTCTGTGTGGGCCTGTAGCCAGGAAGCTGGGGTCACTTATGGCATAGAGCTGGGATCAAAGACAAGCCTCCCAAGAGGGAACGTGGGAATGACAGTGTCTTAACATCTGGGCCCAGAAACGGGCACAGTGTTGCTTCTGCTGCAACCCATTAGTCAAGTAGTCACAGAACCCAGATTCAAGGGCAGAAGACATAGATCTCACTTCTCAGTGGGAAGAATGGCAAAGAATTTGGGGGCCATGTTTTAAAACTGCTGCAGAGGAAATATTAGAAGAGCAATCAAACTTTTACTTTTGATGGTGTGGCTCCGTGGTTGAGGGCCGACCTGTGAACCAGGAGGTCACGGTTTGATTCTCAGTCAGGGCACAGGCCCGTTCCCCGGGAGGGGACTCTCTCATCATTGATGTTTCTATCTCTTGCTTCCTCTCTCTGAACTAAAATAAATAAATTAATTTGCAGAGGAAATATTAGAAGAGCAATCAAACTTTTACTTTTGATGGTGTGGCTCCGTGGTTGAGGGCCGACCTGTGAACCAGGAGGTCACGGTTTGATTCTCAGTCAGGGCACAGGCCCGTTCCCCGGGAGGGGACTCTCTCATCATTGATGTTTCTATCTCGTGCTTTCTCTCTCTGAACTAAAATAAATAAATTAATTTTAAAAAAATCCAAAAACATTTAGAAAAGCTTTAAAATTTTTACTCTTGAGAATGCCTAATTGAAAAAGAGAATTGATCAAATGGGTGGAGGTCTTTTTCCACTGGGTGGGTTCTGTCACACAAATCCTTTTGAGGCCCTGAGCTAAAGCACAGGTCTCCGCCGGCTATCTGAAAGAAAAGGGTTCCGATGAAACCTTCTGTGAGTCAAAATAGTGTCAAGTGAAGTGTACCCCCTGCTTTCGGAAAGTTCGTTCACATGGCTACACTTCGCTTCAGGAAAGACCTACATCAATATGGAGACAGTCTTTTTGTAAAAGTGAAAATCCTCTTAGGGTTTCTTTCAGTTAGCAAAAACGTTACTAACGTAGAAACAGACTTTTGGAAAGTGGGCGACACCCGGTACTCTTTTTATTCTTGTTACTTATGTGGCTTTCTGGTTTAGGTCCATCTACCTGATTATCAACGTGATTTGGGGGATTCAACTCAGCAACGTGGGGGCAGCATCATCCTATATGAAACACAGTCTTAGCCAGAAAACAACACCAAGGCAAATTATAGTCAAACATGTCTTAGACACAGCCAGATCAAAAGACACATGTACAGAGGAACAAAGATGAAGTTGATGGCAGCTTTTCCTCATTGGAAACAATGCAAGTGAGAAATCAATGCAGAATTATCTAAAAGTCCTGAGAGAAAAAGTATCTTTCAGTCTATAATTCTGTATGCAGTGAAAAACCTTTCAAAATGAAGGTCAAATAAAAAGGTTTTCAGAATGAAATCTTATCATTTGTGACAGCATAGATGGACCTAGAAGTTATAATGCTAAGTGAAATAAGTCAGACAGGGAAAGACAAATGCCATATGATTTCAGTTATATGTGAAGTCTAAAGAACAAAAACAAAAACAAAAATAGAAACAGGCTTATACATATAGAGAACAGATTGATGGTTACCAGAGGAGATAAAGTGAAATAATAATCTCAATGACTTCAAAGTAAGGGAGAGTTTAAAAAACCAGGTAGTACAAATAGAAAACAGATAGCCAGAGGGTAGACTTAAACCTACTTATATCAATAATCCCATTAAATGTGAACGGCCTAAACACCTCAATTGAAAATTAGAACACATCAGATTGGATTAAAAAACAAAACCCAACTATTTTCTCTCTACAAGAAACACATTTTAGAGAGAAAAGCAAGTTAAAAGAATGCAGGATATGCCAAAAGACTAATACCAGTCAACAGTAAGCTGAAGATCACACACATACACACACACACACACACACACGTCTTTTGATCGCAGTGGAATTAAATTAGAAATCAATAGTATCAACATATATAAAGAACTCATACAACTCATCACCAAGCAAACAATCCAATTAAAAAGTGGTCAGAGGCCCTGAACAGACACCTCTCCCAAGAAGACATACGAACAGCCAACAGATATATGAAAAGATGTTCAACTTCCGTTTCAGGGAAATGGAAATCAAATCAGTCATAAGAAGGTATGAAATGCTGCCATTTATGACAACATGGATGTATCTTGAAAATATTATGCTAAGTGAAATAAGTCAGTTAGAAAAAGCGAAGATTTCACTCATATGTGGGATATAAAACTGAAACTCACAAAGACAGACAACAGTATGGTGGTTCCCAGAGGGAAGGGGGTGGGAGGGCATAACAGGCTAAAGGGGGCCAAATGTATGGTGACTTAGGGTGGTGGGCACACAATACAATATACAGATCATGTATCATGGAAATGTACACCTGAAACCTATATGACCCTATGAAGCAATGCCATGACAATAAATTAAAAAAAGACCCTTGAGAATGAAAAGAAAGGTGGAGAGACAAGGGGGGGAAAGAGGGTCATCTGTAATACTCTCAACAATAAAGATTTTTTTAAATAAAGAAAAAAGGCTGTGTGTGTGTGTGTGTATGTGTGTGTATTTTTAGTAAAAGCTTTTTCTAGGTCAATGGGATTGCAGCTAACCTCAAAGTAACTCTAGTCACAGATGTGATAACCTAGAATTTGAAATAATCTTATTCCTCTGGCCTCATAGCAACCACAGGGAAGGTTTTGCTTGACATTTAAAGCAGAGAATCATAAAACAAGGTTAGCCTGGTTGTCCTGGCCCAGTGGTTGAGCATCGATCTGTGAACCAGGAAGTCAATAAAAAATATATTTTAAAAAAAGGTAGTTCCTAACCTTGTTTTTTATTTTTATATTTTAAAAATATATTTTATTAATATTTTACAGAGGAAGGGAGAGGGAGAGAGAGTTAGAAACCTCGATGAGAGAAACATTGATCAGCTGCCTCCTGCACACCCCCTACGGGGGATGTGCCCGCAACCAAGGTACATGCCTGAGACCGAAATCGAACCTGGGACCCTTCAGTCCGCAGGCCGACGTTCTATCCACTGAGCCAAACCAGTCAGAACTGTTTTTTATTTTTCTAAATATATTTTTATTGATTTCAGAGAGGAAGGGAGAAGGAGAAAGAGAGAAACATAAATAATGAGAGAGAATCATTGATTGACTGCCTCCTGCATGTCCCCTACTGAGGATGGGTCCCTCAACCCAGGCATGTGCCCTGACTAGGAATCAAACTGTGATCCCCTTCTTCATAGGTTGATGCTCTACCACTGAGCCACGCCAGCTGGGCAACGTTAGGAACTATCTTAAGGATAAAAATAAAGCAACTGAAAATGCAATAAATTTCCCTTTGTAATTGAAGTAATAATAATAGATAATAATAATAATTCATAATAATAAAGAGCTCATGTCATTTGTTATCATGCTTGGGAAAGCATGAAGATAAAATGTACCCCATGGGAAACAGGACAATCCTGAGAAAAACAAAGACCTATTGGGACTAAAAGCTGTTTCTTTAAAAGGTCAGAATGGCATATCATAACCCCTGAGATGACGTTGCATTGAGAAATCTAAGAAACAGTTCTGTTCTTCCGAGTTTGGTGTAGTCTTTTAGAATATTTTTAGAACTAGCACTGTTTTGTGTTATTTGAAACAATGTATGTCTAATCATCGTCGTTTGCTTTAAAAAAAGGAAATCATATAGGAGACATTTTTGGAGAATCGCAAAATATTTGGAAACTAAATAGATTTCTAAATAATTCTTGGATTGAAGAAGACATCAAAAGAGAGATTAGAAAGTATTTTAAACTGAATCAATACAATACACCACACGTCACTATTTGTGGAATGCTACTAAAGTAATACTTAGAGGGAGGTTTATAGCACCTAATGCCTGTAATAGAAAAAAATTTCCCCCCCTCTGCTAAAGGGCATCTATGGAAAACCTATAGCTAACATCGTACTTAATGGAGAAAGACTAAATACTTCTTCCCTAATATCAGACATAATACAAGAATATTTATTTTCCCACTTGTGTCTAACATTGTATTTGAGATTTTAGCCACTGCAATAAGGCAAAAAATAAAATAAATAAAAATAATAAATAAAATAAAAGGCATCCAGATTGGAAAGCAAGAAGTAAAACTGCCTTTATTCATAGTCTACATAGAACATTTTATAGAATCTATAAAAAAGTTATTATACTTTCTTCTCCTTTCTCCAGATTGCTGCGGCTACTGGGGTCTTTTGTGGTTCAAGTATGTAAAGCATTTTACACACACACACAGCTGGCAAAATATAAGTGTTTGCTGTTGTGATCACACGACAGTGATAACTTCTGCAGTTTTCAGAAGTAGAGCTGTCCTGTCAAAAATTATTTTTACTCTTCCATTAGGCTTTTCCCTTGAACGGGACATTGTAGGGTTTTGGCAGAGGAAGTGTGCTCAGGGTTAATGGAGTCTGGGTGTGCCTTTCTCTTGGCCAAAGCTCAGTGCCGGCTCCAGCACCATCAGCCACTCTCCTGTTGGCTTCCACTGAGGCAGGTAGATGCAGGTACAGCCACCTGCCAGGTGAAAGTTTCCGAGCTTCCCCAGGCCTGGCCGAGCCGAGGAGAGGCAGCGGTGAGTCAGTGACAGGCTTCTCTGGTAGCTGCCACCCCTGGGTAAGCATCCACCTTCCCTTGGCCCTTTGAACCTGGTGGTTTGGGGAAAAGCTGGAGGGAACGCTCACCCATTGGAATGAAGGCTAATGACACTTGGGGAGAGGCCTGCTCTGCACCCTAATTTGGAGGAGGTGCCCAGGTGTTTCAGGCGCCCTTAAGCCTTGCTCTGGCCCTGCCTTTCTGGGATGGCCTGGAGCCGAAAAGTCCCATTTCCTCCTCATCACATCCTGGCCCCACCCTGCCTGGAATTTGGGGGAACTTGAGCATTTTTAGCCTGAACTGTGATTAATATTTGGTGCTGGGAAAACCAGGGTTCTTGGGGAAGCTTGAAAAATTTGGGGATGAGGGGAGGGGAATTTCCAAGATGCCCCTGAGAGACTGAGAGGGTAAGAGGCTTAAGAGCAGTGGGGACTGCCCGGCAGGTATGGTTCAGTGGTTGAGTATCAACCTAGGAACTGGGAAGTCATGGTTTGATTCCCGGCCATGAGACATGCCCGGGTTGTGGGCTCGAGCCCCATTGTGGGGTGTGCAACTCCTCTCACGCTTCCAGTTAAACCTCACTTTCTTTGGGGGGCCTTGCGTGACCTGTGGACCTGGCCAGGTCCTCCTACTCAGGCTCCCCCAGGGCAGCACTGTCATAACCCTCACTCCACTTCAGAGTTGGACTCTGGGGGTCCAGACCCCAGTTCCTCCCTTACTAGCTCTAGGTAATGAAGCTCTGGTTCCCTAAATTCCCTCAATCTGTGTATTGTGCTAAAAATAGTACCTCCTCTTGGGGTTGTAAAGATGAAAATAGTTCCTTCTCATGGGGTTTTCGAGATGAAACAAAAGAATACACTGATAGTGGTCAGCACAGAGGCCAGCTCCTGACTGGAGAGGGGATGTGGTCACAATGGCTGCTTCCTGGCATCACCCCTGCTACTGTGAGGTCCGGAGGTGGGGGTGGGCAGTTTGCTTTGTCCAGCACTGCACTCCCAGAACCGAGCACAGGGCCCAGTTAAGTGTTTGTTGAATGAACGTGTAAGTGACTAAAGTGGGCTCGGGTTAGGGCTCTGGTGGGGGTTAAGGCCTAGGGCAGTGATGGCGAACCTTTTGAGCTCGGCGTGTCAGCATTTTGAAAAACCCTAACTTAACTCTGGTGCCGTGTCACATATAGAAATTTTTTGATCTTTGCAACCATAGTAAAACAAAGACTTATATTTTTGATATTTATTTTATATATTTAAATGCCATTTAACAAAGAAAAATCAGCCCAAAAAAATGAGTTCGCGCGTCACCTCTGACACGTGTGTCATAGGTTCGCCATCACTGGCCTAGGGTTATAAGTCACCGTGTTTACCCTCTCAATATTTTTCTCCAGATGATCCCGAGTTAAAAAAGACACCACGGCTACTCCTGGATAGATGACGATGAGTGACCATTTGTCTTTCCTTCTATTTTTCTTAGTCCCCACAATTTGTCTATGCCAAACAGGGATGACTTTTCTAACGCATAAAAAAGAGAAAATGCTGTTAAGCCAACGTAACACGGTGCATTGTCTGGACGGGAGGAGTGTCACCGAAGGATAAGAACAGGTTAGTGCTGCAGGGGTGGCTTGGGCGGCACTTTCCCAGCTCAGCAGGGCCCCCTGGAGGTTTCACAGGTTGCTTCCTGCCAAGGGAATTCTCAAAGCACCAACAAGCCTATGGGACGAGGCCCCACTTTTCCACACTCAGGAAGCAAGTTAGAGCTCTAACAGGATCTCCAGGTCTTAGGAGGGAAGAGATTCTCAGCTCTGAGACTTGTGGTGCCAAGAAATGATCGTGACGAGGCGTGGTGAGGGTGGAAGGTCTTTCCCCCGTGCTCACCCCGGCACGGCCACTGGACATCCATGGATATCAGGGGCCTGAAGCCCCCAGGATGGGGGGGAGCTCTAGCAGCTGCCCCAGCGGGGAGGGGAGGAGAGTGGGCTTGATGGAGGCCTGGATTAGAGGCCCAGGTGCTTAGGTTGCAGTTCTAGCTCTGCCGGGCTGCATGGTCCTCCAGTCACCAGGCCTCAGTTTCCCCATTTGGGAAAAGGAGAGAAGAACATCTTGTCTACTCAGTATCATTTGGGATTTTTAAGTCTAAAGCAACGGCATGTGTGAAAGTGCCTTAGAGCAGGAAGTGAATGGGAGGAGGACTGGAGAAGAGGAAAGCAAGTCTCTCCCTGGTTAGTTGTGTTCCTGTCGCTTGCATTTTCAGATTAAAAACATTTGCTGAGCCTCCCCTTCTACGGAGGCGTTCTGTGTATCATACTGTCTCCTGCTCCTCTGTCCATGTTAGAGATGAGAAAACCGAGCTGATAGAAGATCGCCTTATGGGTCCTGCCCAAGGTCACACCACCACAGAGGCAGAGCCAGCACTCAAACCCAGCTCTTCCATCTCAGTCCGACTCGTGGTGGTCAACTTGTCTCAGATGGCCCAGGGCCTTGCCATCTTTAGGACTGGAAGTCCTGTGTCCCAGGAAACCCTTCTGTCCTGGGCATCTCGGGACAGATGGTCACCCTAAGTCCAGCGCTCATTTCCTGACTCAGTGCCATTTGGCTTTGCCAATCACAGTGGAGGGGCAGACATATGGCAGCCAGAAAGTAGTCACCCCTGCTCTTTCCTAAGGGAGAAGTGATTTGAGCCCCAGCCCTGGGCAGACCCTTCCACAGGCAGGACTAGCCTGAACAAACCCAGCAGAACGGCCACGTGGGCAGCGCCCTGCTGGCGTCAGATCCGTCTCCCTGTTTCTCTGACTTTCATCCCTGAGCATGCCCTGACCTGCTCTGAGGGAAACAGGCAGAGAGAAAAGGCAACTCTTCCTTTCTAGGTGAGCGCCCCTCCCTCTGTGCTAATTCTCCTCACGCAGGTAGACAGTGTGTGTTTTGTAATGTAGGAGGGCAGGGCAGGAATTGTCATCCGCATTTCCCGGATGAGGAAACGGAGGCACAGGGAGGTTGACCTGTCCAAAGTGATACAGCCAGCAGGTGCCCAAACTGAATGCAAATCCAAGTATTTTAAGGTTTTTAATTTGGATCTCGGGACTCCTGAGGGTCTGTAGGTGGACATGGCAGGGAAAGTGTGTGTGTGTGTGTATACTTTTTGGGTGAGGGTCATTCCATGTATTTCACCAGTTTCTCAAAATTAATCAGACTTCTTAGATCTGTAGTTTGTGTATGATTGACCTTTTCTGTGTTTAAACATTAATCGTGTACAAGAAAAGCTTCAAGGATAGCAAATTTCGCTGACACTTAAAATATGCCTGTTTCTGCACTTCAGGGGCATTAGGCAAAATGAGTGACTTGACTTTGATACAACGGGCCAAATTGAATTTTTTCTCTCTTCCTGCTTGCTATTTCTTCACTATCTATGACATGTCATGTTCAGAATTTTTTTCTTCTGGTACCATGTTTTGTTTAATCCTCAACATAGGTGCACACCCGACATTCAACTCTACAATACCCAGGGTTTTCTGGCTGCAGTGCTTCCTGGGAGCTGATTGTTGTGGCCCCTGGGAGAGAAGCAAGCAAGCCCTTTGGGCCTGAACGCTCTGATTTTTCTCTGGAAGGGCTTTGCCTGAGGGGCAATAAAGAATAGTGTTTCTATGGTACAAATACAGGGCCCCTCCCTCCAGGACCCAGCTTAGAAGGCAAGCTGTTCATGTTGAACTCACTGAAACCCCAACAGGGGGGTGTGGGGTACACCAAAGAGCTATGCAATTGCCTGTGCCTTTGGGAGGTCCCATTCCTTGTCACTCATTCATTCATCCTTTCATTCACTCAATAAATGTTTATGGAATGCATACTATGTACTACATTTTGAACGTTATGAACATGACATGCAAGATTCCCACTGTTACAGAGTTACATCCAAGCAAGAACTTGGCCTTAGGTTCTCAACCTAAAAGATTGATTTAACACATATGAGAGATACAAATCAAAATGACAATGCGGTACCATCTCACACCTGTCAGAATGGCTATCGTCAACAAATCAACAAACGACAAGTGCTGGAGAGGATGTGGAGAAAAAGGAACCATCGTGCACTGCTGGTGGGAATGCAGACTGGTGCAGCCACTGTGGAGAACAGTATGGAGTTTCCTTAAAAAACTAAAAATGGAACTCCCATTTGACCCAGTGATCCCACTTCTAGGAATATATCCCAAGAAACTAGAAACACCAATCAGAAAGGTTTTTTTTTTCAGAGAATGAGACACATCGATCAGACCATCAAACCTCAGAGGGAAGGTAGGGGAGGGTGGGGTAAGTGAGAGAGATCAACCAAAGGACTTGTATGCATGCATATAGGCCTAACCAATGGACACAGACACCACCAGGGGAGGGGGGTGAGGGCACGAGTTGGGGGGGAGCAATGAGGGGATAAGGACACATATGCAATACCTTAATCAATAAAGGGAAAAAAACCCCACAAAACATCAAAAAAATTGATTTAACAAAGGAGCCATCTGGTCATCAGCTAGAATTGGGGAGACTGTCTTAGTCCTCCTTAAGCTTCAAGTCTGAGGGGGGAGAGATTTCAGGATGGCACTAGCCACCTAAAGTGAAAGTAAACAGCACAAGTAAGCTCCCAGGTGCTGAGGTTTAAGTGTGAGCCCTCAGCTGAAAGTCCTAGCTCACCACTAAGATATGACAAGGGCGCCCACTCAGCATGCCAGGTGGAGTGAACTTGTACCTTGAGTAGAATGGAGGGTTAGCCCACCCAGGGGAGAACGTCCTCTGGGAAAGGAAGTCCAAGTGGGCGGACAGGACCCTAAGAGCTGGGGCGGCACCCCTGAGGAGTGCTGCTGGTCGGGGTTTCCTCCGGGAAACCATGGGCACACGATGCCGTCCTGGTGCCTGGCCTGCGCTCACACCTCAAGTGTTTCCATCTGCCAGCTGCTGCCCTCTTACTGCAACGACACAGTAAGCCTCCGGCCTCCAGCAGGCACCCTCCTCCCTGCAGGTGTCCTGAGGTGCAGGTCTCCCCAGGAACTCCCTGGCTCGTGGGAACAGCGCTTTTCAAGTGACCTGGTTCATTTTAACAATAAGGGAAAAACCACATCCGATTTCCTCAGAATCACAGTTCCT
>NW_006284328.1:273806-280741 GCF_000327345.1 Myotis davidii | reverse complement strand
CATGCCCGGATCTGCTGGTTGACAGGGTGCTGTGCTCGGCATCATTTGCTGTTCTGCTTTCTCTTGGCTTGACGCAGCGGTTCTCAACCTGTGGGCCGCGACCCCCTTGGGGGTCAAACGACCCTTTCACAGGGGTCGCCGAAGACCATCAGAAAACACATCTATAATTACATGTTGTTTTTGTGATTAATCACTAGGCTTTAATTATGTTCAATTTGTAACAATGAAAATCCATCCTGCATATCAGATATTTACATGACGATTCATAACAGTAGCAAAATTACAGTTATGAAGTAGCCATGAAAATAATTTTATGGTTGGGGGTCACCACCACATGAGGAACTGTATGAAAGGGCCGCGGCATTAGGAAGGTTGAGAACCACTGGCTTGACGGGAATAGATGCTTTTATTTCTGTAGAAAGAAGGCGTGAAGTCAGAAGAGGTGACAACGGGCATTGAATAAAAAGAGCACTGGATTGAGAGTCCAGAGTTGTGGGCTCTGGTCCCTGACCCACCACTACGCAGCCGTGTGGCTGTGGGCAAGGCGCCTCTCTCTGAGCCTCTGGGAGAAGTCTGGACCACACGCTCCCTCATGGCTGGTAGAGGGCAATAGCCAAGACAGCATCCAGCTCTGCCACCTACCTGCTCCCTGCGTGCCCCAGGGCAAGCTTATTTGACACTTCTAAGTCTCAGCGTTCTCTTCTACAACAATAGACACAAAGACTGTCTTCCTCATGCAGCAGGTGTGGAGATTAAAAGAGATAATGCATGTAGGCGCTTCCTGCAGTGCCTGGGCGGAGATACGTGCTCAATACTTCTTTGCTCTACTGTTAGGCTGGCTTGTCTGTCTATAAATTTTGAGTTTGTGACCAGGAGGAGCATAAGATAGTGGAAGGAAAGACACATGAAGCATTTGGACCTGATTCTATTCTTCTGATTCTTCCTGGAGGGAGCTGAGACACAAGCGCAGGAGAGCAGGACGTTGCCTGCACCCAGTGGCTCAGGCCTCCACGAGTGGACTTGAGTGACACGTTGCCTCTGAAGAGGCGGCATTATGATGTGTTTCTATTGGTCGGATAGGGGAGGAGCGTGCACATGTTTGCATAGGACAGTGATGGCGAACCTTTTGAGCTCGGCGTGTCAGCATTTTGAAAAACCCTAACTTAACTCTGGTGCCGTGTCACATATAGAAATTTTTTTTTTATTTGCAACCATAGTAAAACAAAGACTTATATTTTTGATACTTATTTTATATATTTAAATGCCATTTAACAAAGAAAAATCAACCAAAAAAATAAGTTCGTGTATCACCTCTGACACGCGTGTCATAGGTTTGCCATCACTGGCATAGGGTGTCATATTTACTTATTTATTTTTTGTTAATCCTCACCGGAGGACATTCCCCCCCCCCCCATTGATTTTTAGAGGGAGTGGAAGGAAGGGAGGGAGAGGGGGGGAGAGAGAAGCATCAGTTGATTGCCTCCCACCTGCAAGATTGAACCTGCAACCCAGGCGTGTGCTCTTGACAAGGGATTGAACCTGTGACCCATAGGTCCATGGGCTGATGCGTTAGCCACTGAGCTACACCGGCCAGGGCTCTATGGGGTGTTATAAAATAATTAAAGATTTATTTTTTCATTGTAGTAAGCTGATATACCACTTCAAAAATCAATAATTAAAATACAGCAATAAAAGTGTGTTCCTTAGAATTGTGGAGATACATAGGAGAAGAGGAAGGTGAATGTCGGAAAGCTGTTGCCTACAGGGTACGGGATAGGGGGTTAGGGAGGACTGGAGCATCTGACCACAGCGCAAATCTTTGATTGAAAATAAAAATGAAGTTAGAAAAGACAAAGAAATACAACATATTATCCCAGGGTCTGTGGCCAGCGGGGATTTACTGTTGAGCTAAGAAAGTCCAAGCGTTGGGGCCCTCATTTGCATGCTCTCCCTTCAAGTTCCTTGAGGGGCCCTAGCGATGGGTTCACAAGGTCATGTGTTCTTGTGAAATTCACAAAAGTAAGGTACATTGGCCTTAATCAGTCAGATCAGTGTCCTTTCTGATTCTGACTTCCCCTCTGTCTTACTTCCTCTCAAGTCAGGTGACATGAGAGAGGCCACACTATCTAGGCTAGGGCATCTGGCTAAGGAGATGCATTTGGCCTTGAGAGAACATCTTTAATGGATCGTAATCACATCTGTGTGTGGTTAAGATCTTGTAACCCATATGGTGTGAGAATGGCACCAAGGCACACTCCTTCCTAGCACTGTGCTGACTCTCGTTACTGGAAGTGTGCGGGCGGTAGGAGAGAAGCGAGGTTTGAGATGTGTGAGCCAGAAGGAAGTGTGTTCAATTTCTTCCAGGCATTGGGCATTTAAAATGGGAAGCCAAAGATTTGGTTTTTATTAAAATCTAGTCAAAGTGGGAAAAAAATTACTTAATAATGCCATATATACGATTAGAAATGAATCATCTGCTTTTTCCTCTTTTCATGGGAATCTTGTGAGGCAGAATTTATCAGAATTTCTGTGTTTGTAGGGCATGAACCTACAGCGTATTTTATGCGTTTCCACGATCAAAACCAAAAACCCAATTTTGAACAATCGTATCAGAGAAAAGACAGACTTTTTTTTTTTTTGCTGTCTTTATAGAAAATAACAGTTAACAGTCACTGTCGTAGAAGAAGCAAACACGGAGGTGTCCGGTGGTTAATTTATAACAGTGCTGCGCTATCTTTCTTTGTGGAACTTTGTGGTGCTTGTGGTATATGTCAGCTTTTAACATTTTGCAATTTCTTGGGATTTATTTCTTGTTCTAAGTAAATATTCACATGTGTCCCTAATTTTGTACTTCTATTTTAAAATTTCTTTTCTTACAAAGCAGCCCATGAGCTACAGGGCCCATATAAGCTGCATCTGGCCCTGGCTGGCATTGAAGTCTACAGAGGGCTCCGGAGAGAATTGCCAGATTTAGCAAATAAAAATGCAAGACACCCAGTTCACTTTGAATTTCAGCCACTGTGCTAATGGCCCATTTAACTTAAGCACTGAAATGTGTTTTATCTGAAATCCAAGGTTAATTGGGCATCTTAAATCCATCCAGTGAAAGAAACAGCAGTCAACTAGGGTTGGGGTAGGGAATCCAAAGTATGCATTATAGACCTAATCCATTTCATTCAAATTCCTTCAGTAGGGCCTCATTCCAGAGAAGGCAGTGGGCACAGTGGCCTCTGGAGTAGGGATGAGAAGGGGACGGGGGGAAGAAGGGAAGAGAGAAAAGATTTCACAAAAGAAGTCACACTGCAGCTAAGTCTTGAACATTGGGTAGATGTTTGCAAGGCAGAAAAGTGGGGGCTGGTCTTTCTAGGTGAGAGGGGACAGTGAGGTGTGCGGGGCTAGTCAATAGAGATGAGGTGGGGGATGTGGGCAGGGTCTGGATTCTGATGGGTCTTCAGTGCCATGGGAAGAGGCTCACCCTTTATCCTGGAGGCTCCCTGGGAGCCATGCTGAGAGTTTTAGCTAAGGAGTATCAAGACTGGGCTTGCATTTAAAAAAAATGTATATGTATTTTTATTGATTTTCGAGAGGAAGGGAGAGAGAGAGAGAGAAAGAGAGAGAAACATCAATGATGAGAGAGAATCATTGATCAGCTGCCTCCTGCACCATTCTTCCTCTAATGTGGCTGAAATTACTCACTTAGACCTAATCCCTTTCATCCAGACCAGCCAGTAGGACCACACTTGGCTCCTCTCACGGAGCCTCATTCCCGTAGAAGGCCATGGGCATGGTGCCCTCTGGAGTTGTCCGTGCCTGGCTCACTTCTGTCTGAGCTCCAGGACTTAGCACTCTGAGTGAGCAGCCTGCACTGTTTTATAAAGAGGGAATGACCCCGGCACCACCCTGAATGTTCATGAAATCGGAGTAGATAGCGGGCAGGTCGGAGAGAGGGGGTTGAAAAGTGGGAGAGAGCTGAGTCCAGTACACGTCTCTCAGAGTATTCATTCCTCAGCCGTTCCCTGGTCTCCCTTCACATTCTCCCTGCTGCCCCATTTAACATGGAGAATTGAGCTCCGGTATCCCGGGAGTGGGTGGAGTGGCTCTCGAATACCCAGTTGTAAGGCTGGACATAACCCTATGCCTGTGGCGCAAGCCCATGGTGTGACTGCAGTCCCAGAGGGCTGCCATTCCCTCTCAACCGAGTCTCTTGTTTTCCACGTTACGTGTTAGGCAGCAAGGCTTGGGATGGCGAAGTCGTTTCTTACTGTCCTTTCTTCCTCCCAATGTAGGGGCTGTACGATGAATGACAAGGGGTATCCTTTTCTAATCCCTTACTATGTGCAGGCCGCTGTGCTAATGGCTTAATCCTTTAACCTACGCACATGCCTACATGGTGAATAGCCAGCCGGCACCGTGAGCACCATGTTGCAGATGAATCAACAGAGGCACCGAGAGGAGCTGGCTTGCCTTCAGTCTGGCCGCCGCGGGGAGCAGAGGCAGTCAGGGCTGGCTGCCTCCCAGCCACAGGCCCAGCCGCCCTGACCCTTGGTGCGTCCCGGGGGAGCAGCTTGAAACACTTCACATATTTTTCCTTCCTCTGCCAGTTTCCCGACAATGACACCGTCCCCCCGAAATGCAAGCTGGGCCAGAACATACAGTCTGAGCACAAGGGGGTGAATGCGGGGTTAGAGTCCCAGGGACGGTTAGGCAATCCTCTCACATGTGGGGCTGGGCCGCCATCTGCAGGCTAAGAGCCAGGCAGCTCAGGCCCAGCGGGGAAGCAGCACTCAGCTCCCCTGCTCCTCCCCCTCCCTAGGGAAGCAGGGGTGGAGGGGGCAGAGATCTCTAGGCTCAAGAATAGCTCTTTTTCTCCTCCCAAGTAGGAGCAGAAAGACACTTAATGTTTAACTCCTACCAACCGTGTCTTCTCCTTTCCGGTGCCTGGCGCACAGCATCAGAATACATAATCTTTATTGAGTGCTTTCTGTGGACCAACACCATTAGCTCATTCAAATCCCCACACTTCAGTTTACCTAGTTTATGGCGCTTCAGAAAGGTAAGCAGTCCAGCGTCTCACAGAGAAATGAGAGTCAGGCTTTAAATCCAGAGCTACCGTCTACTGCGCCCCTCAACATGAATTAGGATTTCATTTTGTCCAAGATGCTGGACAACAAGGCTTCTAGCCCTTGAGGCTCCTTTTCCTTGCATTGACCTCCATAAAAGTTCCCAGTCTTCCTTGTCCCTCTTCCTCCTGCCAGTGCCCTGCCCACTAATCCGGCTCACCAGTCTGGCAGGGTAGAGCCTGGGCCAGCCCATCGTACCAGCCTGTTGTTCAAAGGGCCCTGGGGATCCTTTGTAATTGCATTTCATCCCAGAGTTGCTTCATTTGGTAAAAACAAAACAAAACAAAACAAGCTGTTTATTTTGAGAGTTTGTGTTGCGGGGAGGGACTTTTTATACCCTAACTTTCCATCACCATCACCCCAAAACCCTGATCCTTACAGAATTCATGGTGTAGAGTTTGTGTAAAAATTAATTTAGAGCCCTGGCCAGTGGGGCTCAGCTAGTTGAGTGTTGTCTTGTCCACTGAAAGGTCTCTGGTTCCATTCCTGGTCAGGGCGCATGTCTGGGTTTGATTCCTGGTTGGGATGCATATGGGAGGCAACCAATTGGTGTTTCTCTCACATCCATGTTTCTCTCTCTTTCTCCCTCTCCCTTTCTCTCTTCCCTTCCTCTCTCTCTCTCAAACCAATCAAAACCTATTTTATAAAAGCATTTAAGAATCCTTGCCCAACCGCAAGGATCCCAGGGCTCTGTTCCTGGCTCTGTATTCCAGGCCCTCTACTCCCCAGTCTCATTTTCTCTCTCTGTGTTCATTGAGAATGAAATGACCATCCAGGGACAAGATGAAGAGGAATGAGATGATGTCCAAAGAAATCCTTTGCATTCCTGAGGGGAAAGCCCACGAGATTCTCCATGAAGCTAAACAAAAAGCATTTAGCCTGGCACTGGGGAGGCATTATGAGCACATGAATATGAGCACCAGGGGAGCCACTGGGCAGGTGGGGTGTGCTGGAGTCATCGGCACCTGCAGTCTCAGGGCGTGCCTTTGAGGAGAGCGCTTTCCTGAGACGGCCTGCCCGGTGCAGTTGGTGACATGCCCCAGCTCTCAGGAAAGTGACCTAACCTGGATCTTTCTCTATGGACACAGGATTGCAAGAAATTCTCATTTGCATGTTGGTGGGGAGTTCATTTTTCCTAGAATCTGCATGTCTAGACCCAGAGAGAGAAGCATTTCTTCATAATGATTAATCAACTCGATTTCGAAGGTGAAAGAAAAGAAAACAATTAAGGAAATGAGATGCTAAGGAAACAAGGGGGGGGGAGGGGAAATCTCCCAAAGGTGGACCCACCCAGTACACTTTGACAGCATTTCCTCGTATCCACCTGCATAAAAGCGGTCCACCCTTTCTGCGTGGCAAAGAGCGCCCAGAGAGCAGACACAGGAGCAGCCCGAGCATCCAGGGACAGGTGAGCCTCCTGCCAGCCTCCATCTCAGGCTCTTGTTCATCTTCATCCTCACCCTCATCGATTCACTGAGACTCATGTGTTTGGGACAATACACCCTCCTACCATGGTTTTCACCACCACAGTTCAGGTGGACACTGATGAGGAAGAGGGTCCTTGACTAAGCATGTCATCCAGTCCTTGGTAATGGTGTCCTAAACGTCTACATAGGCCAGGTGTGGCAAGTGAGAGGTCTGGAGCTCAGGTTTTTTAACTCCCAGTGGAAGGAAGGAAGGAAGGAAGGAAGGAAGGAAGGAAGGAAAGGAGAAAGGGAAGGGGAGGGAATCTAACGTTTACTAAACCTCTTTGTTCTAGGGCCTGTGCTGGGCACTTCATAATATATCTTCTTTTAAATCCTTTGCAGTATTAAA
>NW_006284328.1:269529-270183 GCF_000327345.1 Myotis davidii | reverse complement strand
GAGGCGGCCTGCCCGGTGCAGTTGGTGACATGCCCCAGCTCTCAGGAAAGTGACCTAACCTGGATCTTTCTCTATGGACACAGGATTGCAAGAAATTCTCATTTGCATGTTGGTGGGGAGTTCATTTTTCCTAGAATCTGCATGTCTAGACCCAGAGAGAGAAGCATTTCTTCATAATGATTAATCAACTCGATTTCGAAGGTGAAAGAAAAGAAAACAATTAAGGAAATGAGATGCTAAGGAAACAAGGGGGGGGGAGGGGAAATCTCCCAAAGGTGGACCCACCCAGTACACTTTGACAGCATTTCCTCGTATCCACCTGCATAAAAGCGGTCCACCCTTTCTGCGTGGCAAAGAGCGCCCAGAGAGCAGACACAGGAGCAGCCCGAGCATCCAGGGACAGGTGAGCCTCCTGCCAGCCTCCATCTCAGGCTCTTGTTCATCTTCATCCTCACCCTCATCCTTTACAGCTGCGGAGAGGTGGCCTGCCATCATTGTGTGTGGCCTAGGATGTCCCAGGTGCTTGGTACTCAATATAGAGGTGAACTTTCTGGTACCTTACTCTCAATAAGAAAAGATGGAGAGTGGGATAGAAGGAAGGAAGGAAGAAGGAAAGAAGGAAGGGAGGAAGGGAGAAAGGGAGGGAACGAAGGG
>NW_006284328.1:260806-269308 GCF_000327345.1 Myotis davidii | reverse complement strand
CTGGTTCAACCCCTGAGCCACACTGGCCAGGCTTACATATCTTGTTCACTGTAAAGGGCATCTGTAGCTCAGTCTGCCCAATCAGAAGTGCATTTCTTTCTGGCTGGTATGAGGGCATCTGGGGATCTCCAGCTGAGCTCCTCCAGGGGACAGAGCCATCAGTGGGATGATGTAGAGGACAGAGGGTCGAGGGCCAGCTTGCCTGCCTTCTCCCTCTGGCTCTGCTACTTGGTGGCCACGTACCTTGGGCAAGTTCCTTCCCTTCTCTAAGTCTCAGTCGCCTCTGGTAAAGTGGAGAGAGGGTGGTTGTGAGCATGAAATAATTAGGAAAAACGCCTGGCACAGGGCCTGGCACCTGTGGCATGCATGATGAACGTTAGCTACTGCTGTTATCTCAATCTGCCAAGGTGTCTGGGGCTGCCAAACAGAGGGAGGCATCTTTCTCCTGCACAAGATGCCAGGGCCTCCTGGCAGCAGGGGCCGAGCAGGGACTGTCCCATTGCTTCTGACAGTTACCTTGTCAGAAGCAAAACTGTGCTCCCTTCCTAGTCGCTTGGCTTTCTAGAAGCAGCCCAGTTGCCTTTGGAGGGGAGAGAGCGCTGAGGGGACCTGCAGACATCCCTGCCAGTGGGGTCTGTACTCCTGTTTGGTCAGAGAGAGAAGTTGGAAAAGGAGCAACCATCTCTGTGATGAATGCCCCCTGCTTGGTGAGGTCTCCTTATACACCTGTTCTCTCGCCGGGAGTGATGCCGAGTCCAGGAGAGATAAGGAGAATGGCTCTCCCCACAGGATTTGCTGTTTCTTGGCTTTCCGGAAAAGAGCGTGGGACTCCCAGGGAAGATCGGTGGAGTGGTGGTCGGGTAGGGGAACAGCTGCGGCTCACACTCTGGAACCAGTGTCTGTGTTTTCTAGTTAGAGCCACTATCACTAAAGGCAGGAGGTGGGGCGCTCGGCCGCCCCTTAATTGGCTTCCGATTTGGGTGCCTCCCTCTCCTCCGCTGTCACACACCAGCTGGAAGTGGTTACATGAGAAAGGCAGAGAAAGACGGTGCTGAAGGGTGAGAAGGCATCTCAGGGTCTGGCCCTGCCTAGGGACTGGCCAGCTCAAACATGGCCCTCACATCCCCGGCGCAGTGGGGGACAGAGGGGAGGCAGGGGCAGCCTTCCCCTCCTCTCTCTTCCCTGTGGCTAATTAGTTATTAGGAGACAGCTTGCTTCTTTCTTTCCCATCTTCCCCCAGGGGTGACATCTTCATAGCTGGCGTCAAATAATGATTTTAGGCAGATAATAAAAGGGTGTCGCCTATTTTGGGGGCAAATAAAAGAAACCACATAAATGTGCTCTTATGGCTTTTTAGATCTGTTGCCTAATTCCTAGGACATAGTACAACCCTGTTTTTCCTATTTAATTGATTAAAAACAATGCTTTTCAAAGTGAGCTGTGTTGAGTCATCATAGAGTGATATGCACTCACAGTCACAATCCCTGGGACTTGAGAGAGGGCTCCCTGTATTGTGCTTCCTAGGGGGCCGGGGGAGCATGGGGGTAGGAGGAGGGCTCACTCAACTGAGTCAGGAAAGCCAGAGGAGGAGACACATGCCTCTGGACTCCACAGGCCGGGGTGGTGAGTCTGTTCTCTTGGCGGCTGCCTGGCCTGCCCTGTGACGTCCAAGGGGGAGCTCACCAGGGGTCTCTCTCGCCCTCTGCACTCGGGCTGGGCAGTTGACTTCCACCCCTCCTGCAGGACATGAAGGCACAGCGGGCTGCCCTCTGGCTCCTGGGCACAATGTTCCTCCTGAGCGCAGCGCATGCCCGGGGTCTCAGGAGATGTCTGATTGCCATGGACACGCGCCACATCTCTCAGAGCTTCCAGCAAATCAAAGAAACCATTGTGAGTACGGGCTCTGGGTGCAGGAGTGGGCAAGGGCGCGTGCCCGACCTTACATCCAAACATGAAGAACAAGTACCTGCTCATTGTTTGTTCGTGTCTCTGGAAGACATGGGATGCTCCTCACGTGCGTTTGTTCTTATGTTTTCCTCCCCAGCAAGCTAAGGACACCTTCCCAAATGTCACCATCCTGTCCACATCGGGGACCCTGCACAGCATCAAGGTACTGGCCTGTGTCTGCTCTTGCCTGTGTTGTTATTTGTCCGGTGAAGCGGCCCTGGGCTGACAAAGAAATCCTCACCGTGTCCCCATCTCTTTCCTAATCTCGCGTGTCCTCTAAGTGCTCCCAGCTTCTTATTAATCACCAGAGACATTAGGGCACACTCATGACTCAGGCACTCTGAACCCTGGGGAGCTACCATTCTGTTGTCTTTATCTATGAGGTTTGTTTGTTGCTTCATGTTTTATATCCCCATAGATATAAACCCACAGAGTAGTGGTTACCAGAGGGGGCGGGGGAGGTAGGGGAGGACAAAGAGGGTAGAGGGGGTCAAATGTATGGCAACGGAATGAGCTCGGTCTTGGATGGCGAGCACACAGGTGTCATATTCTACAGTTGGACGCCTAAAATGTATATAATGTCATTAACCATTGTTACCCCAGCACATTTAATTTTTTTAAAAAAGAAGCCCTTGGGAGGAGTTAAAGAAGCGCCACTTACCCAGAGAGTGAGTGAGGGGCCACGTGCTCAAAGGGGGCAGGATGTCTGTGGCTTAGGGTGATTCTGGAAGCTTTCATGGGGAAGCCGGGAAAAGGAGCAGTGACCTACAGGCTGAGTAGGCCGCGGGTTAGTGGATAAAAGGAAGGAAGGGGTTTGGGCTGCATGGGAGAATGGGTGTACACGATCGATGGGTGTGTCAGGGAACAGTAAGGCAACCAGGCTTGTAGCGCAAGGGACATGAAGGCGACAGAAAGAGGATGAGGTGGAAAAATACACTGGAGTCATTTTCCCAAGAACCTTCCATGACAGGCTAAGCCTCGGGCTGATAACAGAGGCAACAGGAGTCGGTTTCTGAGCCAAAGGCTGTATGACCACAAAACTTGTAGGAAGGCGGTCTCATGGGGTTCTTTGCAATGGCCAGCCCGAGGCAGGAAAGCCCGTGAGAACCGTCCAATGGTCCAGACCAGAGCTGATGAGAGTGTCTTATAAGACAGTTGGCTTTTGAGGTGATCATTCACTTTACAGAAGGGGTCACTGAGAAATGCCTTTAAAAGTGAGCTCCTTCAGTCCTTGTAAGAATTCTAGAAAGATCTTTTTTATTTGTTCAGTATGTATGTGGCAGAGGATACATTATATTTGCAATGATTTACTATTTCTCCTCGGGCTTCTCTCTGCCGGATAATTCTTAGTCAGGCTGATTTATTTGTGGTAACAGATGTGCAGCCTTTTACTGACTACTATTCCAGCCAGCTATCCAAGAAACTCATTAGATATCATAGCTGGAAATGACGCTAAAGATTACCTATTCCGAAACCACAATTTTCAAATGACCAAATTGATACCTTGCGAGGGAGAATGACAAGTTCCATGTGGGCCAGGAATAGAGCCCCACCTCTCATGCCTCTGTCTCCACATTCTTCTCTCAAGGTCTAGAAAGAGCTGATGGGATGTGAGAAAAGGGTCCATGAGGATTCAGGTCTTTATCACATTTTTTTTAACCTCTAAATTTTTATTGATTTCAGAGAGGAAGGGAGAGGGAGCGGGAGAGAGAATCATTGATAGGCTGCCCCCCTGCACTCTCCAAACTGGGGATTGAGCCCACAACCCAGGCATAGGCCCTGACCGGGAATCGAACCATGCCCTTCTGGTTCATAGGTCCATACTCAACCACTGAGCCATGCCGGCCGGGCTTTATCACATTTCTGTCTCTCCCTTTTCCTCCCTGATAAAGGAGATGTGCCACGTTAGCCCCTTCGGTTAAGGGAACTGGCAGGCGTGCTGGAAGAGAAGCATTTTGTGGGGGTGTGTGGCAAGTAGTGTTTACTGTCCAGGAAAAGCTACCCCTGGGGTCAAGGAGGTTTTGCTGCATTAATGCTAATGAAGATGAAGGCTCTATCTCTGCTGTAGATCCCTCCCTCCTCAAACACAGAGCTATAAGTCTCCTGCAGAGTAACTCACTGATCTCAGGCTGCTAGAAGGAAACTCAGCCTGGCCAGCTGCTCTGAGCTGTGCTCTGGGAGTTCAGGAGCCTTTCCTTAGAGAGATCTGCCCTCTGCCAGCTGCGTATCTGCCCAGATGCAGCATTGCCACAGTGGTCAGTTTCCATTCTTGCATATCCCAGTCCCATCAAATGATCCCTGTGGTTTAGAAAGGACAGACTGGAGGAGAGCCGAGCATTGCAATAGAAGGAATGCCATTGTGATAGAAGGAATATGTGCCCAGCATATGCCTGGCAAGCAACAGCCATTGAATAAATCCAGGTTGTCCGAAGGGAGACGTTACAGAGGGGCAGACTTCTGCACAATGTAAGGAAGTACTGTTCAGGAAAACTGCTCAGACATGGATGCTTTCAAAAGGCAGATGCCTGGTTCCTGGAGGGGTCTAAACAGAACTGAGTGATGACCTGTTGGGGATGCTGTAGAGAGAATCTAGTCTCTGACTGGGCTCCATCCCTTATTAATATATCTCCTGGCCCTGTACAAAGAGTGGGTGAACCACAATCTCTTCTCAGTGCCTTCATCATAAGTAGCTTCAGTGTACCAAGGGATGGACACTCTGAAACCAATATGAATTAAAAAAAAATTACTTTTAGTTATTTTGGTCCTTGCTGCTCCTATTCAATCAAATAGGCCACGTTGGTCTCCAAGATAGTAAAGAAGGACCCTGGACTTCTCTGATTCGTAGCTGTAGCCCTTGGATGCCCTGGGCTTTCTCTAATTCATATCTGTAGCCCTTAGATGTGTGCTGTGTGACCAAGAACCTCCTGGCGTTTTACATGGACAGGGTGTTCAAGGACCACCAGGAGCTGAGCCCCCAGATCCTGAGAAAAATCAGCAGCATCGCCAACTCTTTCCTCTACATGCAGAAGGTTCTGCAGCAATGCGTGAGTCCCCACGTCAGAACTCCCAGCATCTGCGTGCTGTCTGCTGGGGAGAGCCCGGGATGTGCTGGCCCCAGTCGCCTTCTCACGTGGTTCCCTAAGGCAAAGGACTTCCCCTCCCTCATCCGCCATGGGGAGACCTGTCAGGAGCCTCTTCTAGTGGTCACCCCTTGCCCAGGCGTCCTCCCTGCCAACACCTTATCAGACCCGAGTTTCCTTAAGGAGAGTCCTCCTGGGGTGACCACTTATGTCAAAGTATCGCTTAGGTGACCCCAGGACTGGCCTGTGAGAGGGGCATTCCAGGCTTATCCTAGGCACCCCCCTGCTGTCTTTGTTTCTGGCCCTTCGGGGTTTTCATAACCTCTGGGTAGGTCCCCAGTATAGCCTTCCTCTAAGGATCCCCTGTAATTCATTATTATCTATTAAAATCAAACATCAGAAACAAAACCAAACTCAAACAAACCAACGAAAACATAGGACAGCCGAAACCATGGGCTGTAGCCCCGTACCCACCAAGGGATTCCTGTGTGATTGGCGGCAGGTTACTTCACCTCTGTGTGTCAGAGTCTAAAACTTAGGCATCATGACCTCTGTCCCACTTCGATAAGATTCATCGAATCAATTATTTAATTAACGGACCCAACAAATATCTATTGGGTGCCTGCCTTGTGGGGCGCTGCATTCAGAGGGGGGGACAAGACGGATTTGGCACCTACTCTCCTGACTCTTCCAGTCTGTCACCCAGAGGAAGCCAAAGCTCTGGTCAAACACGGGGTGACTCTACAAACAGGCCTTGCTCCCCTGCTTCTCCACACTGAGTTTGTTTACCTGGCGCTCACCTCGGGCAGAAGGAGAAACATCACTCTAGGAGGGGAGGCCGTTCAAAGGGTGGGCCAGGATGGGAAGGTTCTCTCACGGGTGCTGCCTCCACTTTATCAGCAGGAGCAGAGGCTGTGTCACTGCGGGCAGGAAGCCGCCAATGCAACCAGAATCATCCATGACAACTACAATCAGGTGAGGACCGGGAAGAAGACGGGGACGATGGGGATGACAAGTGGGCGGGCACCACCCTCTGCCTCCACTCCACTCACACTCATCCACCCACCGACAAGTATTTATCGCAGGTCTCCCGAACTGTGTGTGCCTGCAAAGAGAGTGTTGGTCTGACCTGATTTGCTAAGGTCCTGGGCTCCCCTCCCCCACATCCCTCCCCTGTCTTCTTACGCCCTCACATATCAGATCTAACCCGTGTTAAGTTTTGGGGGAAAGCACATACTCTTAAGATGGGGGTGATCCAGAGGAAGCGAGATCTCCAGTGAATTGGGAGCTGTCATGCATGAAGCATGTAACCTGCCAGGTGTCAGTGTGGCCAGTAACGGTCATGAGCATTCTGTGTGGTGCAGAAGAGCAGCCTGATCATGCGGCGTGGATGCATGTCTCACACACAGGTGGAGGTGGAAGCGATGCTTCTTATGTGCATCATTTGGAGATTTTTGTGAAAATGCAGATTCTGGCTCCATTGGTCTGGAATGAGGCCCGAGATTCCGCATTTCAACCACACTCTCTAGAGATGCTAGCCATTGGAATAGCAAGGAGGTGGGGAGAGCTGTGAGAGCGCTGCTTCCTTATGGAGAACCCATAGGATAATGTTATAACAATGGCTAAGAGTCCTACTGTTCTTCTTATGAGTCAAGTATTGTTCTAAGCTCAGTGCAGGTATAAACACATTTGGCGCTTACAACATTGAGATGAGCTGTTATCGGCGTTTGACAAATTAGGAAACTGAGGCACAAACAGGGTAAGAAAGTTCACTAAGTGTATATTGCAATGAAGTGGTGAAGGTAGGACTCGATCCCATGCCTTCTGGTTCTACGGGACATACTTTCAGTCTGCTGAAGAGGAGATGGAGGAGGTCAGGAGACTTGGGTTCTAGTCCCACTACCGGTTGTGTGATTTTGGGTGGGACACTGATTCTTAGGGACTTTGGTGCTTTTATATGTCCAATAGGGAAAACAAGCTCTCCATACTCACTGCACAGCACCCTGGGATCGAGACCTCTTAAAGCTCATTTGAAAAAGCAAAAAGCAAAAGAACTCTTCAGTAAGGCAATTTTTTTCCCTGTGAAATACAGGAAAAAGTCTGGCTGGCATGGCTCAGTGGTTGAGCGTCAACCTATGAAATAGGAAGTCACAGTTCGATTCCTGGTCAGGGCACATGCCCAGGTTGTGGGCCTGATCCCAAGTGTGGGGCATGCAGGAGGCAGCCTATCAGTGTCTCTCTTTCCTCATTGATGTTTCTCTCTCTCTCTCCCTCTCCCTTCCTCTCTGAAATCAATAAAGATATCTACTTAAAAAACAGGAAAAAGAAAAACAAGGGGCAAAGAATGAAGAATTTTTAATTTTGATAAGTTTCTGAGATGATTTAACTGCTTGTTTGTGGCAAACAATTTGGGTTGCCTGTTGGGAAAATTATTTGGGGTCTGTATACTCTGCAAATATAACGGATGAACTAAAATAAAACCTCGTGGGGACCAGAACATGGGGATAGTGGTTTGAAACGATTACAGGGTCTGAAAGGCATGTTCTCATGGTCTCCCTGCTTCCAGCTGGAGGTCAGGTCTGCTGCCCTCAAATCTCTGGGAGAGCTGGACGTCTTCCTGGCCTGGATCGACAAGAATCATCAAGGAACTCCTGCCGCCTGACACAGGGAATCTGGTTGCCCAGGTGAACAGCTTGGGAGGTTTCCAGGAGAGAGCTTCAAGCATGTCAAACTTGTGGCCCGGGGGCCTCATGCCTCATCTATTTGGCCCGTGGTAACCTTTGAGTTTGACACGCTTGGCCTACATTGAAGGGCAGGGAGATGGGGATGACCCCATTTTAATGCAAATGAGCATGATTTTGAAGCAACTTCTCTGCAGATTTGGAATTCTCTCCTCTGGGGCTGAGGGATTGTAGGGCAAAATCTAGATTTGGACGGATCTCACCCTGTAGCCGGGAGTCCCGGGCTGTCTGACCCCACCTGAAGTAACCTACTAGTCTACTGTCATATTTATAATGAAATATGTCCCTTTGAAAGGTCTCATGGGCCATCCTGGAGGGAAAGGGCTGGCTTCCCCCTAATTTATTGTGAGCTTGTTTATCCCATGTCTGTGATGTGAGCTGAGCGATGATATCCTGTAGTGCATATTGTACTGACTGATTTTTCTTAATAAACTCTGTTTTTTTAATCAATTACTGAAAGTGTCTTCTGATTGGGGTAGGGGAGGGGTCAGTTAAGGAATCATAAATGGCAACTATTAGAAATGAATGGGGCCTTAAAGAACATGACTAGGCCTAGAGAGGGAGGAGACTAAAGAAGGGTTCCAAACTGGTCTCCATCCAGCACCCTGTCCTCCGCATAAGGATCAGGAAGATGGCTGGAGGGCTTCTGACCACCAACTCCTGGACATCACGTTGCTTTTCCCTCCTCTTTCTCTGTGTCGTTGCCTTTTCTTCCTGCCTGACTTTGTCTTTGT
>NW_006284328.1:257384-260383 GCF_000327345.1 Myotis davidii | reverse complement strand
ACCAAGTGAGGGGAAGCCCCTCACCCACATGCCCCCCAGAGTAACCCCAGCAGAGGGAGGCTGCCTGGTGTAGTGTGAAGAGCTTCTGTCCTGAATTGATGGGGGCAGGTCACCTCTGAGTGCCTGGCACAGTCCTGCACGAGCTATGGTCTCCCTCCCCCTGCACCTTGGCGGTTAAAGGTGAGCCCTAGATTTCTCAAGGGTGTGCTAGGAGCTGATGGAGGTTGGAGAAGAAATGGTTTGGGAAAGAATTTTATACTTGGCTCCTTAGCAGGTATTTATTAAGCACCAACTCTGTGAAAACAAAAACAAGAAACAACAATACCAGTGGTTGAGTGTGGACCTCTGAACCAGGAGGTCACAGATCGATTCCTGGTCAGGGCACATACCTGGGATGAGGGATGGATCCCCAGTAGTGGACAGCCTACCAGCAGGTATTTATTAAGCACCAACTCTGTGAAAAGAAAAACAAGAAACAACACCACCAATGTTTGAGTGTGGACCTCTGAACCAGGAGGTCACAGATTGATTCCTGGTCAGGGCACATACCTGGGTTGAGGGATGGATCCCCAGAAGGGGACAGCCTACCGGCATGCAGGAGGCAGCCAATCAATGCTTCTCTCTCATCATTGATGTTTCTATCTCTTTCTCCTTCTCCTTTCCTCTCTGAAATCAATAAAAATAAATAAATAAACAAACAAACAAGAAACAACACCAAAAACACAACTCTGTGGACAACCAGAGTCAGGACACATTCTTCAAGTCTGGACAGAGGGAAAGGACAGGTAGACAAGGGAAGTGGGCCAAGAGAGGTAGGCAGGCAAGAGATAATCCTGCTTCCCTCCCCCTCCTTTCTTTCTCCTCCCCCCTCTATCCCCCTTTCTCTCCTCCCCTCTCCTCTCCCCTTCTCTTCCTCTACAACCATCCATGTAACACGCCCTTCATGCAGGCACAGCTCCTCCCGCCAGTAAGGTTCCTCCTCTCCCAAACTCCCATCACGCATGCAAGGTGAGCAGGCCGAATTGCATCCTG
The DNA here is from genome assembly GCF_000327345.1 of Myotis davidii. NCBI lineage: Eukaryota > Metazoa > Chordata > Mammalia > Chiroptera > Vespertilionidae > Myotis > Myotis davidii. The sequence continues at coordinate 259,351 of NW_006284328.1, read as the reverse complement.
ATGGAGGGCCCAGGCTTTGGAGCAGGACTCTCTGAGTTTGGAATTATTAAAGGTAAACGGAGGCACATCAAAAACTTTACAAATCAGTGTTTATTGGAATCAGGCGTGCCAGACCAGAAGGAGCGCTCTGCCCACAGGATCCAGGAGAAAGACTCAGAGAGAAGGTGCAGAAGCCAAGAAAGGAAATTGACTGGCTACAGCTCAAAGCCGGAGTGGCTGTCAGGGACTGGCTGCCCTTGATTTCATGACTTGAGGCATTTCCAGGCTTAGGTTATAGATTGCTTATCAGGCTGCCATGGCATTAGTCTCACCTCAGTCTAATGACTTCCTTGTTTAATTTCACAAATCCCAGTCCATAACTAGAGCTGTATGATTCTAGGTGTGTCGTTGAAACTTACTAAGCTTCACACTTCTTCATCCATTTAATTGGGCGGCCTTTACCTTATTATGGGGAGTAAAGGAGAAGGCGTGAGCAATGTTTTCACCTCAGTGCCTGGCGCATTCTGAGCGTCAACATGTGTACATTGTTGTCGACACTGTAGGTCAAGCATGTCAAACTCAAAGGCTAACACAGGCCAAATAAACGAGGCATGTGGCCCACGGGCCGCCAAGTTTGACATGCTTGTTGTAGTTCATTCTGGCACCAGGCTGCCGGGATTGGAAGCCCCTGGCTTTGCTGCTGCTGAGCTGTGTGACTTCAGGTTAAGTTATTTAACCTCTCTGTGTCCCAGTTTGGGGGGCCCTGCTATGTTACCGGAATTCTCTAGAGAAAGAATGACAGCAGTGGGCCTATATACTACTGACATGTCTAAGTTGTGAGGAACATAATGATATTTTGGGGTGCCTGAAGCAGCTGGAATAGGATACCAAATAGCTGTATTTCTAGCAGGGACAGGTTCACAGGTGCTGCGAATACTATTGCAGTTTATGTTTGTTTCCCAGCCTCATGATGGAAGGAAATGCTTTGAACAGAGGTTAGTGGAAAAAGCAAAAAAGGATGTTTTTTTCCCCATCCCCCTTTCCCAGGCTAAGAACCCCTGCGTTAGAGGGTCTGTTCCCCTACGATGCTCTGAGGTCCCAAGCGCCCACGTCTTGTCCACTTTGGTACCTTTGGGCCATTTTGTTTGGTGCGGGCACACGGGGAGTCTCCTTGCTTGTTTGTGGAATTAGAAGGAAAGGGATTGCCGATATCGCCATTCTCCCAGGTGAGGAAAGTGCTCAATCTAGGCTAAGGCTGGAGTTTTGTTCCCAGACTTCATGTCTGGGAGAGGATTTCCCAGGGGCTCCCACTCTGCAGGCTGGAGCGGGAGGAAGTGGCCAATTCTGGGGACTCCGCTAAGTTACAGGAATTCTCTGGAGAAAGAATGACAGCAAGTTGAGCTGGTTAAACAGAACAAGGTGGAAAAAAACGCTGGAAAAGGAAATGACGTCACTCATTCTGTTGGCTTTGAGCACGGGAACCAAAAAGTACGCCCCTGATAGTCCTGATAGTCGGCTGCTCCACCCATCCCTGCCCTGCAGGGAGGTGGCAGGACTGCCAGGCAAGGCTCCCAGTGAGCGAGGTTCTTCCTCCTCAGAACGAGGATGCCAGGGTTTTCCTGCAAAGTGATGCAACTGGCAGGCAGCTCAGATGCCAGCAAGGATGATGCCCTCCGTGCAGACGGAGAAGATGCTGAACTGCGAGCTCAGGACTTGCCCTGGGGAAAAAGGAGTGGCCGGGCTTCCTTGGTTTCTAGACAACTGTTTCCTGCCCCCAAATGCCCCGGTGAGGAAGCCGAGTTTATTTCCTAAGAAGGGATTCTCCTTTCTCCTCTGCCCAGCTTATCTTTATAATTACCTGGCACTGGTTATAGGCTGACCCCCAGTTTTGAAACCCCACTTCCTAAAGTTAGCTTCGTGTGCTCACGAAATGCACCCTTATTGCACCCTTATTTCTCCGCCCCGGCCACATCATCCGCCCACCCCCC
>NW_006284328.1:252972-257356 GCF_000327345.1 Myotis davidii | reverse complement strand
ATGGGGGTGGTGGTGCAGACCTAGAGGAAAGCTCTGTTGGCCTGGCCGGTGCCTTTGCTTTGTCTCACTGGCTAGTTCCCACAACAGTGTTTCTGGGAAATAAGATTAGAAAAGTTGAGAATTATGCAATAGTAACACCATTTTTTAAAAAATTAGAGATTGTTTTATATGTTCCATATACCTTGAAAAATATGTTTTTATTGATTTCAGAGAGGGAGAGAGGGAGAGAAAAATAAAACATCCATGATGAGAGAGAATCATTGAGTGGCTGCCTCCTGCACGCCGCCTACTGGGGATCGAGCCCGCACACAACCTGGGCATGCGCTCTGATCCGAATCAAACTGTGATCCTGGGCTGATGCTCAAGCACTGAGCCACCCTGGCAGGGCAACACCATTTCCGCTAATCATTCACAGTCCTGAATGAACTGGTTCTTAGACATGATGTGATTAACATTAATTGTCCAAGGAGGCAGTGAATTCCATTATATTGGGGAGTTTGAAAACCTTCTGATTTCAGGACTTGAGGACAGGTTGCAACAACTCATTGTTTGCTCCATGGACTCCATCACTGCCCGAAAGTGCCCTGCCTGGCAGATGGGTGCTTAGGCAGCTGGGTATTGCTTATGATAGGACAGAATCATCCCAGTGATTCCGGATTGCCGGGGTCCAGCCCCGGGGTCCAGGGGTTCCCAAAGGTGTGGACGGAGTCGGCGAAGAATGTTTTACATGGAGACAGCGTTCAGAACCCTCTAGCTTTCCTTAGTCTCCGTGGATCTTCCTGTGCCTGGCTGAGGCCACAGAGAAAGATCCAAGGCAAGCTGAGCCTTTATTTTATAGTCAGAGGTAAACAAGGTAGTGGTTACCAAAGTTACACTGTTCTTGTGAGTGTCACTTGTTTACACTGTTCTTGTGAGTTCCACTTGTTTTTGTTCTTGTTGCACTTCCCTCAGCCCATTAGCTTCCCAGGTAAGATCTAGGGAGCGTCATAAGGTCAAGCCTAATTATGCTTAAGAGGACTGTGCCCTCTAAGCTGGGACTTGTTTGTGACTTTGCCAACAGGTCAGTCCAGGCTTAATCCTATATCGGCTCCCCACATCAGATTCCTGGGAGGATGATGGAAAGTGCTAGGTTCTTCCTATTATTGTAGATTCAGTGTGGATTTCAGAGGTTCTCAGACAGATGAGATGCCGTAGTCTCTTCTAACTGAACAGACTGTTGGGACTCTTATAAGTAGGCCCTGAAATAGAACGAGGAGCCCTGTTTCCTGGCACCCCCATTCCCACTGCTCTTCTAGGTCCTCTTGTCCCTGAAGACACACAGTTTAATGCACAGAGTAATGAATTAAAAATTAAGAGACTTAGATGGAAGTTTCCATTCTGCCACTAACTCACCTTAATCTTCATGTTGCCCCCTGGGGCTGGTTATCCTCACATTAACGGTAGGAGGAGAGGCTATATTTTCAGTACATTCCGTTACTACTGGCTGGATGAACTTGGGCAACCCATTCAACTATTAAGCTTACGTTTCTTCGTCAGAAGATTGGGTTATAAGACCTGCCTCATAGGAAAAAAAAAATACCTGTCCCATAGAAATAACAATATATTCAACATATATTTATCCAAAACTTACCATAGACTAGGACCCATTCCAGTTGTTTGCAATATAGGGATGGTAAGGCAAGACACAATTATAGCCTCAAGGAGCTTATGTTCTTAGTGGGATTTTATGATAATATCTACATTAAATATGTATTCGTGTATATACATTATATGTTATATACTATATATATATTATATATACATATATGCATACATCTATATACATACATATATACATATATATATACACACACGTACACACATATATATACACACATATAAAAATGATTACAGTGTACAAAGTAATTAATAGTTACTCCAGGTACCAGGTTCAGGAAAATCTATACATTATTATAATAATTTTAAGTTGAACCATATGACAGTGCCAATAACAGATAGTTCTGACCTACACAAATGGAAAATGCATGTGGTCAGTCTAACTATATTTTTATGCTGGGCTGGGGTCTCTTCTCCGTGTCCCGCATGGAGAGAGAGACATGAACTGGTTCGTTTAAGTAGGAGGCACTTTTGGGATTAAAGAAAAATGAAAAGACAGACACAGAAATAGAATAGAAGCTTGGGCTGGGCGTGGCATCTGCCCTCTGATTCGAGGGACAGACAGAGAGAGCCTCAGCACCGTAAGCAGATTTATTTATACTCGAATAACAGGAAGTTACATCACATCTAGGTGGGCCTTGATTTCCTGGCAACATCATGAGATCCATCCCCTTAACACCTAGCGGGAAGGTCAAACTGTTGACCTGGTCTGCCCTCAGGGCGTGGCTCTGCCTTCACTCTGAGTTTCAGCGGCATAATTAAACCGAGTGCTTTTTGCCAGCGGCCCTTAACACATACACACACATATATATATACACATACAAAAATGATTATAGTGTACAGAGTAATTAATAGTTACCCCAGGTACCAGGTTCAGGAAAATCTATACATAATAATAATAATAATAATAATAATAATGTTAGGTTGAACCATATGACAGTGCCAATATCAGATTCTGACCTACACAGATGGAAAATGCATGTGTCAGTCTACCTATATTTTCACTATCCTCGATTCCTCCTACATGTTTAATTGGCCTCTATTCTTAAAAAAATGTACTTAAATGCTCTTAAGTTCACCCACATCACTCTCTACTACCACTAATTGAGGCTATAGTTAAATCTCTTTCTGTGAGGAATCATTTTTGCCTTGGTAATTGGTGGTGGAGGTAGAGAGAATGGTTAGGGTGAGGTAGGAAAACTTTATAGAGGAAGTGTGTGGAGAGTGGCTTCAGCGTTTGGACAGGTTCAACCTGGGATTAATGAGAGGGCAGGATCCTCTCTGGCAAAGCCACGGGCAAGTCCCAGCTTGAAGGGCAAAGCCCTCCCAGCACAATTATAGCCAAAGGCTATAGTTGTAAGCTTGAGCTTATGGTCCGAACCTGTGGTCCCACATGGCTGAGTGATGATAGAGTTCAGGTGCATGTAATTGAGTAGATTAGAACATTGTTAACATCTTGACCACACCCTTACTTTGTCTCATGGAATCTGGCTATAAAATAAAGACTTGGCTTACACGCCATGGTGCTGTCTCTCCATCAGAGAGGGCATCGTCCCACCCAGCCTCAGCTTTTATCTCTTGTCTGTCTTTTCTAAATCCTTCACCACCCCCTCTCAGGTTCACCCAGGGCCATGCTGGCTCAGCACAGAAGTGAACAATAAATTGCTGTCTGTACAGAGAATGGAATGGGATCTATTCAATGGATTTTAAAAGAATAAAGCCTTTTGATATAGGAAAAGGAGACAATTGATTATTCAAGTTAAATTGGGGGGATCGAACATGAATACGTTTAATTAATCATTGCAAGTAAGTTAACATAAAGCATTTGGGTTCTTCTTGGCTAATGAAAAGGAATTGACTGGCATGGGTGCTGCTTATATTTCCCGAAAGTCTTGATTTTAAGTATTCTTGTCAGATCGTGTTTTTCAATTTTACTTTAATCACTTATGGCTGATCAAGAGAAATTGTTCACTTATCACCAATGATAAAAAAAAGACAGAGGGAAAGGGAGAGTAGAGGACTGGATGAAAGAAGGCGAAGGAGCCAGGTAACATATATGCATAGCCCATTGACACAGACAACAGTGTAGTCATGGCCAGAGGGAAGAGGAGGGTAGTAGGAGGTGGGCAAAGAAGGGGAAATTGGGATTTCTGTATAGTATCAACAATAAGAAATAAAGTAAAATAAAAAGAATAAAACAAGTATGAGCTCAAGAGCTATTTAGATTAGATGTTCACACATATTTTTAATGTGTATCAAACATTAGGATGAAAAGTTTTGGTCTTCATTTTGAGGAACTTTAGGAGACGTTAAAAGACATGAAAGAGAGTGCCCTGACCCAAAAGGCAGAATAACAAAGAATCACGGTGACATTGAATGTCAGAACTGGAAAGGAATTTATACATTATCTCATGTACAATATTTTATAAAATATTATCAAATAAAATATTGCTCTCATTTTACAGATATGTAAACTGCAATCCCAAAAGACGAAATAATATGTCAAAGTCATTCTCTAAACTGTAGAATCCTGGGACCCAAATACAGGACTTTAGAGTCATAGATATTGAGTAGAAAATAAGTTGAAAAGGGATATAGTATAATAATCTCTACCATCTTGAAAAAATTTTTAAACATTAAACTGGATAGATTAGTCCCTGTATAAGAAAATCTTTCCACGTCCTCAGGGAGGAAAGGCGAAGGCCCATGAAACAGAAGGCAACATCAC
>NW_006284328.1:239172-252917 GCF_000327345.1 Myotis davidii | reverse complement strand
CGTGCCAAAGAAAAATCTGCTATTGGAAGTCAGAGAAGGAAGCGGTCGGCGTGGTTTAAAGTAGTTTATGAATAGTAGTTTATGTTGAGCGTCGACCTATGAACTAGGAGGTCAAGGTTCGATTCCCGGTGGGGGCACATGCAGGAGGCAGCTGCTTGGTGATTCTCTCTCATCATTGATGCCTCTATCTCCCTTTCCCTCTCCCTTCCTCTCTGAAATCAATAAAATATATTTAAAAAATAAGGTAGTTTAGGAATAAAGAGTTGGGGCCCACTCTTTAATACTGAACGGAGAGAAACAAGGGTGGCCATGGTTGGAGGGAAATGGGGGGAATAGCAAGAATAAAGGAGGAACAGCAGGAGGCAGCCCACCATGTCTGAGTTTGGGGAGAAGGCTGGTTAAGGAAAATTGGAATTAAAGGAGGGCAAAAACACCTTCTGGAATTCTCTTACAGTTCTGTAATTCAGTCATCTTTTTTTGCCCTAATTATCTTTAGAAAGAAACCAGAAAAAAAAAGAGCATATCTTTTATCCAATAATTACAACCAGTAATCTCGTAAGAAGTGCTTTTTGGAAGTGTTGAGGTAATCCAGGCAACAATTAAACTGTCTTCGGATGGGAGGAAGTGCCGTGCATCAGAGCATTTCCAAGGGAGTTTCACTTCTCACCTATGGGAACTCACTTCCTTCCTGTGACACATCTATAAATAATTGGAAGCCTCTTAGCTTTGGAACAGACTCCTAGGAGATCAGCAGCAACAGCCAGTTCTGAGCTCAGGTAAGAGAACTTGCCCTCTATCAACACCATCTAACCAGCCCAGTTCTGCCAGTCATCTACCTCGATGTGTACAAGGTCACATCTAAAGGAGCCCTTTCCATTAGGACAAAATATACCCTGGAGGGTGGGAATTTCCGTTTATCTTTGTACTTTAGTACCTAGCACAATATTCAAGACAGTAGGTGCTCAATACATACTGGTTGAATTGTTTAATTTATCATATATTTACTATACACCCACTATGTTCAGGGCAAACTAACATCATTCTTTATTTAAAATGAATTAACCACTCATTATAGGCAGGTGTATAAATTAGGCTTTATTTTATTTAAATGTCAAAACAAGTTTCTGGGGTATGTTTAATTGTCATCATTTTGGGGCTGAGAAAACAAAACTCAGAGAGGTGAATGGACTTGCCTAAGGCCCAATAGATGTAGGGTGACTCACTGATCCGGTTTACCTGTGACTTTTCCAGTTTTAAAACTGAAGTCCTGTGTTTTGGCAACTTTCTCGGTTCTGGGCAAACTGGAACAACCTACACTGATGGGAATTTGTAGGGAGGGACAGTTCTCTTGTCTCCAAACTGAGAGTTCTTTCAGATTTTGGGGTGTTCGGTTTGTTTATTTCTTTTTCCTACATTTGGCAATATCTCAGGTGGACATGGATATAAAATATACCTGGCATATTGCCTGGTACATAGGAAAAATTCAGTAAGTGGTAATGATGATCAGTGTGTGCCAGCATATGGGAGCCTAAGGTAAGAGGAAAGATGTATGCCCCATTACGTATGTTTTTATGTGTTTTATGTATGTTGTTTTCCCAAAACATTAAAGTAGTTGAAAAATATTGAAAAATTTAAAAGTAGCTATATTACAGCTCACAACATTATTGTAAATTTAAATATTTATTTATGCCCCATACATAATTTATTATAATTTTACTTTCTTGGTGAAGACTCATCACCTGTATTTTCATCATATATGTACTCTGGGGAAAAATTAATCACTAAAGATACATAAAAACATATAGTGTAGCCTGGCTGGTGTGGTTCAGTGGTTGAGCATCAACCTATGAACCAGGAGGCCATGGTTTGATTCCCAGTCAGGGCACATGCCCGGGTTGCAGGCCCAATCCCCAGTAGGGGACGTGCAGGAGGCAGCTGATCAATGATTCTCTCACACCATTGATGTTTCTATCTAGTAAAAGCATAATATGCAAATTGACCAAATGGCTAAACAGTGGAACAACCATCTGGACGACCATCCTGGACCATGCTATGACACCGAGTGGTGCCAGCCAAGGCAGGGTCGATCTGATTGGTCAGGGGCCCAGCCATCGCCCTATGATAGCCCCACAGGGTGTGGCAGGTGGGCGGGGCCTCCCTCTGTGAAGGAAGCCCAGGTTCCAGGTACAGGAGGGAAGCCGGTGCCGGCATCCAGGGGAAGGAAGGCCTACTCTTGCGCGAATTTATTTTTATTAAAAATTTATAGCCTGGCTAATGTGGCTCAGTGGATTAAGCGTCATCCAATTCCCAGTCAGGGCACATGCCCGGGTTGCAGGCCCAATCCCCAGTAGGGGACGTGCAGGAGGCAGCTGATCAATGATTCTCTCACATCATTGATGTTTCTATATCTCTCCCTCTCCCTTCCTCTCTGAAATAAATAAAAAATGTATTTTAAAAACATATAGTGTATATTAAGTAAATAGGAGTACTCATCTTCCCTTCTGTCTTGAGTTCCAATAGGGCTCAGCTTGGCACTGTCAGATTCTGTCTTTATTTAAAATAGCGATATTTTGTTTATCATGGATTTTTCATTAATTTTGATGTTAATATAAATTAAGTATATTTATAAAATTTAATTTATAAATATAATATTAAATATAATGATTAAAAGATTATAAGACGAATTTCATGCATTGGGCCTCTAATTATTTATATAATATTAGGAGCCCAGCATGCAATTTGAAATCGCACTTCCCACCCTCCCGTCCAGGCCTGCCTCCCTCTCTGGCCCTTGAAGCAGCTGTGGCTGCTGCTGATCAGGCCCTCCCCCAGCACAGGCGGTGTGGAGGCCCCTGCCGCCCCACCCCTGATGCTGCGTGTGCAACCTCCTGTCCAGTCGAACCGTTTTGAAGTCCTGGTTAGTTGGCATTTTCTCTATTTTTTATATATATGCAAGCAATACTAATTTTCCACTTACATTAGAGACAAAGTTTCCCATTTAAATAAATTTTGGGGTAAAATCAAGAAATGTGGAAAATATTAACTACTAGAAAGCTGGTACACAACATTTGTGTACTGAGGGGGAGGTGTTCCTCAGCCCAGCTTGCACCCTCTCGTATTCCAGGACCCCTCAGAGGATGTTCACGTGCCGGCTTAGGCCAGCTCCTTGCCGTGAACTGGGCTTCTGGCTGAGCGGTGCTCCACCCTGTGGGAGTGCACTGATCCCCAGGGAGCAGCTCCTGTGTTGAGCATCTGCTCCCTGGTGGTCAGTGCGTGTCATAGTGACTGGTCGTTCCACCGTTCGGTTGATTTGCATATTAGGGTTTTATTATATAGGATTAAATATAACGATTAAAAGATTCTTTAAATCTCAATTTATTATTATTGATATTTCTGAGACTTTTGGTGCTCCCTAAAATTTTGTGCCTGAAGTAAGTGCTTCTTCACTCTAATCCCAGCCCATTATTATTTCTTCGTAAACTCAGCAAACACTATAAAGTGCCACTACAGAGCAAGGCTCACCCCAAGAGGAAATCAGTTTCCTCCTGCCTTTTTCCTCTGTGTTCGAGATCCTACTTGGTCTTCACCAGGAGTTAAATGTTTTTGGATTTATCTCAGTTGTGCCTGACTAAAGTCTTCCTGCAGAGGGCGCTGGGGAGTCAACAGCTCAGGAGGGTGGAGAAGTGTTAGGTGGACTTGGGATGATTGCCTATCAGATCTCGCCTTTCCCTGGCAGTAGAATTATTATGAAGTCATTGACTTTCTGTTTGCCTTCGGGGCTGAAATAAATCTGCTATCCTCAAATAACCGATCTGATCTCAGACAAATGCCAATCAGAACTAAGCTTCTCTGCCCTGAGGTGGCCATAAAATTGAGACAATATTCTCCAAGTGTTTTCGGTGGCTCAGCAACAGCTTCTGTGAGTTCTGGTTTTCCCTAGTTTTCCCTGCGGGTCTAGGGTGAGCTACACTGGCATCCTGGAAGCGAAGATGATTTACGTCAAGGCACCCAAACAAGTTTTGACATTTTCCCTGAGATGTCATCCTCTGTCTACTCACTACAAGTGCCTGCTGCTCCAGGCCTTACCTGCTGGGCAATGACGATGGGGCTGGGATGGGGACAGAATAAAAGAGCTGGGACCTGTAGCACCAACTCACACTCAGACCTTGAACAAGCACCTGAAAGCTACTCTTGGAGGAGGCTCAGCCGTTTTCCTTAGTAAGTTAGATGAATGCATCCGACTGTCAGAAGTCAGATAAAGCTATGAGGTTTCACCCCCTAGGGACATCTGGGGGAGGCCCGTCCCTGGGGACTAGATTGGCTTCTGAAAGCATGAGATGGGAAATCAGTAAGTCATGCTCTTTCCTTTGAATTCCTAGCTCCTGTGGTTTTCAGATTCTGGCACAAGATGAAAAGTTCTTGTCTCCCCCTCTGCCTTCTCTTGGCTGTGTTTTCTCTCTTCTGGACACCTTCTGCCGGCCTGAAGACACTCCATTTGGGAAGCTGTGTGATCGCCACAAACCTTCAAGAAATGCAAACTAAATTTTCTCATATAAGGGACAGGATGGTATGTGAGGGAGGCACCCTCCCAATTTGTGACTGCTTCTCCCCTTCTCTACTTGTCTTTCTCTGTCCCCCAATAGTGTGACCATAAAAAGAGGTTGGGGACTCCTTACCAGGAGGATGCATTCCCAGGAAATATCTGGAGTTCATAATTTAAAAGTGTTTTGGAAAGGGACATTGTCCAAGGGTCATGGCAAGGAGGGGATAAGAGGTCTCTATGTCTAAGACCCTGACAGCCATCACTGACCGGTCATTTTCTTGTCTTTTTCTCTTTAGCAAGCCGAAGATGAAATCATGGACCTGAGAATCTTGAAAACTGAGTCTTTGCGAAACACAAAGGTATGTGTTTGGCCCATAGACGTTCTGGGAGGAAATGTGAGCCAGGGGCATCTCTATCACTCTGAGTCTTGTCCCTGGCCACCTTCTCCCCACCAACATACTAGTCTTCTTTGTAGCCTGCAGATCAGTGCTGCCTCCTTCGCCTTTATCTGAGACTCTACCTGGGCACGGTATTCAAAAACTATCAGCCCCTTGACCAACATATCCTTCGGAACGTCAGCAGTCTCGCCAACTCTTTTCTTACTATCAAGAAGGACCTTCGGCTCTGTGTGAGTAAGGGTCTTGGGTAAAGGATTAATCTTAGTACACAGCTTCAATGACTTAGCAACCAAGCTCTTTTTTTTACTCCTATATAATAGATGGAAAAACTGAGTCCAAAAGTTCTAATAGTCTGTGTTGAGCCATGTGACTAGGTAATAAGAACTCAGTTTTATTGACTTTTGGGTATAGGTTCCATCTAAAAAGTCTAAAGAACTATAAAATGCTAGCTATTGGATGTTAATGACAATTATCTTTTATCCACGAAATTAAGGTGAAGTATCTGATGGTGTGTGTACTAGTACATCCGGGGTCCAGGCAGCCAGTCATTAGGCCATTGGACTCAATATCAAGATTGGGCCTCAGTAGGATCTAGGAATCCAATTCTTTCTTTCCATGGGAACTCTCTGGGAGGGGAGCAGACTAGAGCTGAGCAGGGGGTACAGGCCAGATGACACTGTGATCACAAATTCCTTCAGTGTTACCCGTTTCTAAAAGAAGCAATGAGCTCTGTATTTGAGCCTAAAGAGCTGGTTTTCTGATCTACTGATGACTAGGTTAATGATCTCAAATGATGAGGTTTGATAAGACTTGTCTATGAGAAAGGAGTACCTATAGAAAGAGTAGAATTCCCACTTCCTTCATGTTAATCATTCTTTGGCATTCTTTTCAGCATGCCCGTATGACATGCCCTTGTGGGGAGGAAGCGATGGAGAAATTCAACCAGATTCTGAGTCGCTTCAAAGAGGTATGTGCAATGTTGGCCTTGGTTGGGATGAGTGTATTTTCAGAACTGAGATCATAAATGAGTGGGATGGGTATTCACACTGGGAGAAATCCTGTAGCCCTCAGGGTAATAGCTCTCTGAAGTCATGTGGTCTGTCCCTCTGCTGTACCCCAGGGACACCCAGGCAGGCTTAGAAGGGTGCTTTCTCTGAAAAAATCCTTTAAGAATTAAAAGCGAATGGCCATCAGGTCACTTCAGAGACGTGTGATCTTCCAGGTGCACGAAGGAGAGGCTATAGTCTTCCAAACATGCATGCACTCACACATGCCCTCAAAAACAGTCACTCACAATTTCACCGGTGCCCACCCCATGCTGTTTTTCACCTCATGCCTTTGCACATCTGCCAGGAAGGCCTAGAGTCCACTCCTCACTGACTAATTCTATCCTTTAAGACTCAGCCTACACAGCACCTCCAAGGAGGTACTGCTACCTCTCTGAGTTAAGTGCCACTACTGTTGTCCTGTGTGGACTCCATCATTTATTCACCATGCTACAACCTGGGCATGTGCCCTGACCGGGAATCGAATCGTGACCTCCTGGTTTATAGGTTGACGCTCAACCACTAAGCCATGCCGGCCGGGCACCACACTACATTTTAACTGCCTGCTTCTGCCTGTCTCCGTCACTAGACTGTAAAGGCCCTGTGGGTAGAGGATGTACAATTCATCTCTGGATCCCGAGCCAGCCCAGTGCTTAGCAATACATATTTGTTCAATTGAAGTATGCAGAGTAAGCAACCCCTGTGTGCATGAGCGCATGCGCACACACCCACACACACCCACCCACCTACACACCTTTAAAAAAACACAGCCTCATCACTTTGATCTCTGTGATGCAAGAGGCTTGAGCTATAGTCCTAATTCTGTTACCCCTCTGGCCTTAGTTTCCCTATTTGAGACCAGGGTGATGGACTCAATAATTTTCCTTCCTCTCGTGAGATCTTGAAGTCCCATAACTTCTTTAAGCTCTTCCATCTTGAAAAGAATGCTCTGCTTGTGATCCCCAACAGAACTGCCAATGAAAAAAAGAGGATCAATCTTGGGGCGCATGTTGTCTCCTTTTGATTTGCTCATTACACAACTGTATGTCTTTCAGCTTAAACTTCAGGAAGCGGTGGTGAAAGCTTTGGGAGAGCTAGACATTCTCCTGCAATGGATGGAGGAGATGAGATAGGAGCAAAGTGATGATATCACTGACAGCATTTCTGGCCGAGTCCGGTCCTGAGAACTGTGGAGACATGACCCCAAACCACCATCTCTTTGCTTCATCATTTAGTGCTGGTCACTGTGTATATTACTTATTTAATATTTATTTCCTTATTGTAGTTGTTTTCCTTTCTTAATCTACACCATGGGTTTATAGGATTTGGGTGATATCTTTTGTACTGTTGGATGTATTTATTCGTTAATTTATTTATTTATTCTGCTATTTAATCTATTTATTTTTGTACTTGTGCATGTCTTTAAAAATTCGTAGATAATATTTATGACTAGGGCACATTACATATTTTCAAACAGTGAACAAACTGTAACTTCTAGACAAGTGGCTGGGGTGGGTAGTCACTTTTATTAAATTAAGGACATATTTACTGACTGCCACAATGGTTTTGTCAATGGAAACAATGGTTACTAAGTGGGAGCTGTGGAAGAAGTTCCAATGAAAAATGACAGACGTGCCTCACAATTACTGACCACCCCACCCAACTCCCCAACCCCATACTTGTGTATCTTCCAGCTGTGGCATCCTGTATGGTAAAAATTGTATTCTACGAATAAAGTTTTCTTTGCATGATATTTGGTTGGTGTTGAAAAATGCTTCAGGAACAGAAACAATGACGGGGATGAGTTTGAGTCTCATATTGCCGAGAGACTGCTTGCTCCTTTGCGGAAGAAGAACGAAAGTGGGGACCCAGGCCTTCTCTCTCCTACGGAATACCTTCCCAGCTCTGATCTCTCAGTTCACTCACATAAAGTGTACCCTCCACATAAAGTGACTGTGACTGGAGGAGGGGCTTTAGCCATCCTTACTTTCACCTTATTGGCTTGAGCAATGTCCTCTCTGTACCTCGGTTTTCGTCCTCATTTCAGGTTCCCATCCGCTTGAGTTAGAGATCTTGATTACACCACAAGTTACAATGAGCAGAAGTTTCTATTGTAGGTTAAGAGCACACACATGTGGGAGACAGTGACTGAGCCTTGCCCAGGAAAGTGCATGAGCTCTCTTTTGAGGCTGTTTCTTTTTGGATTCTGTCCACCCCAGGATCTAGGTTATTCCTGGATCAAGTATTTGTTGTCATGACCAGCTAGTAAATCGGTGTTATTCAGCTTGAACTTCCCTGGGCTGTAAGGAGCCGGAATCCTGGCCTGGGCTGCTTGCATCCTTTCTCCCCCACCTTGCTCTGAAAGGAACCTGAAGCTTAACAGTTCAGTGTTTCCAATTGCAGAAACAGCAGACTGAGGCTGCTGCCCTGGCTCCTAGAGAGAGCTCAGCTAACTGCCTCTGGTTTCTGCTTCAAGCCCTCAGCCTGAGACCTGGTTTGTTTAAATTACTAGTTTTCTTCTTTTTTTCTTCTCATTGTACAAGTAGCAACTACCTAATACAGAAAATTTGAAAAAATACAGAGAAATATAAAGATAAATTAGAATCATCCATTAGTCTACTGCGCATGGGTAACTACTCAAACATTTTGGTGTCTTTTCTTTAAAAAAATGTCTTTATTGACTATCTAGGAAGGAGGAGGGAGAAAGAAATAGAAACATCAATGATGAGAGAGAATCATCCATCAGCTGCCTCCTGCACACCCCTACTGTGGATCGGGCCAGCAACCCGGGCATATACCCTGACTGGGAATCGAACCATGACCTCCTGGTTCATAGGTCAATGCTCAACCACTGAGCCACTGAGTCTGGGCAAGAGAAAGTCTTTTATGCTCCTCTGAAAACAAGGCATCTTCTGCTTTCATGCTCCCCATTGTAATCACCCATTTTCTGTGAGATTTTTCCTATCACCCTTCTTCTATCAGATTTTCTAGTCACATGTCTCTTGGTTTTCTCTGACAAGTCTGACGAAAACTTAGCTTCAACTCTCAAGAAAGAGTGGAGAAGTCAACTTCACTGAAGTCAGTGTTAAAATTAGAAACACCACTTCTAAAAGACATTGGATGGCAATGAGGAGGCTGGTTTTACCTGCCAATGGGGTGAGTCTTCCAGATGGGCGTGTCTGAGGTTGGCGCACAGAGGGGAGGCCAAAGCTCCTTTATTCGTTTTCCTGGGCCTTGCCAACAGGAGGCAGCGGAACAAATGGTGAGAGAATGACTCCGCTATTTCACTGGAAGTTGGGAGGAGAAAAGGTGACACTCTCTGTTCAGCCCAATTGTCAAGAGCACAGTGAGTCAGGCCTTAACTGGAAGAGGCGGGGCTCGGAGGCCGACAGGCAGGAAGCTGTGGATTACAACGGGGAGCGCTAACTCCTTTCAGAGGGCAATGCTTCACTACATGTTAGAAACGAGGGGATGCACGTTCGGATCACTTTACAGTAACTCGGGTTCAGAGAGGGAAAGTGGCTTGCCAAAGGTTACATAGTGAGTGACGGCAGAGTTGGCACTGAGACTCAGGTTGCTATGTCTCCAGGACATGAAACCTCAAGTCAGTGTAAGAAGAAACACAAGTCAGTCTGGTGGGAAACGAAGAAGTAAAACTACCTGTATTCATAAAAGACATGCTCATCGAGGTGGCATCATCTGATGGAATTTACAAAAAGCTACTAGAACTACAGTGGGGCCTTGACTTATGAGTTTAATTCCTTCCGAGACTGAGCTGGTTAAGGAGCTCATTAAGGAGCTCGTTAACTCAAATTACTCTGTCAACTCAATGCAAAATATCTGCCAACAGCTGGTATCTCAAAAAACTCGTTAGTCGGGACACTTGTAAGTCAAGGCCCCACTGTATTAAGGTAGCAGAATATAAGCACTCCATTTGGTAGCAGAATATAAGCTCGAGGCACACAGATCAATTGTAATTCCACTTACCACAAATTGGACATTTTTTTTTTTAAAAAAAAGACTATGACACTCGTAAGTCAAGGCCCCACTGTATTAACGAAGCTCCATTTGGTATCAGAATATAAGCTCGAGGTACACAGATCAATTGTAATTCCATTTACCACAAATTGGACATTTTTTAAAAAAAGACTGTAATAGCATCAAAGGTTTTACATACTTGGGCATAAATTAGGGACAAAAGATGTGAAAGGTATCTCCACATCAGAAACTATAAACCATTGCTGGGAGCAATGAAAGATGATGGAATAATGAAGGGTTTACTGGCAGATTCTTGGGTTGGAAGTCTCAGTATTATCAAGATGTCAATTCTCTCCGAATTGATCTATAAATTCCACGCAAAGAAAATATAACGAATACTCAAAACTCAGTTATGTTCCACCTCCTATCAAAGTCAGTTAGAGTGGCTTCTAAAGATCCATGCAATACAAAAGAGGGAAGGAAAGTAGGGGAAACCCTTGGGACACAGACAATACCATGAAGTTGAACTAAGATTGTTCCACAAAGGACAGATGATAAGGTTCTGAATCGTAAGTTGTTAGAAGGATCAGTATTTGCCTCTGAGCTTTTCAGAGTCTGGAACAAAGAAGAAAACTACGGAATTCACTGAGCACAGAAGAAACAAATCGATTATTTGAACTTCATTAAAGTGAAACTCTTCTTCTCTTCAAAAGACAGGCCATCATCTGGGTGTAAGTATTTGCAAATCCTGTTTATGATAAGGAACTAGAGTCCAGAAAATATAACGAATACTCAAAACTCAGTTATGTTCCACCTCCTATCAAAGTCAGTTAGAGTGGCTTCTAAAGATCCATGCAATACAAAAGAGGGAAGGAAAGTAGGGGAAACCCTTGGAACACAGACAATACCATGAAGTTGAACTAAGATTGTTCCACAAAGGACAGATGATAAGGTTCTGAATCATAAGTTGTTAGAAGGATCAGTATTTGGCTCTGAGCTTTTCAGAATCTGGAACAAAGAAGAAAACTACAGAATTCACTGAGCAAATCATCTAGGCCAGGGGTGGGCAAACTTTTTGACTCGAGGGCCACATGGGTTCTTAAACTGGACCGGAGGGCCGGAACAAAAGCATGGATGGAGTGTTTGTGTGAACTAATATTAATTCAAAGTAAACATCATTACATAAAAGGGTACGGTCTCTTTTTTTTTAGTTTTATTCATATCAAACAGGCCTGGATCCGGCCCGCGGGCCGTAGTTTGCCCACGGCTGATCTAGGTTGTCTCACTCAGTCTTTACAGACCTGCATGGTAGGTCTGTCTTTCCTTCCAATGGCAGAGTCCAGTGATTTTTCCGCAGCTGTTGGGGACCTGGTGAATGCACAGAAAGATGTTTCCTCTTTATTCGTTTGCATGAAGGATGCTTTTTATTTCATTTGATTGATTTCAGAGAGGAAGGGAGAGGGAGAGAGAGCTAGAAACATCAATGATGTGAGAGAATCATTGATAGGCTGCTTTCTCCACACACCCTACTGGGGATGGGGCCTGCAACCTGAGCATGTGCCTTGACTGGGAATCAAACCGTGACCTTCTGGTTCACAGGTCGATGCTCAACTGCTGAGCCACACCGACTGGGCTGAAGGAGGATTTTAAATGAAACTTCGCACTGAGAAGAAGTCAAGAAAAGTTGGGGGGGAAAATCAGAAAATATGAAAAAAACCCACCCACACACCTGTTTGAAGGTATTAGAGAGATAACAAGACAGGCTTAATTACAGGGCCGAGATATGGGAGCCGGAATCCAGAGAAGTGAGCCCAGTGTTGGAGACAGCTTTTCCCTGAGGGAAGTTATCTAAATTTAGAAAAGTTGATAAAAGGTTGGGAGAGTGAGAAGATGTGCAGAACTTTCCACAGATTTACAGGATCTGGGCAATAAAAATCAGTGTTCAGAGCCTGCTGAAGGGGGCCCTACTAACCTCTCAGACAAGCTTCCGGTTGAAATCCCAAAGTGCTCCCCCCTGGCAGTCATGGTCATCCCTGAATATACCGGCCCCAATTGTGGGCTCGATCCCCAATAGGGGGCATGCTGGAGGCAGACGATTAATGATTCTCATCTCCCCCATTCCCCTCCTCTCTGAAATCAATAAAAATATATTTAAAAAATTGTGTAAGTACTTTGTAAAATACTACACAATGGTCTGGCTTTTGGACTAGAGCTGAGAGCTGCCCCTTAGCCCCCAACCCTCATGACATGTGGATTCTGGTCTCCTGTTACCGGAAACTGCCCCAAACCAATCACTATGGAGGCACATGGACATCCTGGGGCCAAGAATTGCTCTGAGTGTAAACTGGGAAAGCTGTTTCACTGAACTCTGTAATCCTTTGGGCCCAAACACCCTATAAAGGGAGAATGTGACTTTGTAACATCTTTTGGCTGCAGCAAGTTGGCACCAAGACCTGGTGAAGGGAGTCCCATTCTCACCATCATTGGGCAGCTGTTGGAGCTTGCAGCAGCTGGCTCGCCAGCCCTGATGGCTAAGGTCAGTTCACGGACACACTTATGGAGACACTCTTCTGGGGATTCTCAAAAGACTCGAGGGAGTGAACTCTTTAAGAACCTGTGCTGTTTACATGAGCAGATGGGCTACAGAATTTTGAGGTTTTTAATTTGTAATCATAGGCTACTGCAACCTGGACATTCAGGCCATACTATTCCATATTATTATTTTATTGTGGGAAAGCAGAATTAACCAGGATTCAGCAATTAGATCCACTTTCTTATGGGACCACCTCTCTGGCCTGGGAAGAGGGATGGTGACTTTTCCATGCGGTAAATACTCTGCAACAGGAAATGCCTTCTCTTCAATTTCATGAGCAATATTCAAGAGGGTATTTTTCGGAAATTGAAGGCAGAGTCTATGGAGAGAGCTCCACCCACTGTGGCTGGAAGCAGCGTCTACTCTTCATCAGTCCTTTGACTTTTGAAGACCCCCTGGATTTGATCATTTACTTGTGGGCAAAGCCTGGAGATGAGGAACCCCCCCCCACCCCCAAAAAATGGGTTAGGAGTGGTTCTTCACCTTCTGGCCCTTTAAATATAGTTCTTCATGTTGTGACCCAACCATAAAATTATTTTCGTTGCTACTTCATAACTGTCATGTTGCTACTGTTATGAATCGTCATGTAAATATCTGATATGCAGGATGGTCTTAGGCGACCCCTGTGAAAGGGTCGTTCGACTGCCAAAGGGGTCGCGACCCACAGGTTGAGAACCGCTGGTGGTGAGGTAAGCCTTATCAGGAACAAAATCTCTGGTTTCTCAAGCTCAGACATATCAGGCCTTAGCCTGATTCTCCTTGCCAGTTTTAAGATCCATACTAAGTAAGTATGTGTGGTGGAGTGTGATTGTGTGTGTCTGTGTGCGTGTGTGCGTGCGTGCGTGCGCATGTGTGTGTGTGCGTGTGTGTGTGCGTGTGTGTGTGCGTGTGTGCGTGTGTGTGTGTGTGCGTGCGTGTGTGTGTGCATGTGTGTGTGTGTGTGCGTGTGTGTGCGTGTGGCAGTTGGCTTGTTCAAAACACTTTACTGGCATCTGCTAGGAGAAGGGTCCTTTCCATCTCCCCTTCCAAGAGCACAAGGCTCTCTCTCTGGTAGGGAGGGTGTCAGACTCCCATCCATCCTCCAGTCCGGAGCTATTGTCCCCATGATGTGACTCTCGAGTGACTGTGCTCCAGTTGCTGGATGTCAAAGTGGTCAGCCTCATGCCATAACCTGATCATCCTGCTGA
>NW_006284328.1:216321-239157 GCF_000327345.1 Myotis davidii | reverse complement strand
CTGAATGCATCGTTTACGTTGTGTTCAAGGAGAAAGCAGTTCTCTCCATCAAAGAAGGATTCAGAGAATCTCTGTGATTACAGTGAGTTGTCTAAATAGCATATGGGATTACAGTTTTGCCTATAGCAGAGTCTGAATTCATTATCTGAGGTTTCAAAGGGATTTTAAAGGGCTTTGAATCCTTCTCCCCACAACATTCCTTATGTATTAGTCAGGTTGGGCTAAGTTATGCTGCAGTAACAGACAATATCTCAATCTCTCTCAGTGGCTGATTACAAGAGAAGTTATTTCTCACTTATTTTACATGTCCAATACATGTCAGCATGGGGGCTCTGCTCATATCTGATAGTCAGAAACCCAGACTGATGGAGATCCTTCCACCTATAATGCTGCCATCTCCACACCAACAGGATATGAGAACATGGCTTAATTCCTTCCACCTGGAATGACACATGTTTCTTCCACATAGATTTAACTGGTCAGAATGGTCACATGGCCATGCCTAATTTCAGTGGGGCAAAGAAGTGCAGTTTTCCTGTGTTCCACGAAGAGGAAATGTGAGGAACAGTTGGGATGTCTACCATATTTTCAAGGGGAAAATCCAACCTAGAATACTTTCTGTTCCTTTGCTCTTTCAGGACCGAGAGAGAGAGAGAGAGAGAGAGAGAGAGAGAAAGAAGAAGAAATCAATGTGAGAAAGAGATCAGTTGCTGTAAGTACCCCGGAGGAGGAGGAGGAGGAGGAGGAGGAGATGGAGAAGGGGAGAAGGGAAGATAAGAAGAGGAGAAAGGAAGAGAGAGAAGGGGTGGGGTAGAGAAGGCAGGCAAGGGAAGGGATAAGATTTAGTGCCATACCCTGGCAGGTGTGGCTCAATTGGTTGTAATAGGCAAATTTTGCCCTAGAACATAAAAGTAATTCATTCACATATTGTGTCAGAGTGAAATCTCTAGAAAATTTAATATTATTTAAATCAGCTTTTAGTATCTAAGAGAAATAGGTGGGACTCTGTATATCCATGTAAACTCGTGATCTTCTCAGGTGAAAGCAAAGAGGTATTTATTTTTTCAGAAATGCTGAAAAAGGCATTATATAAATCTATTACTGACAAGTATTGGCAGTCCACAGGAATAGCAAATAATTGGTTATGTAAATTTTGAATAACAGGGTGTTTGAGAAGATTTATAGCTATGAGATTGTGTACAAATCTTCCACCCTTTCCTATTGAGTTTCTTTACTGGAAGGATAGGAGAATTACAGGAGCTCATACATGGAATTATAAGCCCCTTTAAAAAAGTGATCGTGTATATTGGGCTTAATTTCATTTCATGCATAAAATTATATTGGCAACTGGAAAAGGCCTGAAGTTGTATTGGAATGTCCTGTAACAAACGTTAAGTTCCTCTTGTGGAGAAATGTTTCTTTAAAATCAATATTTTCCCAATTGGTTCAGTATCTTATTTGTTTACTTCTAAATACATTTCACTTTTCTGGAAAAAGGATATGTGGACATTAGTTTTAAGAAAATTTTGCCCTATTAAGTGAATTGGGGCATATTTGATTAGCAAAAATATATACTGCCTCATATCATCCCGTAGTTGGAAGGAAACAGGTCCTGATTGAAAAACAGACATTGGTTGATTAGATCTCTCTACCATTTGTACAGAAGCTTCCCTCTGGGGCAACTTAGTTGGGTGTGCATGTCCCAGATGAGTCATGTAATTAATTACTTGGGTTGGAATTCCCTGTGGGGCTCCTGCACGTCATGGGGGCATGCCCCCTGACACCTCCACAGAGATTCTCTGTCACCTAAGAATACCCGAGACTCAGACTGGAGGACGGGCCCCTCATCTTCAGAGACAAGTGAGCTCAGGCTCTCATTTATCCAGCAAAAGGGTTTTGTTCAGACTCCCAGAAAGCAATTCTGATTGAAAAGCCAAAGTTAAAAACCAGGCACCCATTTTCCTCTCATCATGCCTTAGCTTGGGTTCTGTCAACCCTTAACGCTTAGTTCCACCTTGAGAATTAAAAACAAAAACAAAGAAAAGCTCAAATAAAATCAGGATCTCATACCTTAAATCAGGGCAATGAATATTAAGAAAGGAATTTTATGTATAAACGTCAGAACTTAATTATGGGAATGTGCTTACCCCTAATGGTCCCAGGGGTGGGGAAGTTCCAGCTGTATAAGACCCAAGAAATCATGTGGTCTGGCCCTGCCAAGGCACTAGGGGTGAGCTAATTAAATGTTTGATCAAATATAGCAGGCTTATTTTTAAGTTGATAGTTTTGTATGGTCTGCAAATGATGTTATAAATATCCAAACAGTCTTTGGCAGAAAAAAACTTCCCACCCTGCCTAACCCAACAAGGACTACTAAGGATATTAATTCAGATAGAAGCTGAAATGGCTCTAAAAACATGGCCCTCTATAACCATTGCTGAGGCACAGGAAATTTACTTATAAAACTCTCACCTTAAAACCTCTTCCAAAACCTAACCAGTTTGGCTCTGTGGATAGAGCGTCGGCCTGTGGACTCAAAGGTCCCAGGTTTGATTCCGGTCAAAGGCATGTACCTTGGTTGTGGGCACATACCCAGTAGGGAGTGTGCAGGAGGCAGCTGATCGATGTTTCTCTCTCATCGATGTTTCTAACTCTCTATCCCCCTCCCTTCCTCTCTGTAAAAAAATCAATAAAATATATATATTTTTAAAAAACCTCCTCAAACCCTGGCCAGTGTGGCTCAGTTGGTAGGGCATTGTCCCATGAATCCAAGTTTTGGGCTCGATCCCTGGTAGAGGGCATGCAGGAGGCAGCCGATAGATGCTGTGCTCTCACATCAATGTTCCTCTCTCTATGTCCCTCTCCCTTCCCCTTTCTCTCACTAAAGAAAAACAAAAACAAAACAATAAACTATTCTTTAAAAACAAACAAAAAAGCAACCCCCCCCAAAAAAAACCCCTACAACAACAACAAAAAACCCCACACAAAAACTCACCCAAGTTCACCTGATGCAAAACAAGGAGCCAATGGCACACAATGGCCCCTGCTGGTGCCTAGCACGGGTTTGGGTCTGCAGGTGGTCCAAGTAAATGACAACGTAAGAAACGTCCAAATCTGTAAGAATTTTATGAGTTTATGTGATCTAAACTGACCACAATTGCTGGGAAGCAAAATCTCAAAGGATTAAGAAAATGCATCCCAAATGGCAGTTTTACCACTTATTTTATACATCAGAGTCAAAGCGGAAGGTGTAAAAGGGTTCCATGAAGTCCATTGCTGATAGACCACAGAGTCAGGAGAAAGCAAAGTGGGGAAACCTCTGGGATTGAATAAAAAGCGAAGGAATAGACATATGTCTCTTTTACATAGGCGGGTACACAGGCTAGTGAACAGTTAACAGCATGGTGATTGTGCGCTGAGGGCTCTGGAGAAAGAGGAATTGCTTGATATTGGAAAGGTATGCTACCAGGTATGTTATCTTAGATGCAAAAAGACAACCGACAGGCTCAGTTAAGGTGAAGATTGGCATTTGTTAAGGAACAATACCTCCCTAGGACAGCGGTCGGCAAACCGCAGCTCTCGAGCCACAGGCGGCTCTTTGGCCCCGTGGCATGGGCCACGAGGTTTCAATTGCACTGTAGGTGCGTGCCTGCATGTGGTATTTTGTGGAAGAGCCATACTCAAGGGGCCAGTTTGCCAACCACTGCCCTAGGTCATGGCTACCCTCCTCGAACTGCTTTGAGTTGGAAAGCTTTCATTTCAGACCATCCTATGTGCTTATTGGAGGTCTCTGAGTTTGTACGGCCACCACGCAGGCCTCACCTGAGCTTGTCAGGTTTAGTAAGTGGCCCTTTTTGTGTCCACAGGTATTAGTCAGGAAACGAGGGTCCTGGAAAACGTAAGGGTAGCCCCATCAAATGCTGACCCGGAACAAAAGTTCTAAGAAGAGTTCCACATGCTGGTGTGATTATGCAAGTGTCGGAGAGGATTGTCATAGCAGGAAATAATGAAGACATTTCATGTTCAAGACCAGCAGATCTTTGCCTCATTCCAGTCAACTTCCTTTAAATGTCTGGCACTGCAAACACCTCCCCCTGTCCTTATGCTAAGTGAGAGAGCACTGGATGTTCTGGGTTTAGAAAGACCTCCTCAACCCTCAAGATGAAGAAACCCGTGTAGTTGGCAGGCTGAAAAGAGAGTGCTCTACGAGGGAAAATGCTGTTGGCCAAATTGTATCAGTTCTACTGTTGCCACGTCTGATCCCCATCATGACAATGTCAGGTATGGCGTTTCAAACATAGAGTGTGGGGAGCCGGCACGGCCATGGCATACTCATGCCAGCTCAGCCTGGTTCAGTGACCCTGAGTGGGGCCATGAAAGGCTTAGAAAAGACAGACAAGAGAATGAAAGCTGGGTCTCAGTGCGACACTGCTTCTCTGAGAGACAGCGATGACGCCCACAAGCCGTGTCTTTATTTTATAGCAGATTCCACAAGGCAAAGTAGGGGCGTGACCAAGATGTTTACAACATTCTCGTGAGTTTTGATCCTACTCAATTACATGCACCTGAACTCTATCAAGCCCACATCACTCAGCCACGTGGGGCCACGTGCTCAGACCATAGGTTCAAGCTCACAACGATAGCTGTTGGCTATAATTGTTCTGAGAGGGCTCTGCCTTCCAAGCTGGGACTTGCACATGGCCATGAGAGGACTGTGCCTTCTCATTAGTCCAAGGCTTGAACCTGTCCAAACACTGTAGCCACACCCCACAATAGAGGCAACAGGTGAAGGGACTTCAGATGACATGACTGTGGGAGATGCAGCTCTTTAAGACGACAGATATTCAAATGAAACCGATGTCTACCACTTCTAGAAGAGGAGAATAAAGAACATGCTAAAAGAGAGGTGGTCATGTACTGTTTTCAATTGCTGTAGCATTCTGGCCTCTGCTGCCTCTGGTTTGGCTGCTAGAGGTAACCTCAGCTCTCAAAAAAATATCGTCTCAACAGCTGGAAATATAAAGAATTAGCAAACTTCTTTGTTTCTGTGTCTGCGTTATATGCTGTGTTATAGTCCATGCTCTGAAAATGAACTTCTTTCAGAAAGGGAGGGGGGAAGACTCATCGGTGCAGAAGTAAAGGTACATTGTGTCACGTAGCAGCTGCATCGCTTTTAACCAGGTCTGCAATAACACCCACGTACACTCTCCCGTTGCACGTTTTGTACATAGGTTCTGATTTGTTTTTTAAAAGGAATTAGTTTTTTTTTTCTTCAGCAGCCTGTACAAGTACTTCTCAGAATGGGGGAGGGGTAGAGAATTGACTTAGAAAAGTATCTGTAAACGAAAACTACTTGATTTCTCAAACACCATTCAGCAGTTTTGTTAACAGACATGTTGGCATCCACATTTCAACATTAACACTTCTGAAGTCATGGTCTGGTGTCAGGTCACTTTTATTAAGAGAATTCTTAACATTTTCAGCAGTTAGAGAACACACATTGTCTTTCCCCCCAAAGAAACCCTGGACTCAGGAGCAGTCACTTCCGTTCTGCCCACCCACCCAGCCCCTGCCTAACTCCAAGCCCCAGGCAACCACTACTCTATTTTGTGTTTCTATAGATTTGTATTTTCTGGACCTTTTACATAAAAGTTATTACAGTAATTTTTTTTTGCATAGCCTCTTCTTTTTAAAAAATCAAGTATATTTTTATTGATTTCAGAGGGGAAGGGAAAGGGACAGAGAGATAGAAACGTCAGTGATGGGAGAAAATCACTGATTGGCTGCCTCCTGCATGCCCCACACTGGGGATCAAGCCCACAACCCGGGCATGTGCCCTGACTGGGAATTGAACCGTGACCTCTTGGTTCATAGGCTGACACTCAATCACTGAGCCACGCCAGCTGGGCTTGCACAGTCTCTTCTGACCCTCAGTGGGTGCTTAGGAAATATTTGTTTAGTAAATGAATGAATGGATGCAAGATTGAAAGGTTGCATAGAAGAGTGGCACAGGGGAAAGAATACTGTTCTAAAAGCCAGAAGACCTATACTCTAGTTCTGATTCTGTCATTTATTTAGGTGACTTGGGAAAAATTATTAGACTTTTCTGACTCTCAGCTTTCTAATATACGATGAAATAATATCTCAAAGGGTTATGGTAAATAGCAAGTGAGAAAATTCCCTTGGAAATATTTCTATATCTGAGGATACTGTGCAAGTGTAAGAATAATTTGTGTTTGGTTTTCCTTTCATCCTTTGGAATGCCTGTGATAAGTCATTTAATAGACCAATGATGGCGGAGAAAGAGACATGGCAGCATGCAAGTCTAAGGGGCCAACCAGTGGACATACACCTCTCCTCTCTGGTCCTGGAACAGGCAGCTGCTGTTACCGTTCAGAAGAGGTCCCCACCCCCACCTATTGTTCATGGGAGTGGAATTCTTACGATATCCCGATAAAAGGAATTTTCTGAGACCCACACAGGAGAATGAGTGACTTTTATTTTTTTATAAATATATTTTATTGATTTTTTACAGAGAGGAAGGGAAGGGGTAGAGAGTTAGAAACATCGATCAGCTGCCTCCTGCACACTCCCTACTGGGTATGTGCCCACAACCAAGGTACATGTCCTTATCCGGAATCGAACCTGGGATCCTTGAGTCCACAGGCCGACGTTCTATCCACTGAGCCAAACCAACTAGGGCATATTGTGTGGAATTAAATCCCTGAGTTGCAGTCCCATTTGTCACTCCAAAGAAGACGTGTAGCTGTGGCTTTCATTAGGGCTGGAATTCGAGCCAGTGTCCGGAGTTTCTGGTCCATGTTGATGCAGTTCAATCCAGCATCAGCCTAGCATAGTTTGTGTTTCCAGCTGTAATCCATCAGCCCATGGCATGCAGGGTTTGCAGGGCTAATGGCTGTGGAGGAAACATGGGCAGGAGCAAAGCTAAAGGAGCCAGAGAGCAACCACAGGGAGAGAGAGTTCCTATTTTGAAGGATTATGTATCCCCAAATTTTGGCCGACTTGCAGTGGCCCGCCCACTTGGCCAACCCATGGTTCTCTAGGCTAGATTGACAGGCACCTTCCCTAACTTCACTGTGCATGCAGATATGCCCCCTTTGTTGGACCCTCTCCCCCAGTGTTTTGCAGGGAATGGGCCAGTGGTTCCCTGGGGAGTGTGAAACCGCAGCTTCCTGGTGAAGTTGCCCAAATGACCACGCTTCTAATGTCTGGCCTCCCTTTTGCTCCTTTCCTATTATGAATAACTAGCTCATTACAACGGTATCGCTACTACAATGAAAGGGGTTGACAAAATGCCCAGGTATCCTACATCCATGACTGCATGCGTTTCCCAGCCAAAAGGAAGATAAAAATCTCTTTTAGAGTGAAGATCAAAGTTAATGCGCTGGAAGAAATGGATGATGCAACTTTCTTTTATCTCTTGGCTCTCAGGAAATCGTAATTAATATGTTCATCACTTCTTTTCTGGGTGGCATTTCCATCAACCAGAAAGAGGGGGTATTCAGATGTCAGAGTGAGCTCTTGATTGCTCCTACAGCAGTGGAGAGCGGCCCTTCTCCATCTGTGTCAATCCCTTTCTCTAGACCAGTGGTTCTCAACCTTCCTAATGCCGTGACCCTTTAATACAGTTCCTCATGTTGTGGTGACCCCCAATTTCATTGTTACAAATTGAACATAATTAAAGCATAGTGATTAATCACAAAAACAATATGTAATTATGTATGTGTTTTCCGATGGTCTTAGGCGACCCCTGTGAAAGGGTCATTCGACCCCCAAAGGGTCGTGACCCACAGGTTGAGAACTGCTGCTCTAGAGGTTTAGGGGAATTTGTAGGGGTGTGGGGTGGTAACAGATTGACTTCTCAAATGTAAGATTCCTTCTCTACAGATAGATGTACATGACAGAGGTGGCATGAGATTATCAGAATAATAGCCCAAAATCTCACAAGAGGCATGTTGGGAAAGAAAGTGGCCCTGTGAATCAAATTTATCCTCAGAGCACCTTTCTCTCACCCAATATGTTTGCAAAGGAAATCCCCCAAGTTCCAGAAGATTCGAGAGATTGGAAGAGCCTCAGGTTTTAGTCTGGTCCAGGATGACGTTTGGATAAAAATATTCGGGTCTGGACTGGTTCCACTTTCTCCAGACTTGAAGCCTGGATATGGAGCTTCCGCAGGGGAAGCCAGGGGCCAGGCCTCGCCCATCCACTCCCACCCACAAGCATTTGGGCACCGTCTCCCCAATTTCTATCTTGTTTTTCCACTCCCCTGACCATCGCATCAATCCATTGCTCCTTTCCCTAATGCGGTTCCCTTCTTATCCTTCTCTGTTCCTATTTCACTCTTTTCCCCACAGCCACTGCTTTCCTCTCATCCAGGATTTCTGAGCCCCCACACTATGGACATTTGGGGTCACATAACTATTGGTGGTGAGGTGCCATCCTGTGCCATGTGGGATGTTTAGCAGCATTTGTAGTCCCTTCTACTACACATCAGTAGCCCCTTCGCCCCCCCCCCCCGACCCCACTCCCCAGTTATGACAACCAGCAATCTCTCCAGGCAGTGTCAGAAGTCCCCTGGGAATGCCCCATTGAGAATCACTGCTCCAGCTCTTTCCCCTTTCACTTGAAGCTCTCGTTTGTTAAGCTTTTGACCTCGTGGAAGACAGTGGGTTAAATGTTTCATTCGTTTTATGTAGATGCTTCTCAAATTTCAATACACATGATCATCTGGGGAGTTTCTTAAAACACACCTTCTGATTCAGTCCTTTTAGGGGAGGGTTTGAGACGCTGAGTTTCTCACAAGCTCCCACGTTGTGTTGGGGCTGGTCCCACAGACCACACTTTGAGGAGCGAGGCTCTATGTCTTTGTGTCCTGGTGGCCCAGGGAGGACTGGATTTCACAGATGGGGAAGCTGAGGCTCAGAGAGCTCGTAGGTGCCTCAGTCACACTGGGAACCCACATCTGGCAGCCTGCGGAGCTGGTCCTCGAGTTCTCTCCTCAGCCTCCCTTCCCAGGTCATCGTGTTACGGTCAGCTCAGCAGAGCCTGAGACTCAGGCACGTGTTTGCCTGGAACGTCCATGTTATATTAATCCGTCCTTAGACAGAAGGAGCTACTCATGACCCCAGGTGGATATCCTGGAGCCTAGTGAGCTGCATCCATGACCTCATGCCTCTGTTCTGGCCTGCCCTGCTAACAGCTCATCCCTCCTGCCTAGCAGTAGACAGTCATCTAAGATTGCAGTCGCCCCCGAGGCTCAAGTCCCTCTCAGCTTCCTGATTTCACTATCTGTCTGGTCTTTCCAGCCCTCTTCTGCCTTCTTCTCATCTATTGCCCCAACACTCTGACTTTGTCTTCTTCTTCTTTTGTTTTGTAAATGTATTTTTATTGACTTCAGAGAGGAAGGGAGAGGGAGAGAGAGATAGAAACATTGATGATGAGAAACAAGCATTGATTGGCTGTCTCCTGCACGCCCCCTACTGGGGACGGAACCCAGGCATATGCCCTGACTGGAAATTGAACTGTGACCTCCTGGCTCAGAGGAGCCACACTGGCTGGGCTGACTTTGTCTTCTTTTCTGTCTTATCAATACCTCTAGGCATCTTCTTCCCACAGTGGTTAGGGATGTTTAGTAATGCCCTCAACCCTGAAGGGGAAAAAGAGGGTGTGATGTGGGGCCCCACCTACACTAGCAGGCAAGACTCAGGCCCTCCCAGAGCAAAGCAAAGGACTCAAGCTTGGTCCCTGTAGAGGCAGCAGGAGCAGGCCAGGCTGCTGGCTGGGGACTGCAGATCTCTGTGTGTGATGGAGGGAAGGGTGCGAGTGCCAGAGAGACTGGGAAGAGTCTGCCAATTGGAAAGATTGGGAAGGGCTGCTCCTCCGAGTGTCTGCCTTCTGCACTGAGCTGGAGAAAGTTATCCTGCCCCTCACAGCACACCCTACCTCTATACCGAGGTTTAAGAATGTCGGTGCAGGAAGGTGATTTGGAGCAGGGCTCTGCAGCCTCCCCCTATAAAGGGCCGGAGAGTAGATATTTTAGGCTTTGTGGGCCACAGTCTCAGTCACAACTACTCCTCTGTCATGGAAGCCCAACAGCAGCATAGACAAGTGAACAAATGGGCATGAACTGCATTTATGAACACTGAAATTGGAATTTCACGAACTTTTCACGTCACAGAATATCATTCTTTTGATTAAAAAAAAAAAGAGTATCTTAAAATCTGAAAACCAGCACTGGCCAGTGTGGCTCAGTATTTTAGAGCATCGGGTCCACATACCGAAGGATCTTGGGTCTGATTCACAGCCAAAGGCACATACCTGGGTTGCAGGTTTGATCCCTGCCCATTGAGACGTGTGCGGAAGGCAACCAATCGATGTGTCTTTCTCACATCGATGTTTCTCTCTCTCTTTCTCCTCCTCCCTCCCCCCTCCCTTCCACTCTCTCTAAAAATCAATGGAAAAAATATCATTGGGTGAAGATTAACAAAGCAACCAACCAACCAACCACAAACAAACAAAAATGTATAAACCATTCTTATATCACAGAGCTAAGCCATTCTTAGCTTATACTTGGCCTGGAATATGCCAAGTATAATAGACCCTGATTCAGAGTCTAGTGGTTTTTTGTTTTGTTTTTTTTTGGGGGGGGGGGAGGGGAGAGTCTAGTGTTTTCCCAACTGTTTCCAAGGGGCGTGGTCAAACACTCAGGGGAAACGCTGGGTTAAGCAAAGCTAAACACCCGGCCTGCCCCTGCCCTCATGGGACTTCTCAGGTCAATATTCTCAGGAGCTGCACACGTTTCCCAGAGAGGCTGGCACAGACCAGGCCTCTAATTTACTGACAAGAATCTCTTGTTTTGTGGAGTGTCTTGTAGACACGCATCTCTCAGGGCTAGGTTCTGTGGAATGTGCTTTGGGAGCCCTCTGCCATCCACCCCTCATTGTATACATGGGGAAGCTGAAGCCTGCGCCCTGCCACCTGGACATACAGTCAGGCCCCGTGACTACACTCATGCTCTGACATGCCACTGCGCGTCCCTGGTACAATCAGACCCCGTGACTGCATGATGCTCCTGACGTGCCATTACTGCATCCTCTGAGGGAGCCCCAGCAGAGCAGCAGAGTCCAAAGCTAGTCCACAGGACACAGGTCTTTAGGTTCAGACCCAGCCTTGCACACACAGAACCCGGCCAACATATACTGGTTGAGTGTTTGTCACCCTGGTTGCATGTCAGGAAATCCCCCTAACACTCCTGCCCCTGATCCATTGAAGAAGTACTTATAGGCTATCCTTAGCCTCTTGGCTACTGTCCCGTCATTAAAGGGCATAACTATTGAGCAGTAAGGAGGCTGGTGTACTCTACACAGCAATAACGTACTTCCACGTGTATAGACTTTACAAAGCACCTCTGTGTCATTTGCTCTTTACACCTGCCTCTGGGGGAAGTAGGACGGTTTCCTTTATTTTTTTTCTTTTTTCAGATTTTATAGATACAAAAGCTGAGGCTCAGGGTCCCTAGGACACTTGCCCCTGGTCACACAGACAAGGGCAAAGCCAGAACTCAGACCCAGGTATCATCTCACCTCAGGGGCAACTTTCTCCTTGCCCCATTGTCTTCGAGTGAAGGGTGACTAGGCAATGAAGTAATTCTCTAGGAAAGCATGACCAATTTCCCTTTCTCCACCTCCCTCTTCTTCCTCCTCCCCCCGCCCCAGCCCCCACATATATATATGAATCTTCACAAAGCTGGTCTGCACACCTTTACTTTTGAAACGACTTCCACAGCCCGGACAGGAACCTTCCACCCACAGTGACATCCTGACTGGTGAGTGGTGAGGGTGCCTCCCAACTTCCCCCCTTGGTAGCAGGAGCCAGACACCTCCAAACAGCGAACCTCAAGCATCGACTCCAGCCCGGAGGTGAGTGATGCGGGAATTCCTGAGTGCTTGCTTGGCTTTGAGCAGCTGGCGGCCGCCTCCCTGGGAATGGGGGTTGGGATGGCAGTGCCAACTCTTTCACTGAGGCTGGAAGGATAAGATCTAACCGTGGATGTGGTGCCGCCTCTTCTGATTTAACACCAAGAAGAATTTAGGCCGGATGGGAGGAAAAGCAGGAGGAGTATGAGGCCCAGAGATGAATTTTCCAGAGAGGCTTTGAAGCCTGTGGAGTTTGAGAGAACAGAATGGAATTTGAGAAAGACCCGAGGGCAATGCTGAAGCTCAGACTTGCGTGGCGGAGGATACTGGGCGCTGGTCTTGGGTCCCACTTCCCTGCCCATATGTTGGCAGATGTTCCAGAGACGGGCCTTCTCCCATCTTCCTGCCCAGCCTTGGGGTGGAAGACTGAGTTTCTTCAGGTGGGAGACCACTGCCTGGAATATGAAAGGTTCTTCAATGGTTGTGGAAGGAAGGAAGGAAGGAAGGAAGGAAGGAAGGAAGGAAGGAAGGGAAGGAAGAAGGAAAGTTGGAAAGGAGGGAAGAAGAGAGGGAGGGAGGAAAGGAAGAAGAAGAGCAAGGGGCAAAGAAGGGAGGGAGAAGGAATGCTCTGGGTACACGTATGACAGATAATGGTTCGCCTTTCTCTAGCTTGGGGCCTCTTCATAGTCATTCCCAATTGGCCCTCTAGCGCAAGTTTTCAAGGTGAGTCATCCAGAAATGCGATTCCTCCCTCCTGTTCAGTTACCTAAAAAGCCAATTCTTTAGGGTCAAAAGTGAGTCGTCAGTTGAGGTGGCAGAGTGAGAGTGTGCCAGGATTAATCCCTCAGCTCCCTCGTGATGAGGAGTCAGAGGTGGTCTGGAATGAGAAAAAGACCTGCCCAGGTGAGCCTGGTGCCTGAGGGGCAGAACTCAGACAAGCAAACACCTAGTCCAGCTCTACGCTTGAGTTTGGGCTCCCTATACATGTTCTTTGGCACATTGTAATCATCACCCACTGCCCCCTCCCCCTGCCCATTTCTTCACTCTTCTTGGTCAAATTCTGACTAGCAGGTTGTTGGCTAGAGAGAAGTGTATGGAGTAAGGAAGGGGGTGCCCAGTATGTGTGACGTGGATGGGCATGAGGGGGTGGGCAGATAGTGAGACAGTGAGATTAGCAGGTATGAGATGAGGGGCAGAAAGACCCTCACCCCACCTTGGGGCACCACATGTTTGCAATATTTTAACTCTAGCAACCCACCGTAGCCTCAGGTTTCCTATCTGTGTGTCAGGCTGGCGAGGCAGAGCAGAGGAACATTATTTCCGGGTGTACTGGTCCTGGGCCAAAAGGTCGACCTCAGCGGCCTGTCTCCCTTCCTCCCAGCAGCATCCTCCCGGTCCTTCCTCTGCTGCAGATGGGCTCTCCAATGCAGAAGACTGCCCTCCCCTGCCTGAGTCTCATCCTGCTTATCTGGAGCCAGGGTCCCGGGGCCCAAGGCCAAGAATTCCAATTTGGGCCCTGCCGTGTGGAAGGGGTAGTTTTCCAGGAACTGTGGGAGGCCTCCCGGGCCGTGAAGGACATTGTGGTGAGTGAAGTGTCCTTCTGGACCCAGCTGCTGGGGTGACGGTCATGGAAAGGATAATAGTTTATGATTATGGAGCCCTTTGTGCCTTGCTAATCATCACCCTGGAATAACATTGTGAAGTGAGAGATATCGCAAGCCCACAGTTCCTCTTGCACATGGGGAAACTGAGGCTCAGGAAGACATGGTCAGTCCATAGGAAAATAAACAGCTCACGAGGAATAAAGAACAGAGCCTGTTCATCCAGGGGGCCAGGAGACTCCAGCAATGGGAAGTCACGGGAAGTCCTTTGAGTCCCAGTTACTGGAGTTTTCACCTACTGTTTAGCCAGGATCCTGCTAGTCTGCCACCACCTGCTTACACTTTGGCTAAAAGTAGAAAGAATGGTTAATGCTGAGTGAGGGGGCTGCTGGTGAAATGTGACTGGATTTCTCTTAGGCCTGCTCTAATATGTGCCCTCACAAATGCACTCACCTCCTTAAAGGACAATCCAGAGGCAAGGCAGAAAGTGGGCGCTCAATGGGGCAGCCTGGGAGGGCAGAGTGCTGCTCTGGAGACAGGGCCCGTATGTGTGATCATGACCTTGAAACCAACCCATAAAGTACCCCCACCCCCATCAGTTTCCTTATTTGCACAATGAGGATGTGGGACAAAGGAGCTCAAAAGCTCCTTCCTCTCAATGATTCTTTGAATCGAAATCCAAGAACTGAAATGAATGAATGTCTGGGCTGCAGGGAAAGCCCCGTGGGTGAGAAAAGCAGGATTTCCCCACCTCTTGGAAAAGGGAGATAAAATCTTGCCCTTAGGGGTTCTTAAACCAAATAAGGTTATTTCCTCTTGTCTCAGAGGAATCCAACAGGTTCCTGATCAAGGCTCTAAGAACTGCTGGGATTGCATCTGACCTTGGGGGCCAAGTTTAGTGATTGTCTGTGGCTGAAACCTGTATCTCCACCCCAGGGGCCAGCTCAGCCCAGCCCTTCCTGGGCAGCCCCTGGCCTCTGAGACTTCACAGGCTGGAGAGGTTTAGGGGCCTGGGGAGGCAGCATGCATTTGCACGGTTGGTTTCTATGCTGCCTCCGCACTGAGACATCTTTTCTTCCTGTTCCCACAGCAAGCTCAGGATAACATCATGAGTGTCCGGCTGCTGCGGAGGGAGGTTCTGCAGAACGTCTCGGTAGTCACACCTCCTGGGGGAAGGAGCATGGCTGGTCTTCTGTGGGTGGGGCTGAGGGGTTGTCTGGGGAGGCTGGCAGAAGACTTCCCTTCTGCCCCCGGCTGGGCCTACCCAGGACAGGGCTGGGCAGTGAGCCAAGGAAGTCCATGCAGGGGGTTTGCACCCAGAACCTGGGTTATGTGGGCTTGCGTGCATGAGGCGAGGGTAGAGACGAAGGCTTGTAAACATCTGTCTCCACTTGGTCAGAGAGTTGCCATCAATCTTTCTCTTTTGCATCTGCTTGGGTCTCTTCCCATTTCCAGCCTTTTCCTCTCACCCATCTCTGTCTTCTTGTCACCCAGCTGGTCAGCCAGCGAGCACACAGATACTGCCCCAATCCCTAAGGCGCTGAGCTTTGCTCTGTGGCTCTCAAGGGGGCTGGAGTGCAAGCCCCGTGTCCAAGGATGCTGTTTTCCCTCCTCGTTTCTCCTCCTTCCAGCCCATTTTCCTGCCAATTCACAATCACCAAGTTTTGGGTGCTTTGCAGGGTCTATCACCCCACATGGCTATTAAGGAGGTCATGGGGGTGGAGAAGAGAGAATATTGAGCAGATGATGGTGGGGGCGGGGGGGAGGGTCAGAAACTAGACCTGTGTGTGCCACCGACCAGCTGTGTGACCCTGGGCAAGCCCTTCTCTCTGGGCCTGTGGTTCCTGCCAGAAACCAAAGGTGCCACTGCCCATGCTGGCAAAGGCTCCTTCACATGTAATGTTTAGCAGCATCTCCTGGAAGACCCCTGCTTCCTTTGTGCCTATCTTGCGTCTGCAACGTGTGGGTCATTCATCCAGGGCCGGGGTGGGCAGAAGCCTCGGCTCCCTCATGACCCCGACCCTCCTCAGGGCGCTGAGAGCTGCTACCTCCTCCGTGCTCTGCTGAACTTCTACCTGAATACCGTGTTCAGAAACTACCACAAGAAGGCGGCTGAACTCAGGATCCTGAAGTCATTCTCCACCCTGGCCAACAATTTCATTGTCATCCTGTCGAAACTGCAGCCCAGCGTGAGTAGAGCAAAGCTGAGACCAGGCACCATGGGAAACGGTGTGTTTGGAGGAGACGCCGCTCCCCTTAGCTCAGCGGTTCTCAACCTGTGGGTCGCGACCCCTTTGGCGGTCAAATGACCCTTTCACAGGGGCCGCCTAAGACCATCCTGCATATCAGATATTTACATGACGATTCATCACAGTAGCAACATGACAGTGATGAAGTAGCAACGAACATAATTTTATGGTTGGGTCACAACATGAGGAACTGTATTTAAAGGGCCAGAAGGTGGAGAACCACTGCCTTAGCTGGTCCTGGCTTTTACTCCACGACAGGGAGTCGTGAGAAAAGAGCACAGCAGGCTTTGGACACCAGCAGTTCTGGGTGCCAGTCTAGCTCTGCTTCTAGCCAGCTGGTTGGCCCTCTGCAGGTTTCTTACATATAAAACGGGATGATCGCCCCCACCTGACAAGGCCGCTGTGGGAATTCGAGGCGGCCCTGCCACGTGGTGGGATTCAGCCTTGGCTCCTTGAGGATGTGGACTCAGCCCTGTCCTCCGAGGCCCCGGGACCCTCTGGCATCACTAGGCAGGAGTGGGAGGGGGCTTGCCTCTGCCCCCACCCAACACCCAGCACCACCTTTTTTTTCTGTTCTCCAGCAGGAAAATGAGATGTTTCCCATCCGCGAGAGTGCACGCAGGCGGTTCCTGCTGTTCCAGGCAGCATTTAAGCAGGTAAGTAGGGCTGGGAGCTCAGGGCTGGCTTGAGCTGTCGCCGTCAGATGCCTGAGACCTAAAGCAAATGCAATGCAATCGCCTCCTCCAGGCTTGCCCCACAGCCGCCTGACTTGGCAGGAGCACAGCCGTGTTTACATGAAGTAGCATTTACTTTGCATAAACACCACAAATGACATACTGTATTTTCCTGCCAGTTTTCAAATGAAAACGCTATTCTCTTTCCCTAGGGGATGGTTTCACTACTGAGCACTTTTCCTGGGCAATTGGAGTCGGGAGTGAGGGAGAAAGAAGGGAGACTGCCTTGCACCCCTCCTCCCCCTACACATCTCCATACATCAGTGGTTCTCAACCTGTGGTCGCGACCCCTTTGGTGGTCGAACGACCCTTTCACCGGGGTCGCCTAAGACCATCCTGCATATCAGACATTTTCATTACGATTCACAACAGTGGCAACATTACAGTTATGAAGTAGCAAATAATTTTATGGTTGGGTCACAACATGAGGAACTGTATTTAAAGGGCCAGAAGGTTGAGAACCACTGCCATACATGGTATTTCCCATAATGCTAATCTGGCTTAATTTGTGAGGAAAAACATCATGGGGAAAAATATTACTTTCTCCCAAATTAATACAACAAAGAAATGCCAGATGTCACCCCCAGCTCCCCACCCCCAACATGTATGATTCTGATCACCTTTTGAAGGAACAGATACCTCAGCCCAAAAATAAATGAAGAGCAATACCACACACAAAGGAAAGGGGCCACCCAGGCCTCAGTGTCGGCTACACAGTGGACTCAGGAGGTGGACCAGACCCACCCACACCGGGATTCTAGGGTTCTTGTTGGCAGGGGCCTCAGATGCTTTTCCCTGGCTCCTGACCCACTGCTACCCACTGTTTTCAACCGCAAAGTGGGCAACACACATAGAGGGGGGACAAGTGATGGGTGGGTGAGTTCCTCAGAGGCCATCCCAAAGGGGCTGCCGCCCCGAGGGGAGTCAGCCAGGTTTGGGAGGGGTGGGTCGGAAGGCAACTACGCTTGCGGCTAAGATGGCAGATCTTCACCTCTTCTTTCCCTTCAGCTGGACATAGAAGCAGCGCAGACCAAAGCCTTTGGGGAAGTGGACATTCTCCTGACGTGGATGCAGAAATTCTACCAGCTCTAATTTCCCAGACAGGAACGCCCTCCTTGTCCTCCGGGTCATTTCAAGAGTGTCCCTCCCTGTGATGTTCTCTGGGCACTTGCCACTCGGAACCGTGGGTCCCATTCTTGGTCCAGGCGTATCCCCAAAGACTTCATTCTTTAAGTGGACCCACCAACAGCCAAGGAAGTCTCCCTCGGATGCTGTGAAAAAGCTACAAAGCAGGCTCCTATATTTATTACATCTCTATTTAATTCCTGTCAGTGTTTTAACTTATGGTATATTTATTTGTTTGACTAAGATCTGTGAAGACACCAGAGACAACGCCCCATGCTTCTCTTTTGTCCTCCATGATCCTTGGAACCATGTGGGGCAGTGATGGTGCTCAATAAAGGCCTAATAAACTGGATATTTTTGCCTCTTTTGAATGGTTGGGGAACGATGAGGGATGCTGGAATACACAGTCGAATGTTTGGGCATGACTATCTCATTGTCCTGACATCTCTAGGAACAGAGCCGTGGGGAAGGGGTGAGGGGCACCAGTTTGAAATGTAAATGAGAAAAGATCTAATGCGTTAAGTGCCCAACACAAAGCAAGCTCATGAAACATTGCATTTTATGCTCACATTCCGCACCCTACTCGCACCGTCCGTTACCCTTGGGTGGCCTCCTTTCTTATCCTACTCATGCTTCTTTTATCTGCCATGAGAGAGGGTGCCAAGGGCAAGCTGACATTGCTGATGGTGTCATGGTAGCTGGGTGGACTCTCTGATCTGTGACGCAATCCCCTGCTAGTAAAAGGCAGGGAACTCAAGTCTGGCAGCCTTTCCTTTCTATTTCTGGACAAAAGCCCAGTGAAGCTGAGTTGTGTGTCTGGGAAAGACCTGCTTCCCAACGGCAAGACTGGGCATTCTCTCGTCTCAGGCTCTGGCTTGTCTCTGTAGTTGACATCAGTCTAAAGATCCAATGTCTGCCCATGCCCTTGTGCAGAAGACTTAAGGGTAAGAGTCTGTGGAGGACATGGGATGTCTTCCTCCATGACTGAAGTGCTGTTGCAGAGCCCGTGGCCCTCCAGGACCCCAGGCCACTTTCCTTCCCCACTTTGCTGGGACTGCTTGGAACTGGCCAAGAGATAAGGTGCATTTCTGAAAGCCGAGAGAGGTAACGGTTTGGATGGCTAAGATAGAGTCATGTTAGGATAAGAATGGAAGAAGGATAAGGAAGTGACACAAACGATTTTTAGAAGACTGTATATTCTGCAGCTTTGGGGTGAAATGTTCTATAAAAGTCAATTAAATCCATTTGATCCTGTGTCCTTTATTTTTAAAAAAATATATTTTATTGATTTTTTTTACAGAGAGGAAGGGAGAGGGATAGAGAGAAACACTGAGGAGAGAGAAACATCGATCAGCTGCCTCCTGCACACCTCCTACTGGGGTTGTGCCCACAACCAAGGTACATGCCCTTGACTGGAATTGAACCCAGGACCCTTCAGTCCGCAGGCTGACGCTCTATCCACTGAGCCAAACCGGTGAGGGCCCATGTGTCCTTTAGAGTCACTGTTTCCTTTGTTAATTTTTTGTCTGGAAGATCGATCCAGTGATGTCAGCGGTGTTACAGTCTCCTACTATGACTGTATTGTTGTCAATCTCTCACTTAAAGTCCTCTAGAAGTGACAAAAACTATATTTAAAAGAGGGGAAATGCTAGGGTTAGGATCCTTATGAGCATCAAGGAAGGGAGACTTAAAGAAGATTTAGGGACATAGGGAAATATATAAGGTTCTGAAAATTTAGAATCCTTCATCACATCAAAATTAATTACCCTGTCATCGGACACAAGATGAGTAAAGTTCACTAGTAAGTGCCACCCTTAATTAAGACCAGGGCAAGATGTTGCCAGGGCTGTTTCATACCAGGCCCCTTCCTAGCTCACAGGGCTGAGGCATGACCTCACGTTGCAGTCCGGGGATCTTCTACTGGTCTGAGGCCCAGGCCTGGGAAGGGTTCCAGAAGCAACAGCTATGCTGTGCTCCAGCCTGATGCCACATGGTCTCGAGCTGAGGCAGCAAAAACCCTGTGATCAAAGAGAGTCTGCAAATCCCACAGCCTGTTACAGGGCTCGAGAAGGAAGCAGGTGGCATTGGGACAAATGCCCTGCATGGCCAGAAGCCACCTGAAGGCCACAGGAGTTTGCAAAGGTGTGCAGAAGAGCTGTGGGAACTGAGCTATGCTCAGGACAATGAGGCAGAGACAGGATGGAAGGTGGGATGTGGGATGTCACGAGGGGCTCTAAAAGTAGACGAAGCGGGTATTGGAAACCAGCAGACAAACCAGACTCATTGGCGCAGAGGCCTGGGCCCAGGGGGACAGCTGGAGGGGGGAGTCAGGCAGTAGATATTGACGTATTCGTCTGAATCAGCATCCTCCATCATGGCGGCAGGCTGGTGGTAAATGGTCATATATTCACAGCTGGTCTTCGGAGATGGCACGTGGGGCCAGGGAGCTTCCGACACCTGGGAAAACCAAGGAAGCATGACTGGGTCTGGGTGGAGTGACTTTCTATTTCTCCAGCTGGATTCCCTCAGCGGGCAACGGCGGGCATGCAAATGGGTGCTGACTTCCAGAAGGCAACGACACAGAGGTGGCTGCGCTCCATCAAGCAGCTCCGCCCTGGGGATTTTCGGGGCGGCATCTCACCAGAGATAACTGGAAAACACTTAGGTCTAATGTGGGCAGGAAATGCCTTACATGGGGCTCCGACTACTGTCACGTGGTTAAGCACCTGTCTGGAGGAGACTTGGCTGCCTGAGGAGTTTCCCCTCTGGGATTGGATGCTGTGACTTGTGGAATGAATATACATCCTCAAGGGAGTTATTCAGAGGCAGGTGAGTCACCCCTGCGCCTCTGGAAGGCTCGGAGAGGCAGTGACGTGGTGTGACAGAGCATTCCAGGAAGGCGCTGGGTGGTGAAGGGGAGAAAGGCAGCAGGACCTGTGGGCCCAGGGGTGCTCCTTTCCCCAGAATCACCTGCCTTCAGGATGGGTCAGTTCTTGGGGGACAAGGCTGAACCATGACCCAAGAAGGCTGTGGTGGTGATGGGTCACATGTTTATTTATGTATTTATTTTAAATATATTTTTATTGATTTCAGAGAGGAAAAGAAAGAGAGAGAGAAACATCAATGATAAGAGAGAATCATTGATCAGTTGCCTCCTGCACACCCCACTCTGGGGATCAAGCCCACAACCTGAGCATGTGCCCTTGACTGGAATCAAACCTGGGACCCTTCAGATCCCAGGCCAACCCTCTATCCACGGAGCCAAACCAGCTAGGGTATGGGTCACATGTTTAAACACAACTGCTGAGAATTAGAAGTCTGGCCCCCTAAACACAGTAGGCACTCAGTAACTGCTCATTGAAAAGACCAGTTACTTTTGGTCCTTAGCTCCCATTGCCTGTTATAATTTGCCATTTGAGATTAATTTGTCTTTAAAAATTAAAATATTCCCCGTGAAGGCTACAATATTCAGTCATTAATCATATGCGCCTTGTTGAGAACCTGTTCCATCAAGATTTTTGTCCCTAATGGTAGGAATGAGAGTTTCAAGCAAGGAGGAAGGATAAAAGTTGAGCAAGCTGATGAGGTGAGGGCTGTATGGCCACAGGGCAGCTCTAGACAAAAGGGTGAGAATAAGGGTAGAGTGGGTAGAGTCTGGGCACTGCTGGACCTGCCTAAGCTACCGTGAACCCTCTCCAGCAGGGGCGAGTGACCGCAAACTCAAGAAGCAGGAGGCGACTGTGGCAGAGCTGTCACTGGCTGTGGGCATCACTCTCCCCTTTTTAGCACATGATCTCGCCCAGCCAGTGACTACATTTCTCAGCCAGTGGATGGGGAGGAAGTGATGCGTCTTAAAGAGGCAGTGTTCTTTTCCTCCCTCTATGGGCTGGAATGTGGCTATTGAGCACTGACCATGGTCCAGGCAGACGCCAGGGGTGGGGGACCAACAAGACAGAGGTGTTTTAGTCCCTGGACGGCCTCCTGCCCTTACTTGGGAGGAAACAGGTTTCCATCTTGTGAGCCCTCGGTTTAAGGTCTGTTGCTTTAGATTAGTCCTCACCAGCGGTTCTCAACCTGTGGGTCGCGACCCCTTTGGGGGTTGAACGACCCTTTCACAGGGGTCGCCTAAGACCATCGGAAAACACATATATAATTACATATTGTTTTTTGATTAATCACTATGTTTTAATTATGTTCAATTTGTAACAATGAAATTGGGGGTCACCACAACATGAGGAACTGTATTAAGGGGTCACAGCATTAGGAAGGTTGAGAACCACTGGTCTACACCCTAATTTAAAAACAGACTTTGGCCACCCTAGCCAGTTTGCTCAGTGGACAGTGTCGGCCTGTGGACTGAAGGGTCCCAGGTTGGATTCTGGTCAGGGGCACGTACCTTGGTTGTGGGCACATCCCAGTAGGGGGTGTGTAGGCGGGAGTTGGTCGATGCATCTTCCCTCTCCCTTCCTCTCTGTAAAAAAAAAAAAATCAATAAAATAGATTTTAAAAATAAAAGAACACTTTGGCCATGCTTCGTTTTTCCTGGTCCCTAAGCAAATAGTGTTTTAGCTACTGTGGGCTACTTTAGAGAATAAAGTCTTTTCCTCCCTGACTTTGGGAAAACAAAGATGAGTCGATAGTTTGCCCATCTGCCAATGGCCACGGACAGAAACCCGAGTTCCTATGTCCATTCCTAGATTTCAAAAGGAACCCTCCTCACCCCAGGTGTTGAGTCCTCTCTACATCTTGCCATCTGCCAGGTCATTCTCGGGGCTTCACTGCCTCCAGGGATGGGTAAACGAACTCCTCTCACCATGGAGAGCCCACTTGGAAGTTCTCCTTCATATTAAGGTGAAAATGTGTACTTCCACCCCCTTCAGGCCTCCTAGAAATCGAATCTCTCCCCCGAGAGCCCCTCGTGTGCTGGATTACCACCCATCAGCCTCTACTTAGCACCCACGGAAATGCTTGGCTAAAAGCCAGGTAACTAAGTCTACCCCGTCGTTGGGCAGGCCCTTCCCGGACTCCGCGGGAGCAGCTGGGAAAGCCCAGCCCGGGAGCTACACGTGGCTGGGGCCATGGCTTTCTCTGGGACCGCCCCGTCGGGCCACCGCGGCTGTTCTTACCTGGGCCGGGGCAGGGCGCACCTGCGGCGGGGCGGGCGGGGCGGGCGGCGCCGACGCTCCGGGGC
>NW_006284328.1:215581-215836 GCF_000327345.1 Myotis davidii | reverse complement strand
TGGGCTCTTTGGGCCGCTCAGTTCCCTCTAACCCAGCCCGACCGCTCACCTTTCTTCCTCTGAATGATCCGGGTCACCAGCAGCCCCAGAAGGGTCAGCAGGATGAGGCTCAGGAAGGTGGGGATCAGGAGGTGAAACCCCTGGTCTTCCATTCGGGGCGCCGGGCCATGGTGGGAGGATCTGAGCGGGGCAGGAGAGGGAGAGGGGAGAGGGCGGGAAGGGAGGAGGCTTCAGGAAGCACTTTTGAGTGGCCAC
>NW_006284328.1:212917-215518 GCF_000327345.1 Myotis davidii | reverse complement strand
CATTTGAAAACTTGCTCAGCATTACTAGCATCAAGGATATGCTAACAGAAACCATGACAAAGACTAAATCCCACCCACCCCCAACAAAGAGCCTTGTTTCTGGAGCCAGGAAATCTGAGTTCAAATTTAGATTCAGATTTTCACTGGCTGTGATCTGGAACCAGTCTCCTAACTTCTCTGAGCCTCATTTCCCTGTCCATGGGTCTAGTAAAACCGAGTTCACAGAACCGTTTAAGGGCGAGCCACAGAGTGGATGAAAAGAACTTCACACACAGGGTCCACGCGGCCATCAGCAAATGTCAGATTCCCTTTCTGGACCTCAGTTTCCTCAAACTTATTGCAAATGTTCAATGAGTTAGTTTCTTCTCATTGTGGGAAAGAGGATGTTGTTTTTATGGTGCTCCCTCTGCCTAGGAGGCCTCCCCTCTCTTTCCTCTGCATGTGGAAATTTTACTTTCCACAACGAGCCAATGGGTAATTCCTCTTCCCTGGACATGGCAAACCAGAACCGATTCTTTCCTCCCTTTTCCTAATTCTGGCGATCATAGCCTTTACAACCTTTGTCACGGTCAGACTTGCCTTAGCGAGATAGGACGGCTAATATACCGCACGGCTTCGTTTTTTCTACATCTTCAGGACATAGCGCCATGCTTGACACATAGGACGAAAATGTTGATGGACTTGCCTTGAATTCTTCCCTAAGGAGGCTCTTGTCATTTCCTGAACTAATAATCAGGAATCCTGGTTCCGTTTGAAACTACTTCCCTCTCATGGTTTCAGTTTCCTCATCTATACGACCTAAATGAAGGTCCCCTTTCTCACTCACATGTTGATCTTTGCTTAGGTAAAACTAATTCCAATTATTGTAGCTTTTTCTTTGGCGGCTGCTGTAATACTGCCCCCTAGTGGTCTATCGCAGCACTTTCCTAGCATCTATTCTAGCCTTTGGAGCAGTGCTGTCCATTAGAAACAAAGAGGGAGTCATACATGTAATTAAAAATTTCCTAATAGCTAGGTTGAAAAAGCAAAAGGAAACACGTGAAAGTAGTTATAATCCTTAGTAGTTTAGTCGTTAATTTTATTCTCGTTTAGTTTCTCCCCATCAAAACAGATGTGAATGAATGCGGAGGGACTGAAAATTTGGGGTCTGGCTTCTACGGGATCGCCTGCTGGGGCGTTGGCAAGTATATTCATGTTAAGGGCACTAAAGGGTTAATGTGCTATACTCACAGGTCGTCTGTGTCACAGTGGCCTTCTAGAGACAAAGCCAAGAAGGGCCTTGGTTGGGAGACATTTCACTGGGTCTCCGAATCCTAGACTATTTTGCCT
Source organism: Myotis davidii (assembly GCF_000327345.1). Taxonomy (NCBI): domain Eukaryota; kingdom Metazoa; phylum Chordata; class Mammalia; order Chiroptera; family Vespertilionidae; genus Myotis; species Myotis davidii. Next base: position 214,189 of record NW_006284328.1, on the reverse strand, counting down.
GGGTTGCAGCCCATCCCGGGTGGTGGAGGCCTCTCACCTCTGCCTGTGAAGCCTGGTGTGCTGGTTGTAGCTGTCTGTCTGGGGCCTGAGCAGCCTCTCCGGGGCTGAGGTCTTTGAGCTTGTGGTGGATGGCAGGCGGGTCGTGGGCTTGGCCGCCACCACTGCCGATGACCTGGAAACTCGAGGGCGGTGGGTGACTGGGGTGGTGGGGGAGGAGGGGTGTGCTGGAGGGGCCTCTGTCCTTGGAGCTGGTGAGGTCACTGCAGGAGAGAGCGGGAAAAAGTGATCTTCCATCACACACTTTGGTCTCCAGCAGGGGTGGGCTGTGACCACCTCTTTCCTGAACACACTCTCCCCTTTCACCTAGGCCAGTGGTTGGCAAACTGCGGCTCTCGAGCCACATGCCGCTCTTTGGCCCCTTGAGTGTGGCCACGAAGTTTCAATCTCACTGTACGTGGTATTTTGTGGAAGAGCCACACTCAAGGGGCCGCAGTTTGCCGACCACGGACCTAGGCTACCTTTGTTCTTGCACTCCTCGGGGCCTGGAATGCCTTCCTAGCATTCTTAGTGCTGTCCACACCATTCTTAGTGCTGAAGTAAATTCTACCCACATTTGCTTCACATGCCATTTTCTCCAGGCAGCCTCCCCGCCTCTGAGCATGGAGAAAGCCTTGAGTTCTGCCATGTGCTTGTCTAGTCTCCCGCCTCCCACACCTGTCAGTCACAACCAGGGGCACATAATGAGCTCAGCTGCTCTCTCCCTCTTGGCGCCCAGCAGGGTCCTCGAGTGACACCATGTTCAATTAATGTATCTACCCCACAGGGTAGACGGGATGGCAATATTGCATGTCAAAATGCATTTAAAACAGGGAAATGATAGAGAATGTGAAGGTATCATTAGTATAATCACTCTTTCTTTTTTTTTTCATTGCAAAATAGAGTTGTTAAGATCACTGTATGCCAGCAAGTATGACAGCCCTGTGGGCAGCAGGAGTCATAATGAGCTCCAGCTGGGAACCTTCTGCCCCATTTCGGTTTCAGCAGTCATTCATAAAAGAGCTGGATTTTGTGAATGGAGCACAAACTCCATTGCTTGCGGTGCCACCTAGTGGTGATGTCAGTTCTGCGACTAGAGCCGAGTGTCCAGGCTGTAGGCTGGGCTTGAAGGACACAGAAACAGACCTGGGGAGGGGCGGGGGGGTACCCTCTCCTGAGTCAGGGAAACACACATCGGAGACTCCGCTATGCTCTGCCAATCCTTCAATGAACGAA
>NW_006284328.1:182747-201291 GCF_000327345.1 Myotis davidii | reverse complement strand
TGTTGGAAATTAACCCTTTATGAGTAGTATCATTGGTAAATAAGTTCTTCCTACAGTGGATTCCCTTTTCATTTTGATGATGGTTTCTTTTGCTGTGCAGAAGCTTTTTAATTTGACGTAGTCTCATTTGTTTATTGCTTCCTTTGTTTCTCTTGCCCTAGGACAGTGGTCAGCAAACTCATTAGTCAACAGAGCCAAATATCAGCAGTACTTCTTCAAAGCAGACTCGCCCAGGCCGAAAACCGACTTGTGCGCATGGGCCACGAAGTTTTAATCACACTGTATGCGCGCCCACACATGGAAATTTGGTGGAAGAGCCACACTCAAGGGGCCGCAGTTTGCCGACCACGGACCTAGGCTACCTTTGTTCTTGCACTCCTCGGGGCCTGGAATGCCTTCCTAGCATTCTTAGTGCTGTCCACACCCAGTAAATTCTACCCACATTTGCTTCAAATGCCATTTTCACCAGGCAGCCTCCCCTCCTCTGAGCATGGAGAAAGCTTTGAGTTCTGCCATGTGCTTGTCTAGTCTCCCGCCTCCCACACCTGTCAGTCACAACCAGGGGCACATAATGAGCTCAGCTGCTCTCTCCCTCTTGGCGCCCAGCAGGGTCCTCGAGTGACACCATGTTCAATTAATGTATCTACCCCACAGGGTAGACGGGATGGCAATATTGCATGTCAAAATGCATTTCTGGGCTTGAAGGACACAGAAACAGACCTGGGGGGGTCGGGGGGGGGGAGGGGGTACCCTCTCCTGAGTCAGGGAAACACACATCGGAGACTCCGCTATGCTCTGCCAATCACTCTATGAACGAACACAACCTCCTTCCCTTCTCACAAGCCCTATCACCTCCACCACCCCTCCCACCCCAGCTTTGGGGAACTGACCTTGGGGAAGGACTTCGAGGGAGCTGGCAAGTACAGGTTTCTGGAACCAAGGGAGCATCTCCATGGGTGGAACTTTCTGAAACCATGGTGGAAACGGCTCCTCTTCCCAGAATGGGTCATACTCTGCTGGAGGCATGAAGAATGCACTGGTGGGCTCTGGGAGGAGCCTGAAGCCTGGGGAAGGGGCAGTGGTAGGAGCTGAAGCTGACTCGGTCAGGATGGATGGCAGCGAGGGGATGAGGGCAGGGTCCCCCAAGAGGAGCAGAAAAAGAAACCTTCTCACCCCAACCCAATCAACCCAGAGGCCTCTGGGTTTCTAGGCTGTTGAATTAGTGCTGCTGGCGTGTGAGGGAGTTGGTGGAGAAAGACAGGACTTCGCAGAAATATGGAAAGGATCAGATCCTAAAGCAACACGTTTGGCCTAAAAATGTGGCTTGAGAAAGACTGTCTTTCCTTTATATTCACCCCTGATATTTCTCATGGGAGAATTATGTCTCTTTGCTCCCAATTTCCTCCACTCTCAGAGCCTCTCCTCAATCTCAGCCCTTGCTCCTCCCCTCATGCCCCGGGTAGGATGGGTACAATTCAACACAAGGAGAGCGCCAACCTTGCTTGCATAGACAATTCTGTGGACCCTGAATTTAATTGACTCTACGGGGTCCACCAATCCAAATCCAAGTTATTATTGGACTGACTATTATGGCACTAGCATAGCCTGGGGGACTGCCATAGTCCGATGCTGTCCTAACCTTCCTGAGTGGAAAGGTTTGCCGGCTGGGCGGAGCCTCCATCAGGTCGGGCACCTACCACTGTGGACATCCAGGGTGACTTTCTGGGTCTTGCCCCGGTCTGTGTGCAGGCCTGTCCCACAGGCATAGACTCCGCTGTCACTCTGGGTCAGCTTTGTCACCTCCACTAGGAACAGGTTCTGGTGTGGACTCAGCTTCAGGGTGACGCGGTGCTTGTATTCCTTCCTGACAAAGCTCTTGTTGGACACCACGGTGAAACACGCTTGAGATTTGTCTATCTCGCGGCACAGATACACTCTCGTATACGTTTCAGGAAGCGGGCACTCAATGGTAATAGATCCGCCCAGCATTCCCTCCAGCTTGACTTCCGGCAGCACCAGGGCTCCAGATACTGCAGGAAGAGGGAGTTAGTGGACAGGAAGCCTCATCTCCAGCCATACTCCCACCTCCAGCCCTCTTTCCAGCCCAGGCCCCAGTCCAGCCTCGTGCTCTTCCCCTGAACAGCCCATCCCCTTTATCAGCCCGGGCCTCAGCCAGCCCTCAGCTTCAGTGCTATCCTCATCTCTAGCCCTACCCTCATCCCCAACCTGTTCCCAGGCCCACCCCTCTTCACATCCTCACTCCTAGTCTATGTTCATCTCTGTGTCCAAACTTGTCTCAGCCGCGCTTCTCCCCAGCCCAAGCCTGAGCATAACCCTCAGCTCATCACCAAACCCATGTCGACGAGGACACCAATCCCCTAAGAATATAGTAAAAAAATACTGCACTCCAAGGAGAGAGAATATTCCATGGAAATCACAAACAGCACGTAACCCCCAGGTGACTTCAGTGTGGTATTGGGAGGCATAGAACCATTTTGCTGCAACAGGTTTGTCTGTCTAGTTTTGCTTTGCTCAGATCCATTCAGCCGAAACAACCATCCCCACCCAGTTCTAGTTGTTAAATCACTCAATAAGCATGAATTGAATGCCTTTCAAGGGACAATAAGATAGTTGATATTCCTCCCCTCACAGAAAGACTCATTCAGTAGGTGGTGCAAATGGATAGCCACTGCCTGGCTGGTGTGGCTCAGTGGTTGAGTGTTGACCCATGAGCCAGGAGGTCACGGTTTGATTCCTGGTCAGGGCACATACTTGAGTTGTAGGTTTCATCCCCAGTAGGGGGCGTGCAGGAGATGGCTGATCTATGATTCTTTCTCACCATTGTTGTTTCTATCTCTCTCCCTCTCCCTTCCTCTCTAAAATCAATAAAAAAAAAGAACCTTGATCTCTTGACTGCAACTCTATATTCTTCTTAAAATGAACAAATCCACACAAATGGACAGCCACTATAGCACAGTGTCAAAGATCCCACGAAGAGACAGACCAGTTAGCAAGATGACAGTGACCAGACCCCAGCTCTCCTTGGAGTTCAGAGTAGCTTCTAACTGTCATCCAAGGCTTAGAAAAGCAGATTTCCCCAACAGAAGAAAGATAGATGTACTAGTAACTTCCTGGTTTGGAACTTATGCACAGTGTGCTACGATTCATGTGGAGAGAACTTGCAGACAACCTCGATCCAGGTTGGGTCTAGGCACCTGCATGGCAAATAAGCATCCCAGCTATCTTTAGAGTTTTGTAATTCTGGGCTATAACTATATTTCCAAATGATTCTTGGGATAAAGGGAGGGGCGAGAGAAGCTATATAAAGGAGCCATGCTGTTTAATGGCATTTTAGCTACTAAACTAAGTAAGTGACATTAATCTATAATTTGGCAACTTGATTTATAGTGGCGCTGTAGGGGGGGATTTCAAAAGTTACTAATTATATAATTAGATATAAATGGATGTTTGGAACATGAAAATAATATAATTTTCATAATGCAGAATAAGGTTAGGGGTCACATGCCCTTGGCTGGTGACGGAGCTCAGGAGATAGATTCTGGATTCCACAAAGCGATGATTTTCAGGGAGAAGGGGTGGTAATGAGGACCTTATAACTCAAGTCATAGCAGAATCTCTGAAAGAAGGAAGCTTGCCTGAGACATTTACGTTTATAAGATAGAGCGTGGCTTTGTTAAAAGGATGAGAAACATCCAAATCAACTTTTCATTTCCGCGTACACTAACCTATGTGTGTCCAGGCCTGCAGCCTGCCCTTCGTGCCTTCACAGTGAATTGAGTGTCCCCCTTCCTATCAAACACTAGTGCCTTCATCTGTACCCTGAAACCCATCCTGCTCACCTTCCCCAGAACCTCTCTCCTGCAATTATCCTTTTCTCTCCCTGCCTCTTGCGCTCTCCTCTTCCCACATCGCCGTGGCTTCCACACACGCTCCATTGTGCCGTGTTGAAAACCCCCCGGGTGACTTTTGCCTCCCCTTCAGCTGCCACCCGTCTCTGTTCTCTTTCTCAAATGAACCATCAAACTCACTGAATCCACTTCCACGCCTCCCAGTTCCTCTTCTACCTACACCTGTCAGAATTTTGTCTCCAACACTCCGCTGAAAGTGCTCTAATCAAGGCCACCCAGCGTCTTCCTATTGCCATGTTTAATGGCCGCTTCTTTGTCTTCCTTTTATTCACCCTCCTGGCAGCATTTGATGAAATTGAGCCCTTGAAACACTTTCTTCTCTTGTCTTCCCTGACACCACACTCTCAATAGCTAGCTATTCTTTTCCAATCTCCTTACTTACTTCTTCTCTATTCACCTCCCAGTGTTGGGCCACTCCAGGGCCTCATACTTGGGTGTGTTCATTTCTCTGTTTTTTTTTCCCCCCCCCCCCCCCCCCCCCCCCACTAGCTTATTTATTCCTGTGGCTTTTCATGCCAGCTCTATACAGAGTTCACCCAAACATATATCTCCAGTCTTTTCTTTACCTCTGGGCTCTAGAATTGCCTTCCCAATGTTTACATTTGGGTTCCATGTGAATATCTCCTATGTGTTTCAAATAAACAATGGCCCAAAAAAAATGACTCAATTTCTTTTCCAAAACCCATTTCTACCCTTGCCTTTTGGGTCAAATTTATAAAATGTTTTCTACAACCAAGGTCTATAAGTTTAGTACCTATGTTTCCTATGTAATTTATTGTTTCAGATCTTATATGTAGGTCTTTGGTCCATTTTGAATTAATTTTTTTAGATGGGGATAAACTGTAATTTAGTTTCACTCTTTTACATGTGGGAAGTAAAGACAAAAAGAAATGAATGGAACTATATCAAACTAAAAAGCTTCTGCGTAGCAAAAGAAACCAACAACAGAACAAAAGGGAGATCCAAATGGGAGATATTAGCAAACAATAGCTCGACAAGTGGTTAATTTTCAAAATATATAAAGAACTCATACAACTCAGCACCAAACAAACAATTCATTTAAAAAATGGGCAGAGGATCTGAACAGACAACTCTCTCAAGAAGACATACAAAAGGCCAACAGATACATGAAAAGATGTTCAACTTGACTAGCTATTAGGGAAATGCAAATCAAAACTACAATGAGCTGCCACCTCACACCTGTTACCAACAAGACAAGTAAAAACAGGGTTGGGGAAGCTGAGAAAAGGGGACCTTTTTCACTGCTGGTGGGAATGTAGAATGGTACAGCCACTATGGAAAACAGAATGGCCATTCCTTAAGAAATTAAGAATAGAGCTACCATATGACCCAGCAACCCCTTTTCTGGGTATCTACCCCCCCAAATTTGATAACCTTTATTCACAAAAATACATGTGCCCCTATATTCATTGCAGCATTATTCACCACAGCCAAGACATGGAGGCAACCAAAGTGTCCTTTGATAGAGGACTGGATAAAGAAGATGTGGTACATAAATACAATGGATACTACTCAGCCATCAGAAAAGATGAAATACTGCCATCTATGACAACGTGGGTGGACCTTGAAAATACTAAGTGAAATAAGTCAGTCAGAAAAAGCTAAAAACAATGTGATTTCACTCATATGTGGAATATAGAACTAAAATTCGTATAAACAGACAAAATTATGGTGGATACCAGTGGGAAGGGGGTGGGAGAGTGGTGAGTGGGGAAAGGGGGCTCAATATCTGGTGAAGGAAGATGATTTAACTTTGGGTGGTGGGCACACAGTGCAATATACAGATCATGTATCATAGAAATGCACACTTGAAACCTATATGATCCTATTAACCATCCCCCAATAAATTTAATGAAAAACAAAACAACAGTAAAGAACAAAACAAAACTGATTTCTTTACAAGCTCTTCCCATCTCAGTAAAGAGCACCAACATTCATCCAACTGCTGAAGCCCAAAACTCATCCCCATATGAAAGAATCATGAACAAATTGTAGGGGTGTCATGTGTGTGTGTGTGTGTGTGTGTGTGTGTGTGTGTGTGTTGGATCATAACATCTAGTGTATGCATGTATTATTATTATTATTATTATTATTATTATTGGTAAAAATGGCTTGAAACTCTACACCTTGTGATACTGCCTTACTTTATTAGGCAAAACCACTTAAGGCTTCAGGCAGTGTGGCCTGTAGCTTGGGCCTCATGCATTGGGCTCTGGGGACCAGGACCTGGGGCATGAATGCAAATAAAGGCCCATAAATTATATGTCTAAATATTTTAAAGGTATAAATAAAGCTAATAAACTGTTAAATAAAGTTTGTTCTATCCCCTTCTCTTTACAATTCACACATTCCTTGGATGTTCACTCTAAAACATGGCTATAAGGTAAAGAAAGGCCCCATGTCCCTGTCCCAGCCTCTTGCTTATCTCCCTGCTTCTCTCATCCCTGGCTCCTGCCACCACAAGGGTGCTGGTATATACATGACGAATTCCCCAGTTTGCAGGTATAATAAGCTCCGTCTATCTCCATTCCAGGCAGACTCCTGTGCCACCCTTTCATAGGCCAAAGGTTAGAAGACCTTGAGATGGAAGTGCACACAGTCATTGAAAGTGTGCCTGCAGACATTTGGACAAAGAACTCAAGGTCTAGAAGAGGGGGTTAGGAGTGAGCTTGGTGTGGGCACATCCCATTGGGCTTGTGGATTCCTCACCCTGTGGGTATGGGCACAAATTTAGAAGAACCAGGCCCAGAGCCTGGACTCTTCTGGCCCAGAGAATGATGGTATTGCTTAGAACAGGTGGCCGTGGTACAATTTAGGTACCCTTCACACCTGGAGACCTTCCTTTCCCACCCAACCCCTCTTCCCCCTGGGGTCTGAGTTTAATTTTACTCACATTGTGCTCACTTTTGTTCCACTACCTCTCACCCAGTCTGACGCTTCATTAAAACTCTGTTCCCTTGGGCTTTTTAGGGGTTTTTGATCTTCAACTTGACAAACATTTGACTTTCTTCCATACTCAAGACATCAGAAAGAAAGCAAGTATGAATAAAAAATCCATTTAGACCCTCAAGGAGATTACCATTTAATCAACAAAATGAGGTGGGCAACACCCCAAACCACAATACAAGGCAGAATGGGATCAGCTATTGGGTTTAAAAGAGAAGGTTCTGGAAAGTGTATAGGAAGGAGGCAATGGTTGAAGGACCCATAGAAGGTAGAGGTGAGCAGAAGAATGTTCCAGGCAGAAGAAATGGGATGATCAAGGGCTGGTGGCAGTAAGTCTAGCACATGCTCAAGAAGTCCTGTTTAGCTGGAGGTTAGGGAAGTGCTGGGGAATGTATAAGCTCAGAAATACAGAGAAGCACAAGGGAGAGGTATATAATTGAGTAGGCAGTGGGAGGGCAATCCAACGATTGGAGTCAAGCTTTTAGGAAAATTAATCTGGAACTATAGGTAGGTCAAATTGCAGGAAGAGGGAAAAATAGGTACAAGATGACTGTGTTCTTTTCTTTTCCATTCCTTCCCCCCTGTTCCGTCTCCAGTAGAGGCTGCCATTGCTTCTTATCCTGGTACATGGAAATCTAGAAAGCACATGAGTTGGCCGTTGATTGTATCGAAGTTTGGCTGGGGACAAATGGAAAGAGGTTGTGAAGAGCCATGCTAACATTTTGCAGCTCATATCAGTGATAGTTTGGAGAGATTAGCTGGTTTGGATGGTGACCAATGAAACAGCTGTAAACTGAGATACCGAGTTTGGGAAACGGACTAGGTCTACTGAATGGATTAGCGAGTCTTCATTTAGAGTTGAAAGTTGAAAATCAGGAGTGAAGGAGATCCAAAGAAAAAGAGTGTAGCGGTAAGAAGAAAGAACTTTGGTGGCACTTGAAATATAAGATTCCAAATTAATAGGCTCTACATCTGGATAAAGTGACACTTTCAGCCCTTGTGAACCCAACAGGAGATGTGTCTGGAGTGGAGGGAGGGGTGCTAGCAGGGAGTTGGGAGGTTCTCCAATGTCTCATCTGGCCTCCGTCCATGTCTGCACCTCATTCTGTCTAGAAACATCAGAGCTGGAGACACCAGCCACTTCTCTACCCATGGCCAATTTAAACCTCATCAGACATGTAAGCTCTTTCCCCACAGCACTTACCTGTGGGCAGGAAGTAAATTAACCGAAGCCAGAGATCCATGGCTCCTTCCAGGACAAGGTCCCATTCAAGAGCGTCAGGAGAGGGGGACAAAGATCCACTGCTCACCCAGGAACTGTCACAATCTGGGGTTTGAAAGAGATTTCTGGTCCAAGGATGAAGACTTGAAAATGAGGAAATGACTGCCCCTCTTATCTGCTTGCTAGTCTTAGACCAAAAAAGAAAACATCAGCAAACCACAACGGAAGTCAGGAGTTGAGAAAACATGTGTTGCACGAGATTGGGTCACCAGGGTTCAAAGTGCTTCTACGCAGATCCTAAAGACCACCAGAAACTACCAGGCATGATATTTCTTTGTCTTGGGCACTTTCTCTTGGAGGGGCCTCCCATGCCTTATGTGTATTCATTGATGTCTTAGCCAGAGTCCTTCTGCTTTTTTCTTGTCTTCAGGATATAAGAGCCTCGTCACCACTTTTCTTGGTCTGAGGGAGGCTGTGTGGACAGAGGCTTGTGCCTGAGTCAGAGGTGCTGGTTGTAGCCCTTGAACTTATTTGACAATTATTTGAGCATCTGCTATATGGGAATACTATGGGTTTTGAACCTCGATTTCTTTATCTCGAAATGAAGGTGGGAATAGATGATCCCTGGCATTCCCTCCAACAAAACATTGTTCCTGGGGTCTTAACCTCACATCAGCCACCCTTCATATCTCCTATATCTCCCTAAGGGGCTGGCTCTGGCAGGAGCCCAGGTAACTGTCCAATGACCTCAAGGGTGATGACAGGAAAGGATGTGACAGGTCACACAGAACTCTGCCTAAAGTCACAGCAGCTTGGTACAGCTATACCTTCAGTACCTCGTGTCCAAGGCCACAGCCCAGGAACTGAAGGTAGAGACACTGAGGTGATCAGCCACGAGGTATCATGGGTTCCAGTTAGAAGTCCTGGGTTCTGGTCCTGCCTTGGCACTTTCTAGCTTTGAGCCTCAGTTTTGTCATTGATAAAATAGGGATGGTCCCTGCCCTGCCTACCTCACAAGCTTTCATGAGACCCAGCAGGAACCAAACCCATGAAAGTGCTTTAAGAGCCCTTGAGCATGCGATGTGTGGGGCTGTCACGTATCACGTATCCAAAACTTTATTCCTGGATGTTACATCCCAGGTCGGTTCCCAGGGCCACACCTCTGGGTGCTGCTGCCTCTGGTGCCCACAGGGGACTGAGGCTTCTTCCCACATCCTTCTTGGTGGATGTGGCTCACGGCCTCCAGGCTCCTCAGTGGTCCTGTGCACACCCCTCCCCCTGGCCCCTACACACCAGATTTATCACAAGCTCTCCAAAACACAAAACAATGATGTCCGCAGTGGAAATTGAGAGTGAGGCTCAGAGCAGGTGCAGAGGAAGTGTGTGTGGGGGCGGGCAACCTGCCCTGCCCACCCTATCGTGTCTCCACCGGCCCAGAGCAGCTATACTCGTGACTTCCTGCAAACACACTCGGCCAACGTGTCAGTGGGCAGCCTCAGGCCTCTGATTAGAGTGAGTGAAGGCCAGAGGCCACAGGTCCCCTTAGCTTCCATCCTTCCTGACTTCGAGGGCTCTGCCACATAGCTGGGCAGCTATGGGTTCCTTGTCTGGGACTGCCTTGGAGAGAGAGAACAAATGAAGGAATGTGTCATAGGTGTGATTGTGGGCGTGAGTGTGTGTGAGCATGAATGTGTAGTGTGTAATGTGTGAGAGTTGAGTAACATACAGCTGTAATGTGTAAGTGTGTGACAGTGTGAGGTGTGCAGTGGGAATGTTATGTGTGATGTTAGTGTGTGAATGTATGATGTGTGGCATAATGATGTGTGTGTGTGTTTGTGTGTGTGTGTGTGTGTGTGTGTGATGTGTGAATATGTGACGTGTGGCTGAGTGTGTATATTGTGTTGTAGGATACGTGAATGTGTGCTATGTAGTGTGAGTGTGTGATGTGTGAACATGTGGTGTGTGAAGATGAGAATTGGCTTTGCTGTGGCTGGGGCCTGCCAGGAGGTGCTGAGGATGTGTGGGATGAGTGGGGGAGAGAGATTTTCACATCTTGTGTGGCCCAAAGGAAACCCTCAGAAAAACCACATTGGGGTATTAAGAGCAAGAATTAGGGGTCTGAGGACAGGAAGTGAATGTTTCGAGTCTCAAAGCTTCGAGACCTTGGCTTGTCCAGTCTCTGCCTGCACATTGCTGCCCCAGGGTCTCAGGGTTGAGCCCCAGGGAAGGCTGATGCCTGACTAAATTGCAAAGTGGGAAACACTGTTTTTCTCTTTACCCTCTCTTATTTGTCTCCCATTTAACCTCATTTCTCCTTCCTGATTAAGGGCTGCTGAACTGCCCTGGTGCTCCTGCTCCCAGGAGAAGATCTGATCAGCTGAGATACACTAATGGAAGGGGGCTCGATGGTCAAACACCTTCTAGGAGCAATGAGTGATCAGAAGGGATGGACAGGATGGAAACATTCAGTGCCCGATGACAGGTAGGTGGAGGCAATAAATAATACCACATACACTGGTACCGAGGACTTAGAACACTTCTCCTCTGGTCAAATTTAATCTCTAGTAACTTAGGCTTCATTATCCTTCCTATGTTACAGATGGGCGAAGAAGAATATTTCTCAGAAGGTTGTTGTGAGGATTGCATGGGTCAGCATTGCAAAGGGCTTCGCATGGGGCCTGGAGTAATGTCTGAGAGCAGTGGAGATTAGCCATGGTCATCAGGTGGAGATGGTCGTTATTGGTTCTGCTTGACTAATGCATCACCCTGCTTTGGCCTCCGTGTGACCAGGCTCCCAAGGGCCATCTTCTGGGCCTTTTCAGACTGAAGGCTGAGGTCCTCAAGTGGTCCTTTCCATGATCCAGTCAGAAGTCTTGGGTTCTGGTCCTGCCTTGGCACTTTCTAGCTTTGAGCCTTATTAATATCCCATGTTGGCTATTAACCCATTTTCTTCTTCATTGAAGGGTTTCTCTGTCCAACAAACTGCATAGAAGCAGGTGCACTTTGGGGAGTACATTGTTTTACTTGCTATCACTATTGACAATATTAGTCAAGAATAATATAGGATTTCTGCAGCTTTAGTGACATATCTTGGCTTTTGATTGTAGGGACTGATATGGGCTGCACAAGCTTAGGATTGACTGCAGGTTATTGGCATTAATACAGAAGCTGCACCTTAAGCCTCTGCCCCAGGCATGACCCTTTGGTGAGTCAGAGAGCAGTTTCCCAGGGGTAAAACTGTGATAGGGTTTGACACACACCTGTAGTGTTGGGGCTCCTGGACTGATTTGCTCTCATTCCGGAGAAGCTAGGTATGTAACCCCATTGTAGAGGACAGAGAAATATTCCAGACAACCAGCCCTCCTGGCCAGGGAGAAGCCCAAGGCTCAGGACTGGGCACTGCGGTTGGTGGGGCTGGAGGGGAGACGAGGAGGACTGATGTCTGAGTCCTGTCAAGGGCAGGCTTAGGAAGCATGTGGCATCAGAAGCATCATGTTCAAGGCCTGGGTGGAAGCGAAGGTTGTGCCCCACCTCAGGCAGGATAGAAGGCTGGGAAGAACTCTCTCCCAGAGAGAACTCTCCATACACAGAGCCCGGAGGAGGGGCCTGGGCTGGGGTGCGGGCTTATAGGTTCTGACACGTTTCAGTGCTGGAACCTAGGAATGGCCTTAGTAGACAATGGTGGTTTTTTGGTGTGTTTTTTAATCTAATCACTGTCCTCCAAGTGATTTTGGATCAACTATTCTAAAAGCCAAGCTATTCTTTAAGTAGCTTCTAGGTGATAGTCCTGTGGAGGGAGTTTATTTATTTGGTAACTTGAGTTTTGATGAACAGTTTCTTGATCTTGGAGGATACCCCATTAAAGCATGAAATTCAAGGTCAAGTATTCTATGGATGCTTCACCAAGATTTTCTTTAATGCTTAAGAGGAGCACTGATTGTACCTGCTTTCAGTTTGTTCTGTTATAAATAGTCGTAATAATGTTCTATTACACAGACGTTTGGGGTCTTGACCATTGGTGGTGACCAAATTATTCTTTTATTGAATATAATCTTGGTCCCATTTGGAGGGAGTTTCATAGCTCTCCTCGGCCCAGTGATGGAGATAGAAGAGACTTTGTTTTAGATACATGTTATGGGGTGCCTGAAAGTGGGGTCCAAGCAAACTGCTCTGAAAGGGTTGTCTGGGAAACAGAAGGTATGGGGGACAAATGCAGTCTAAGGTTCTTTAATGGAAATCATAGTCTTTAATTATTAAGTCACATTTTTATTTGTTAGCAAGTGCCAGCTGGTTGAGGTACAGAGCTCAGAGGGAGAAAGACCTTAAACCTTAGCTCTTTGGAGACCAGACCCTCCCTTGGCACCATCAAATACCCTCTTATCTTCCCTTCCACTCGGTACTCTTCTAATATAGGGGCTGTGAGTGTTGGACCATTCTCTTATCCTCTTAGATTCATGTGAGTGACAGAAAGGGAACCGGTTGTCTTACCAGAGGCGGGGCTTGGGAAAGACCAGCCTCCATTTGCAATTTTGTCTTCCTCCCCACCTCCCCCCCCTTCTGCTTGTTCTAGAATCCTGTTTTCACGAGGAGAGCAGGGGCTCTTGTAGAGAGATCCCTGGCCAAGAAAACAGGAGTCACCAAATCAGTGTAACACATTTGATGCCCCTGAGCAAACCTCTTCACCTCCCAGGACCTCAATTTTCTACCCTGTCAAGTGTTAGGAACGTGTATTTAAGGTTCGTTGTATCTATGCCCATGTTACGGGATCCCTAAGGCCTCAGGAGTCTAGACATTTTCTGATTTGTCCCAAGGTGGACAGAGAGGTGAGTTTACCTGATGAGGATTTAGGTCGTAGTGAGTACAATACACTGAGAGGAGCTGTGGCTTCCAAGGACTCAGTGATGTTTACCCAAAGGCTGCAGGCTGGGTGTGCAGCATCTCTGTTTATTCTGCTAGATGCCTGGGCTCTGGTGAGGATTAATGTGTGTGTGTGTGTGTGTGTGTGTGTGTGTTTTCATTTTTATTTATTGATCGATTTGAGAGAGAGAGAGAGAAAGAGAGAGAGAGAAACATTGATTTATTGTTCCTTTCATTTGTTGTGTCCTATATGTGTCCTGTCCAGGGATGGAACCTGCAGCCTTGTGGTATCAGGATGATGCTCTAACCAACTGAGCTACCTGGCCAGAGTTCGTATATGTATTTTCAGTGAAGGAAAGAAGAGAGGATGGATGGGAGGGAGGGGATAAGAGATGAAGGGATGGAGTAAAGAGGAGAATCCCATTGACATCCCATAGTAAGGGTACAGAGAAGCCCTGAATGGCCTCCTTTCTAAAATTACCTCCCACCCTTCCTGAGCTATTTTTCTTTTCTTTTCTTTACTTTTTTTTTTTTTTCTTTGAGGAAGCCTTTCTAAAAATTCCTTCTCCTTCCACACCTTAGTTGTCTCATTAGAAAGAAGTTCCCTCAGGCAGGAACTCCTCACATCACCTCGCCCCCAACAGGAACAATGAAGCCAGGATTGGATGCCACTGAAGAGGGACTAGGCAGGAAAAGCCTGGGTGGGGTTGCGTGCAGGCAGCGAGCCCCGCTGAGCTGAGGGCCCTAAGGATCAATGTGATTCTGAAGGTGATCGTCAAGGGTGGAAGGAGGAGGCAGGGCGCTTGGCCTAGGCCTTGCTGGGGCTATCTTGGACGTTGGTCGTCATGTTGTTGGCCTGGAGCAGGAAGGCAGTGTGGGCCATGTCAGCTTCTTCCTTGGAGGACTGAAGGGGAACGAGAGAGGAGTCAGTGTTTGGAGAATTCGCTCAGCAAGTGGGGTTGGAAGGAGAGGATGCACTAAATATCCTGTGTTCATAATCCTGGCCCCCAACCCAAGCCTGTGTTGACTACCTGTTCTTATGTCAGCCCCCATGCTTACCAACAAGAAACAGAAAGTCACAGCTTCTAAAAATATCTCCCTCTGGTCTCACTACCTCCTTCCGACACATGGAGTGGAACCCTCTGCTGCCTGGGCCTGTCCCCGGAAGCTCTGCCCACACAGTTCATGAGGGCAGGGGGTCTAGGCTGGCAGCAGCCACATTGGGTGAGTGGTCCAGGCTTCCTCTACCCGCCCAGGGACACAACACAAGACTGGAGGGGAAAGGCTGTCTCCAGAACTAACTGGTTCTCATCATTGTTCCAAATGCTGGACTTGGCTGCTGTGAGGGAGAGCAGACCTGGTAAACGCTATCACCTTGGGGTTAGGGAGGCTGAGGGGAGGGTGATAGTGACCCAAAGGCAGGAGTCCCCTCTGATAGGATTTCAAGTGAAGTCGCACGTGGTTGGGGTGAGGAGGGACATCTAGTGACTATCAAATTGCCCACCAGCCTCAAATGTCTTCCCTGCCCAGGCAAAAGGCCCGTCATGAGCAAACTCTCCAGGGAGGGTGGGTGACATGAAGCCCATGGGCCCCCAGCCCAGGAGGAGCACCTGCCTAATCACCAGCCTTTCATATTTGACCTTCCCATGCTGCGGCCAAACTTCATGCACTTGCCTTGCTCCTCCCCAGCCTCCCTCCCTCCTGTGTGCGTTCAGCCTATAAACATAGTGCATCTACCTGCCCAGTGCCACGCCAGTAAAATGCGTCTCAGCCTCAGACATTGCTCCTGAACACTGTTCATCCCGCCTTCCCTGCTCTGACACAGCCCTACTCTGAGGTAGTTTTTCCTAATGTCTAACTGCAGTCCCTCATACTGTGTTTCTTTGTCACCCAAGGGAGGCCTCCTTCCCCCTCCTCACCCTTACCCTCTTGGTCTTCTTGGGCTCTTGGGTCTCCACAGTGTCCTTGGTGGCGGCCGTGAACTCTGTGTGAAGAGAAGGGGGCGAATTAGCCCTCACTAGTCTCCCATTCCCACCCCACACAGAGTCCACTCTAGTTCTTTTTTTAAAAAAATATGTTTTCATTGATTTTTAGAAAGGGAGGAAGGGAGAGGGAGAGAGAGGTAGAAACATCAATGGTGAGAGAGAATCATTGATTGGCTGTCTCCTGCACACCCCACACTGGGGACTGAGCCTGCAACCCGGGCATGTGCCCTGACTGGGAAGTGAACCAGCGACCTCCTGGTGCATAGGTCTATGCTCAACCACTGAGCCACACCTGCCGGGCAGAATCAGCTCTAATTCTTGCTCTCCCAGGGGTCAGGCATCCTCTCAAGTGAGGGACGTACCATCTTCTCCTCCGAGAGATGTCTCCTGAGTGATAGTGATCGTAGAGGCTCCCATGTTGTCATTGGTTCCAAAATCCCTGGAGTTCTCCAAGTCCGTCATGCTGAAGTCTGTCCTGTAGCTTCCAATCGAAACCCGGTCTGTCAGGGGAAAGAGGAGTTGGTGAAAGAGGGATGGGATTGAGGACATATGAGAGCAGGGCGTGCTGCTTCTCTCAGAGGGAGCCCCCCAGGACAGCTGGGGGAGGGGCAGGGTCTCTGGCTGCTCATCTCTATGACCCAAAGCAGACTGGAAGTGTTATGAGTCTCCTCCCAGTCTCTGTTCATGAATAATCAAGTCTCACTAATCCCTGGTCTGTTTGTCACCCGGAGACCTTTCCGTGCACAGCGCCTCGTGTTGTCTTCTCATCAGCCCTCTGAGGTGGTATGATGATCCCTGTCCTGAACCGTGAGGTGTGAAATGGGACACCCAAAGTCACACATCCAATCAGTTCTCAAGTTAGGCTGGAAGTGCAGGTGCCTGAGCACCCTGCTGTCCTCTTAGCAGCTCTGCCTCTGAGCTTGGACCTAAGCCAGCGGGGGGTGGCCTTCCAGAGATAGCAGCACTTCATGTAAGTTTGGGGCCCCTGCGGGTTTATCTTTCCCCACCTTGCTTCCCCCGAACCTCTTCTTGAGTTGATGAAAGAGCAGAGAACATGGTAGCCCCCCACCCAAGGGGTGGGAGGTGGGGGGCAGGGAGCATCCCGGGACTCACCAACGTTCCTCCTATGCCGGGCTCTAACCACCGCCACCGCCATGGCCCCCACTGCTAGCACCAGGGCCAGGGGCACCAGCGTGGAGACCAGTACTGTGGAGCTCCCTCCTTGTCCCGCCGAGCTGGAAGAGAGATTGGGTGCATTCGTCATGGAAAAGGAAACCTGGGTGCCCCGCGTTGTGCTGGCTTTGGCTAGATCTTCCTCTCAGGTTGATCCAGACCTTCCTCCTGATAGAACCCTCCAGCTCCATTGTGCTAAGAAACCTCCCCAGACACGGCAAAGACAAGGGCTGGGCCTTCTCTGCATCCCAGGCCTGGGAAATTGACCTGGGCGGTAAACACTGCCCCAGTACCTGGAGAAGGGCCGAGAACACCAATGGCCTCTCCCAAGCACCACAGTGGCAGTGAGGGCTGCCCCATGATCAGGAAGCGGACACGCTCTCCTGCTCAAACCTGGGGGCCCTGCCTCAGGCCCGTGTCCTCTGAGATGCTCTCTGAGTGAGAGCCCCAAATCCTTCCTCACCTGCCAGAGTCTGCAGATGCTTTGCTCCTGTCCTCTGGGCTTCCAATATCCTTCACTGGTTTGTCCTCTGCAAAAAGGCTGGGATCTTTAATGACTTGGTTCTCGATCACCTTGACACGTGGCTCTATCACCCTGACAGGTGGCTCCATCACCTTGACAGGTGGCTCTATCACCTTGACAGGTGGCTCTATCACCTCCTTGCCGGGAGCCGCCGCGTTCACTTGGCTGACATCTTGGGATGCTGGAGAGAGCAGAGGGGGGCTGAATGGTGGCTCTTTCTCTACGTTTGCACTTCTGAGGCTAGGGAGTCTGAGGAGTGGGACTTTATTGTGACTCACAGGGTCAGAGTGAGATTTCAAAGCTGTTAGGGTAGGGAGCAGGATGACATTAGATGTAGAGGAATGATGGTCTCTTGTTTGTCACAAATGACCTCTGCCCCATTAATACCAAATTCATTCTTTATTCTCATCTACAAGGCTCCATATCATAGATCCAACTGTGCATAAGGGCTAACCCACCCATCATTTGAGGACAAGGAGATTTTTCACAGCTTTAAAACCCTGCCCAACGCCTCCTGACTGTAGGGCTGGGTGCAATAGTGCTGCCCCCTGGTGGGAGCATGGCACTTGGTTCCTCGGTGAGGCAGAACAGTAGACCCCAGACAATTGCGTTTCTAGAAGGACTAAAAATACACGCATTAGGGATAAAACATTTCAGGTGACATTTAAGAAAGAGGTGGAAAAGGCAAGCTTACTAGAAGAGGTGGCCTTAACTTTCTTTCTCAGACCTTGCAGGAGAAGGCATCTGGCTGTCTATAGAGACCTGGTTTTGGCAGAGGGTATTGCATATGACAATGACTTAGAAATTTCTATATAAAAAGGAAGATCTCTACATATAGAAAGGTTTTCCAATGGCCCAGAGGGGCAACTATGAGACTTGTCTTGAGGTTAAATGGCAGGCCTGCTATTTTTTTCTTGGTTTGTGTATTTATTTGGGATGCCCCTTTTGGAGGGCTGAGACTCTGTGGGGGCTAAACCTGGGCCCCCACCCAGCAGGAGCCTTTCTCTGGGGTCCTGGGGGAAGCAGGCCTTGGCCTTGAAGACTCACCCTTCGCCTTCTCCTTGACCTCCACGTAGACAGCCACGGTGTCTCCAAATTGGGGCCCATCCTTCACCCCACACCAGTACCAGCCCGCATCCTCCTTGGTGACTGGGTTCAGGATCAGGGAGGTGAGCTGGTTGTTCGGGTCGCAGTTCACGGAGGCCTGCCTGGAGGCCTCGTTTTGGCTGGGCAGGACCTTGCAACCTTTGTTGCTCCACTTGCACCAGTATTTCTCGTAGGAGAAGAACTTGCATGGCGAGTGGCAGGGCACCTTGAGAGTGTCTCCCAGCCAAGCAATGGCTTTCTCGGGTGCCTTGAGGTTTGGCTCTCCTGGAGCAGGAAGGGAGGGAGGGAAGGAGGGAGAAATAGGCACAGAAGTTGGCACTGGTGACGATGCTGCAGGGAAATGGCTGTGGTGGGGACCTTGGTCCACAGCTCATTTACTTTTTGGACAGCATTATAAGGAATGGCATTAGAAGACATGTAATTATGCACCCAGGTAGTAAGTTTTAGGAGTGGCCACCAGGAAGCAATCAGTCTATCACAGAACAGAGAACCTCGCACACTGGCTTCAGATGGCTTTCCTTGCTCTTCTTTCCTGGACTCAATACAAAGGCTGGGCTCACTCAGGTAGGATGAGCTACGTGTGCGGTAGTCTGGAGTGAAGGCCAAGTGCTGGGAAGGGTGCTTGCTGCAGGTCAGAAAGCATGACCTCTGCACAGGCGGGCTCTCTCCTGGGGTCTGTCCCACCAGCATGGAGGTGGGTGAAGTAGAAGAGTGGTAGGGGTGATGCTGTTGCTGACTAAGGAGCCCTGGCTGCCTCCCTTCCCACTTGCCCAGTTCAGCT
>NW_006284328.1:163695-182561 GCF_000327345.1 Myotis davidii | reverse complement strand
TTTTTTTTTTTTAATCCTCATCTGAGAATATGTTTTTCTATTGATTTTTTAGAGAGAAAGAAAAACATTGATAGGTTGCCTCCTATATATGCCCCAACCGGGGGTTGAACCAGCAACGTGGGTATGTACCCTGACCAGGAATCGAACTCACTACCTTCTGGTGCCTGGGCTGATGCTCCAATCAATTGAGCCACCCAACCAAGGCTTACCTTCCACAATCTTGAGCTCCACTGTGAACCACCAGCGAGTATCACCGCTGGGCTGACACCAGTAGAAGCCAGCATCCTTGGTGGTGAGCTGGTTGAGAATGACCGTGTAGGTGCCATTGCCTGGCTCTTCGTGCAGGACGAGCCTGCCCTCGTAGGGTTTGCTCTGCTCCGTAATCAGCCCCTCGTTGCTCACCAGCTGTGGGCAGCTATTGTTTTGCTCATTCCAGCGACACCAGTACTTCTGGCTACTTTTATCCTTAGGGTGGTAGGGGCAGAGCATGGCCACAGAGCCTCCTACCACACCTTTCATCACAGAGACAATACGCGGAACCGTCGTCTCTAGAAGGACAGAGATGGCATGGAAGACAGTCAACATGGTCTGAGCAGGCTCTTCCCTGGTCTCATTCAGGGTGAAGCTCATACTAATGACCTCACCTCCCCCAGAAAGTGAGAAAGACTTTCCTAATGTCACAGAGCCTGTAGCTGGAGTTGCCCAAACAGACACCTGTAATCGTCACCGCTAGTCAGGACATCTTGCTCCTTCCCCCACCTTATTCTGAGCAGAGACTGGAAGGAATTTAAGGAGAGACTACCAGCTCCTCCCTTTGCCTTCTTATAAAATCTTCCTGTATATAACTTTTTGCCTGTTTACTAGCTTGTTCCACAAAATTAGCCTGACGCATTTTCTCCAAATTAAGAAATTATATTTAGAACAGTGTAATTTAATATACAAACTCTGTAGCACAGATAAGTTTAATTGTTGAGGACCCCAAGGGCCCTCCCAAAGAGAAGGACAGCCCTCCTCCAAGAAGTTCATACTGAGGTTCAGTGAGATCCTGGGTGACTGGAGTGGATGAGGAATGTGGTAAGGACCCCACGTCGGACAGAGAAATGATGCCCAGGGAGTGTGAACCCCTTAAAAGGCACAAGGGCAGTAAGTACTGGTTTGTTGTTTCTTATGAGGATAACTCCATGCAGAGTGCTCTGGGGTGAGAAAGAGCAGGGATTTAAGTATTTCGCCATATTGGTGGCTCACCAAAGTAGAGCTTAGTAAGCCAGATCTTGCTGAATAACAATTAATCCTAAGAGATGTTGGAGAGGAAAATTCAGAGGGAGGGTGTTGCCTTCCTGGGAAAGCTTTGAGAGCAAGACGAGCCACTGATTCTGTCACCTGAGTGTAAGCCAGGAGGAGCCATCCGCTAAGAGTCAGGGAGAAGGGACAGATAGGCCTGCAAGCTCGGGGATGCCATGTTGTGTCCTCACTGTGGCTCTCTGAAGCCCAGCCAATCTACAAGTCTTGCTTCAACCAGGAGCTTCACTCTCCGCATTCCTATCAACCAGGGACAGCCATCAGAATGATGACAGAGAAGAACTAAAATATAACACGAGGCAGAGGCTGTGTTTCCTAGTTGTCCTGTACAGCTGCCCACAGAGCATCCAGTTCAGGGCTCGTCCGTGAACAGATACTGTTGACGGACAGATGAAGACTGAATAGACTCACCGGGAGTGAGCTAGGCTCTCACCTGCCAGAGCGCCCTGCCTCTTCCCTCCCCTGCTCTCGAGTCTCACCTTCATTGACGAAGAGTTGCCAAGCCTGCATGGGTGAGCCTTCCTGAGGCTCCCCATCAGAGTGGGCTCCACACAGGTAGCTCCCAGCATCCTCTTTCCTCAGGCCAGTAATATGCACACTGAAGAAGCCCTGGTTCTTGAGAGTAATCAGGACCCTTCCATCAAAGGCCTGAGCCCTTGTCCCCAGGGTGTTGATGACCACATCACAGACTTTATCTTTGTTCACCCGACACAGAAATTTGGGCAGACGTGCCATTTCGGGGTCCACGGCACAGTCAAAGGTTGCTGAGCCCCTCAGGTCTCCATAAAGTAGCTCAGGCTCAGGCTTCAGCACTTTGAGGTCAACATTGCTTTTGTCACCTCTAGAATCATCCCCAGCCTGGCAGACATACTTCCCGGCATCGCTGAGCTTGACTGGGTTGATGATGAAGCTGAACGATAGTTGGCTGGTGTCCTGAATAGTGATGTGAGCTCTGTTGCTGTAGTCAGGGCTCACATACCCAGTGGAGTCGGTGACTAGGACACACGTCTCGCCTGTCTTCTTGCACACAGACTTCCTCTGCATAGCATTCTCGGACGTGAAAGGGCAGTTGATGGTCACTGTTCTGCCCAGGTCTGCTGTATAGACTTGAATGCCGTTTTGGAGCCCGGGACCTGCAGGATGAGGAGCAGGAGGTGAGTTGTGATTTCACGTTCTGGAGACATAGGACTACTCAGTGTTCCCCGTGAAGGTCTGGGTGAGCCTGTCACCTTTACTGCTGTTTCCCCCATGAAGCGCACCCCCAACCCCCCCGCCCCGCAAGCTGGCATTAATCTTTCCATCTTCTTTGTTCTCCTTTTACTTACATCTATATCACATACATCCAGTCTTGTGTTTAGTTCATTATGTTCCCCACCGACTGGAAATCCCTCGAGGGCAGATGCTTTACACATGTTCAACTCCCATGCAGGACCTAGCATGATGCCTCTACACAGTCAGTGTCCAAATTAACGTGCATTAAAATGAGCAGAATGAATGTCAGCACAAGGGGGTGGATTTCAGTGTATTGTGAGAGAGTTTCTAAACTGTACAGCAGTCTAAACATGGAATGCACTTCTTTGTGAAGTAATGAATTTCTGCCATTTATAGTGTTTGACCGGTGGCTGCATCCCCATCGTCTCCAATGTTCTCCGGGATGTCCTATATAGGGCCAACTTTAAGCTCTCCTTAGCTCTTTTTTTAAAAATATATTTTATTGATTTTTTACAGAGAGGAAGGGAGAGGGATAGAGAGTTAGGAGCATCGATCAGCTGCCTCCTGCACACGCCCTCCTGGGGATGTGCCTGCAACCAAGGTACATGCCCTTGACTGGAATCGAACCCGGGACCCTTCAGTCTGCAGGCCGACGCTTTATCCACTGAGCCAAACCAGTCAGGGCTCTCCTTAGCTCTTAAGACTGATTTTATGAATCTCCACAACCACCTGAATTAACTCTTTATTGGGTCCACAGATAATACTAAGCACACCCCAAAACAGAAAAACATATCTTTTGGAATCCCTCAAAATTTCCCCCCTTAAGACCTTTCTCTTTTAATTTCCCTCCATTATCTAAAATGCCCTTGTCATTGAAACCTTGTCACAAAAATATATTTTTTTTAATTTTCTCGATTAGAATGGGCTTGTTCAAAGGCCCGTCCTTTCAGAGCCCTGGTCTCTGGAAAAGAAGTGGCCATATAGTTTATCCTGAGAGTGCTGATGGACTAATGGGTCCTGGATAAAAAATGCATTTGCAAAGAAGCCTTCTGGTGACCTGAGGTCTTGATCGAAAGGGTGCACTAGTAGCAGGAATTTAAGGATCCCTCTACATCTCTCCCTGCCTTTTCTACATCCCTCAGCTCATAGACCTCCTGTCCCACCTCACCAAACACTAGAGTTGTTCTCCTAATGCGCTTGGAAGCTAGGGCCTCAATAAAACCCTAAAATGTAATATGCCCCAAAGATCTAGAAAAGTCCATCTGCCCCCCTCCGCCCCCATCCCAGATAGGTGCCATCTGTCTCATTCTCTTGTTTTGTTACCAAAGGTCCTTGCCTCCAGAGGGAGGAGGACCCACAGCCTTCCCCACCTCATACTAGGCTACCTTTCCCTCTCATCACATTCTTCCTCCAGCTGTCCCATTGCACCTGGGATGATTCCCTCTCACTCTCCCACAGAAGCGCAATGATCCTCACCTTGGATGACCTCCAGGTTCACATCAAAGTATAGGCCTTGGTTAATAATGCCTACACCACACTTGTAGTGCCCAGTGTCATCCTGGGTGAGATGGCCAATGTCTACCACAAACATGTTGCGCTCTGGAAAATTGGTGATGTTGGCTCTGCCCTCATAGTCCTTGGAGAAGTAGCTGTCCGAGATGAGGGTAGTGCAACGGCCCCTGGCTCCCTGCTTGCACCAGTACTTCCGGGAATGGCGGTTGACAGAGGTGGCTGGGTAGAAGCATTTGATGGACACTGAGCTGCCTTCCACTCTGCTCACCTCCTGGGGGCCGAAGATAGGACTCTTCATGGAGACCACTGTGGGGACAGAGAACAGAGGTTTTCTGAGGCCATGGGAGGTAAAGCCTGCTGAAAGAATGCCAATAGCCCACCTTAAGGAGATGACATTTCCACCCAACATACGGGCCTTCAGTGGATTATTTGCCTGTACTACAGTTAGACAATTGCTGCTATTGGGTAAAATAAGTGATTAATCATTAAATCCTAATGATAATTTACTAATGATAATCATTTGAAGGACAATGAAATGTAAACTTATTTAATGACTAGAGGCCCGATGCATGAAAGTCGTGCAAGAGTAGGCCTTCCTTCCCCCGGCTGCCGGCACCAGCTTCCCTCTGGCACCCCGGACCCGGGCTTCCCTTGCAGCCCCAGCTTCGTCCGAAAGGCACTCCAGTCTAATTAGCATATTATGCTTTAATTATAGATATCCCTTGGTATTTAAAAAAAAACATTTGTAGGGTGCTAAACTTTTGCATTTACTGTCTGTTATTTCCTTATTTTCCTAAAAAACACATTCTAGATTATTTTTTTTTCTAGATAAAAATATTGAGAGCCAGGAAGGATAAGTCATTTTTTTCCCAAACTCCATTCATCTCATAGAGATGTTTGGCTCAAGGTCTAGGTCTTTTTTATAATTCCCAGTGAAGAGCAGACCCCTGGCCTTGAAATGAGAAACTTCCATTTCTGTTCCTGATCCTCAATCTATTTTCCCCATCACCTGTGTGATCCCTTCTTGAGGGAATAGACTTTTTGAGAAGGGGCATCCCTGGGGTGGGCCTGATCCCAGCATCCCCAGGGAACTGGATCCTGCAGGGAGTGGGCCGGAACCTGGCAGACGCACCTGGGAGAACAGCCAGCAGGCAGGTGAGGAAGAAGAACGTCATCGTTGGTGGCTCCCTCTGGGCTGTGGGGCCCAGGCCAATTTCTTGCTTGGATGCTGAAAGACAATGGCATGAGGGGATGAAACTCCTATGCCTTCCAAGTCTACATGGCCTTAGAGTTCCTGTAACACCAGTTTGGTGTTGTATCTCCAGTAATGGACATAAATCCTATTAAGAGAATAAATGGCTCCGCCTTTCCCATTAGAACTCAAAGTCTTGTCACTTCACAGTACTCTTCGTGCCTCCGAAGTGATCATGTATATTTTTAGCTTCTCAACTCATCTGCAACTTTCTCTGGGACAGGTCACAAGTGCCATTTCTTCTGTATTTCCACCTGGGAGGCACGGTCCTGAGCATGATCTGTCCGACCTCAGGAACGGCTCGCTGGATGGTTGGTTACTACCAACATGTGGCCGCATCTCTCCGTCTCAGCTGCTGTCCTGGGAGGTGGAGGGAGGCTGCCATATTTTATGGTGTGTTCATATGAGTAAAGTAAGACCCATAGAGAAAGCTTAGTAAGGATGAAAGTTTCAAATGTAACAATGATGGGCCTAACCACCATCAACTGTTTTTCTTACATGTTCCAGGCACTGTGTGAAATAATGTCGGTGTATTGTCTCATTGAAACTTGATATCAGCCCTTATGAGGTAGGGATGCTTATCCACATTTTACATAGGAAGAAATGAAAGCTTAAAGATTAAGTGCTTTTCTCGAGGTCGCACAAGGATCGAGTGTGTGGGTGGGTAAGGTGGGCGAGATTTGAACTCAGCTTTGCTGGACTCTCAAATCCAAACTCATAACCTCTCCCACTGCACCGTAATTACCCCTCAAACACAGCAGTGTGCTTATCCCATGAGCTGGTTCCTGTTATTTATTTATTTATTTTGGTGAATCCTCACCCGAGGATATTTTCCCATTGATTTTTAGAGAGAGTGGAAGGGAGAGGGAGAGACAGAGAGACACATTAATGTGAGAGAGACACATGGGTGGATTGCCTCCTGACCAGGGCCAGGGAACCTGAAATTGAGGTACGTGCCCTTGACCAGAATCCAACCTGGGACCCGTCAGTCCGAGGGCCGACCCTATGTCCACTGAGCCAAGCCTGATATTTTCCCATTGATTTTTAGAGAGAGTGGAAGGGAGAGGGAGAGACAGAGAGACACATTAATGTGAGAGAGACACATGGGTGGATTGCCTCCTGACCAGGGCCAGGGAACCTGAAATTGAGGTACGTGCCCTTGACCAGAATCTAACCTGGGACCCGTCAGTCTGAGGGCCGACCCTATGTCCACTGAGCCAAGCCGGCTAGGGCCTTATTCCTGTTATTTTAGACTCCTCATTGCTCTAAAGTCCTGTCCTTTACACTATTTCTCTGGAACTTCATAACTTCCCTTTAAATAAGACAAAACAGATAGAATTATAGCCATCTTATGCAGAAGAAAATCAAGATCTTGAGATGCTGAATGATACGCCCACGATTCCCCAGAGACTTGGTTCTTGCTATCCTGCCTGGAGCGCCTGGGCAGACGAAAGGCACTCAGAGGGTGCGGCGCACGTGGACCGTGTCGAACCTGTGGACACAGCCCAGAGCTGGGGAGAGTTGAGGGTCCCAGGGCCCAGTCTGACCACAGCTGTTTCTAGGACACAAGCTGCAGCCCAGGGGAGGAGAGGGGAGTCCCCCCTTTCCCACAGACTCTGACAGGCTTTAAACTTTCCAATGAACTTGAAAGCAAGAGTGTTAAGGAGAGAAGCATGTTAACTGAGCTTGGGCAATAATGAGACACCCCAAACATAAGGAAGCTCAAAGCAGTAAGGAGTCAGGACGGCTCTCCCAGGCTCCCCTTACTGCCCAGCCCTCACTGCCCAGCAGCAACTCCCTTCGCTAGCCTGAGCCAAAGGCAATAGAGCTGTTTGTCTTGGTTATTTCTTTTCCTTGGGGGAATTTCCCAGCAAGGAACCTTTTTATTTCCTTGTGTAGATAAAGGTACTCTGTTTCTCCAGTTCTTTGGAAGAGGAAGGGGAGCAGAATGGGGGGTTGGGGGGTGGGGACAGATATGGGTGTCAGGTGGCAACTTGAGGTTCTTGATTCTGGTTAATTGCCCTGGACCGTTCACACCAGGCCAATGATTAACTTCTAGAGCGGGGCCTTAGCCAAACACCACATCAGCCCCACCCTGGAGGGGCTCAGGGGACGCTGGCGGGGGGACCACCTGTTTGAGCAACTCGAGTCACCGTGAGGGAGGCTCCCAGGTGGGAGCAAGTGTCAGAAGGCTGAGAAGTCTGTGTCCTCTAGGACACATGGCTGCAGAGTCTGGGGGAATCTACCACCTGGCATTTGCACTGGCCTTGGGTTCAGTGGCAGGTAGGAGGACAAACTGCCACTTGCTGTTTTAAGAGCCACCAGCAGTGGCTCTCCGTGGTTCTGGTTCCTATTCTCTATTTAGATAAGCCAGCTTCTTAATATTTCTGTGAGACTGGAGTGAGTCTTCCCATGGGCTGAGCTGGGGATGCAGCCCTCCTCGGATGGGTAAAAGCGATTGGCCCTGGCCACAGAGAGTCAGATGCCAGGGTTTGCAACCAGCATCCCGATGTTCAGCCCAGGCTTCCTCTCATGTGTGACATGTTTGGATGGCTGTGGGTGTCCGGGTTTGGGGAGGATACACGCGTGTACCCGTGACTCTTTGCACAGCCATGGGCCAGAGATGCAAGCATCAGGCATGCACAGCTGGAAGGGCAAATCTGGCACAGGGTGGTCTTGGAGAGGAAACACAGTCTAGTCCCAGGGGAGATGATGGAAGGGCAAGGGCGCCCACTCTCTCAGGAACAGGAAATCTTTGCCCAGAGCTAAACTAGAAGCACAACTTCTCTGCTAACAGCCGAAAGAAACTTGGGCTTAGAGAATTATTAGGGATCTCTTCCTTGTGAAATCAGACTTCCTCCCCAACCTTTGAGATTCAGGTCTCACTGAGGTCCCGGCTCCATGGTGTCTGGAGTTGGACTGAAAGGATTTGCTTAAGGAAGGAAGGAAAGAACGTAACCTTTAGTGGGTCCCTCCTATGCACCTGGCGCACCTCTAGCCTCTTTTCTTACATGACTGCATCCGTCTCCACAACAACACAGAGGCAGATACTATTATCTTCATGCTGCTGATGGAAAATCCAAGGCAGGGGTCCTCAAACTACGGCCTGCGGGCCACATGCAAATACAAATATTGTATTTGTTCCCGTTTTGTTTTTTTACTTCAAAATAAGATATGTGCAGTGTGCATAGGAATTTGTTCATAGTTTTTTTTTAAACTATAGTTCGGTGGCTATTCTCAGGATAGATCTGAGGTGTTCATCAGTTAAGCTGGATCTGTGAGCTGCGGCCGTGTTTCCCCACGTTGCCATGTTAACACTGCTCCTGGTGAAGGAGCAGAGGGGAGAGCAAGAGAATCCTCCGCTCTTTCGGCTCCGCGGGCCAGATAGAACAGCCGAACGGGCCGGATGCGGCCTGTGGGCCGTAGTTTGCCCACAGCTGGGTTAGAGAGATTCTTGGCCCCAAGACCCATAGCAGAATTGGATCACTACCCTGTTATCACTCCTTGCATGAGCAGAGGGGCCTGTCCTTTTGGGATATACATA
The DNA here is from genome assembly GCF_000327345.1 of Myotis davidii. NCBI lineage: Eukaryota > Metazoa > Chordata > Mammalia > Chiroptera > Vespertilionidae > Myotis > Myotis davidii. Next base: position 173,742 of record NW_006284328.1, on the reverse strand, counting down.
GGCTAGTATATCACACATGAAAGTACCTTTCTAGTCCTTAAAATAGGAGTTGTTTTTCACTGCTGAGGCTGGTGTAATCTAGATCATTCTCTTTTTACCAAGCCACTGCCCTTGATATATTCATAATATAAGTCTACACAACTGTGGAGTGGGGCATGGGTATGTGTCGTGCTGGAGAATAGTGATTGTCTCCTTATGAAATTAACCTAGCTAGCTTCTGTTCAGTTAGTATAATTAATTTTTAAAAAATATTTTTATTGCCGAAACCGGTTTGGCTCAGTGGATAGAGTGTCGGCCTGCGGACTGAAAGGTCCCAGGTTCGATTCCGGTCAACGGCATGTATCTGGGTTGCAGGCACTTCCCCAGTAGGGAGTGTGCAGGAGGCGGCTGATCGATGTTTTTCTCTCAGCGATGTTTCTAACTCTCTATCTCTCTCCCTTCCTCTCTGTAGAAAATCAATAAAATATATTTAAAAATATTTTTATTTATTTCAGAGACTAAGGGAGAGATAGAAAGATCAATGATGAGAGAGAATCACTGATCGGCTGCCTCCTGCATGCCTCCCATTGGGGATCAAGCCCACAACCAAGGCATGTGCCTGACTAGGGATCGAGCCATGACCTCCTGGTTCATAGGTCGATGCTCGACTACTGGGCCACACTGGGCAGACTGACTGATCTTCAGCTCTCATCGCTTGAGTCCAAATCTTTGTCCATCCAATGTTAAGCTTCCTCCCTTTTTGGAGGGAGAGGGGTCTCCTGGACAGGTCCTGGCTTGGCCGCTGCTGAACTACCTGGCCTTTAACAACTCTGGGCTCTTCATTTGTTTGGTATACAGGAGAGGGCCAGGGAGCCCTCTCAGGGGTTTTCCAGGCACTCCGGTGCAAGGACCTCTGGGGATGGAGAGATTGGTATTTCAGAGGGGCTTCAGAGGGGACAGAGAGCATGCCCTATGGGGACTTAAAGCCAAGTGGCAGTGGCTGACAACGTGTGAATGTGAACTTCGAGGTGCAGAAAGCTTGGCGCTCAGAGGAGTGAAGAGAGCTGGCCTGGCTGGAGAGGGGGCTTCCCTTGGCCTGTACCGAACAAGCCCTTTCCCTATAGTCCCTACTCTTGAGTCTCATCTCTCATGGGTGCAGGGGCCGAGTAGAGACTAGACTAGTGGTTCTCAACCTTCCTAATGCCGTGACCCTTTAATACAGTTCCTCATGTTGCGGTGACCCCCAACCATAAAATTATTTTCGTTGTTACTTCATAACTGTAATTTTGCTACTGTTATGAATTGTAATGTAAATATCTGATATGCAGGATGTATTTTCAGGGGCCATGACCTGCAGGTTGAGAACCACTGGCACCAGACAGAGCCCAGACACCACAGCTCCACTAGGGAGGGAGAGCATCTGTGTGGTTTGGAAGGGCCTTAGGCTTGTGATGACAGGTGAGAGCTTAGGAGAATTTATATAGTCTACGGAAGCCCTGGAGTGTGGCTGTCTCCAAGTAAAGGTGATGTCGACGGAAAGGAATTGGAAATCCAGAGGGCAGGTAGATGGAGAAAGAATAGCCGAGGGGTTTGAAGAAGGTATGAGCTAGAAAGATCCAAGACTTTCTGATCCTTTCCCTATCTAAGTGGCCTACTATCAATGGGAGACTTAAAGCAGAAGTTAAGCATTTGAAATACCAGCTCCAAGAAGCTCTGGGAATAAGCCTTTCAACAAAGACTTAGAACGTTTGTTATTGGCTCCAGCCCACTGTACCTTGATGTGTAGGTATTTATCTCATCCACCGTGCCAGAGAGCAGCTCCTTGAAGGCAGGGGTCAACTAGACCAATCTCTCCATCCCCAGAGGGCCTTGCACCAGAGTGCCTGGCACGGACCATCTGCACAGCAAAGGCCGATGGGATTGGGAATGTTGCATCCTCTTAGCTCCTCTTTGAGAAGGAAAATGTCAGAATTAATTTCTCTCACTTTGCCAAATGCCTTCTTGGTTCTGGGCACTAAAGGGACAGTAGCGTGAAGAAGAGCCTGGAGGATGGAGGACAACCCAGAGGCCAGAGCCCCGCTCTGTCACAGGCTACAGAAGACCCGCACCACTGTGCTCAACTCCCTCAGAGCTCCTGACTCTTCTAGATTGAAGGGCTACTGTGGGATGGGGAAATAGGGAGGGGGATAGTGGGACAGTGTATATGGGGACACTTTAAACAGTATAAAGTTCTCTTCAGCTTTAAGACATTGCAATTACTCAAGCACAGGAGGAATGGGATCCGTGCATTTGACTTTCACGGTTGCTGTGCCCTTGGAGAGTGGCACAGAGCATGGGCTCATCAGCTGGGATCTGAGCTCTCTCCCTTTGGGGCTGCATGATTTTGGGGCAGAGTCTTTAAATTATTTGAGCCTCAGTCCTCATCTGTAAAATGGAGATAATTGTACCGAGTATAGAGTTGCTGTAGGGATGAAATGGAACAACATATGTAAAGTCTTTGGTATGGTGTCAGAATTTGAAAAGTGTTAATTTCTTTTCCATCTTCACTCTAAAATCAACATAGTCTCCTGTTTTTCTCATCTTAGAATGAAAAGAGAATAGAATTCTATTTACTGAGCATCCTTTGAAGAAGGTGTGTGTGTGTGTGTGTCTGTGTGTGTGTGTGTGTGTGTGTGTTTGTGTGTGTGCTGCTCAGATTGGGACCAGCATGGCCTGAAAGAGGAGACACGTGTTATGTACTAGGATCGAAATGGGGGACAGTATTTACAGTTAGCACACACTGAGTAATTTCCTATTGCTTTGCATATGTTAACTCATTTAATCTTTGCAGACACCCTATGAGGTAGAATTAAACGGGCAAACTCATTTCACAGAGGCACAGAGAAGTTATAATCTTGCCCAGCTGGTAAGTAACTGCGATGGGATTCAAATGCAGGTACTCTGGATCGAGAGTCTAAGCCCTCTGTCACTCTGCTATACTGTGGGGCCTTGAGGCTGAGGGGAAACAGTTGGGAGAAGGAAATCCAATCGTAGAGAAGTTAGTTTCGTTCTCTGCCCTCCACCTTTCACAGAAGACTTAGTTCCAGTGGAGGAACACCTGAGCCCAGCGGTAGCTGCCAACAAGATGTTTCTTCCTGGAAATAATAATGGCTGCTATTTCTTGGGCACCTACCATGTGCAGGGCATGTTACAGTTGTTTCCTATAACCAGACACTTGCCTCCAAAGCTTCTCTCTACCATGTCCTACTGTGTCAAGGCCAGGGTCTGGGCGACCGTGGCCTCAGCCCACTCAGAAGGGCGAGACACAGATTCGGGGAGTCTCTGCTAAGCACGTGCCTGGGTCATACTACTTTTCAAAAGCTGGTTATTTCCTTTCTCATGGAGTCTTAGTTTCCTGACTATAAGATGCGATTGTGACACCTACCCTGCCTACCTTCCGGGTGTGTTTCAGGCGGGAATGAGATTAGAGCTGCGGGTAGGTGGATTCACTACATGGAAGTTGCTGCTGTCACTCTCTTTACAAAACAAAGCCACCAAGATCGAGGGCTGCCTAGGGACAGGCAATGACCGCAGAGCTCAGATGCTCTCCTGACTCTGGGTGCATGGCTCTTTCTGCTGCAGCCCCACCTCCAGGCCAGAAGGAGGCATGCAGAGCGCAGAGCTGCTCCGGGCAGACCAGACAGCGGCCTTCTATCCTATCCCTGGCGCATCCCCTCTCCAGATGCTAAGGAACCTGTAATTCCCCTCATGAAGGGGAGAGGGACGGCTGTGTCCAAGACAGAGCCAGCAGCTTGGGCGACCCCAGGCCTCAGACAGTTGCAGGAAGGGAACTGGGGCGGTGAGGATGGAGCTTGTGCTGGAGGCGCAGGGCTGGCTTGGGGACCCTGTTGGATGGGCAAGAGGAAGGGCATGGAGGAGAGGCCTATGTCTGCAGAGCCAGGAGTAGCATCGGGATGCCAGAACGCCAACTGTCCTGGGGCGCGGGTTCTGTCCACCTTACTCGCTCACCCTGGGAGGACCTCATCTTCCCCACCTTAGGCAAGGCAGAACACTATGGTGCTACACCCCATGGAGCAAAGCTGGGTTGAAATTAGGCTCTCAGAGCTTCCTCGAATCCCCAGAAAAGGGGCTGCATGAGCCCTCACTGGGAAGCTGGAGGAGGAGAAAGCGCCAAAGGCTAGAAGAGTCGCTGGTATGTGCTGGGCACTTTATACGCATTATCTTATCCAGGTCTGTCTGATGCTCACAAGTCCTTGAGTAACTGAACTAAATTTTTAAAAAAATCACCCAATAGTTGTTACTTTTGCTGGGGAGTTTTCAAAGCAATTTCCCACATATTTGAACCTCACATTTCAACCTCACATCCACCCTACGTGATGGCTGTTATTTTTATCCACATTTTACAGAGGAAGACACTAAGGCTCAGAGAGCCGTGAGGGGACTTGCCTAAGGCCACACACTGCACCCGTGGAGGGGTGAGCAGGGAACTCTGGGCTCAAACTTGGAGAACAGCCACATGTGCTGAGCACAGACATCCCTCTTCCCACCTGCAAAATTCCACAGACAAGGGGTGGGGGCTTTCACACACGTGCGCCCCTGCCCATCTCTCTGGGATCTGCACCTCTACTCCCCAAGCAGGTGCTCAGTCCGGCGCTGGGAGGCTGAGAGCTGCGAATGTAGGGGGTTGCCTACGCCACCATCCCAGGCCCTTCCAGATGGCATCCCATCTGGGGATCCCAGAGCAGCCACACTTACTTTTAGAGACTTGCTTCTCTCGCGTCGAGTCAGTTACGGGGGAACAGCCTGCTGGCGAGTCCACAACCCCTGCCTTCCTAGGAGCTGCCAGCAGGACACTGGGTGCTGCTGCTGCCAAAACTGAAACTATGCACAGTGCTTGGCCCACACCTGGGTTCTTAAAGGGACACTCTCCCACAGGCGTGGCAGCCAGCCAGGGCCACGTGACTCCCACAGATCCTTGCTTTCCTTCCCCTTCAGCTTTCTGGGCTGCCTCCACTGCTTCCCCTTGACCTTGGGGCGACTGTTACTTGGGAAGCCCCACATCATTGCAGCTATAGGGTTTGAGAGCACGAAGGGCCCTTCTGCCTCTTTCTAGCTGCCAGGCCCCAGGCACGTCACCTTCATAGTTCTTTTCAGATTCAGGGAAGTAGGGACAGGAACACCAAACATGAAGGTTGAGGGTATAACCCGATGTTAGATGTCAGACACCTGGCCCAGGCCGTGGTACGATATTGACATGCATTGGATGGGGCACAGATGGCAGGGATCGGTCTCAGCTCCCACTCACTCGGGAACACTGCCCCCCAGTCCCTAGGACACAGCCTGGATTGAGCGCCCTCTACACATCTTCTGCGGAGCCCCCTGACCAGCGCCAGTGCTTCTGGGATCTAGGGGGACCGTGGCTCTTCCCTTTCCACTCCTAGAGGAATGAAGACGCTGGCTGCTGCCGGGCTCCCTTGAAATGGAAGTCTTGTCAAGACCTGGGCTCAGGGCCACATCAAAGAAGGTGCCGATCTGTGAGCTGGAGTAGAAACCTCCTTCTCCACCTCAATGAGTCCCTCGTGGCCTTCTGGTCATGACCTGGTCAGGACTCCCAGGTGTTCCCCAAATGATCTTGGCAGCCCTGGGTCACACACTGAAGCCCCCTCCCCAACACACACACACATGCCCCCCACCCCTTACCCCACGCCACACAGAATCCTGCCCCTTTCTACCTGCGCAGGGTTGGCCCGTGCTCTCCCTCTGGCATCCTGTAGGCCAAGCCTAGGGGGGAAGGAGAAATAGAGTCCCGGAAAGCACAGGGTGGTCAGAGCCCCGGGACTTATTTTAGCTCACCACTCACTCACAGGTGGGAACCCACCCACCGTCATGAATTTGGATGGCAAGTAAAGAAATTGTATTTTCTATTATGGAGCTTAATTTCCGACCCTAATTGTACAGCTTGACTAATGTAAGACTTAAATGACCTAGTGACTTCCAAGCAAACTGGGTCCAGTTCAACGGTATCTCAGTTACTTCATTCCCAATTTAAAACTCACTCTCATTCTAGAAGTTCTTTCCCTTTTGTCTCCTTCTCTCCTCTGGGACGTAGGTTAAGTCTGGGGTAAGTCGGCCCACTGAATACTAGGACAGAGACCAGGTGAGTGAGGAGGGGAGGTCGAGAGGGGAGGGCAGGAAGCTTATCCATGAAACGATTGCTTCTCATGCTGTTTCGGGGGCCCCAGACCTTCTTCCATGTGCTTGTACTCTATGACGGTGGGGTTTCCTAGATCATGACCCAGCGTGTGTTCCCAGGAGTCCCCAAAACTATCTTAGCAGACCATGTCAGACACATATGCATGTGCACACACACACAGATATTCACACACAAGCACATAAAAGCACACACGTGTGCACACGCACATGCACAGATACACACACATAAAAGTACACATGTGTGCGCACATACACATACACACATGCACAGATACACTTCTAAAGCCCACCTGTTCTATGACCCAGCTTAGGGAAAGGGAAAATGAGAAGTAGAACCCAGATAAGAACCAGGAAGTCAAAACCCTGCATCTTATTTTGGGCTCAGCCACACGCTGTGGTGTGATTGGAGTCCCCCAGCTTCCCCTCTCTCTTGGTGGTTTCCCCATCTGGGACTCGGTACCCCTAAAAGTAACCCCTGCATCCCATTCCTGGGGGAGGCGGAGCTGGCCAAGAGGCCCAACTGCCCAACTCAATAGTAAGGATGGTAACAGCAGTCATTTACCTTCCAAAACTTACTTCACGTGCTTAAACACTTCCTTCTCCTTTAAAATAACAGTATGAGGAGCATATAGTAAGAAGTACAGCTTCTCAATTGACTTCCATGACTCGGGACTTGGCATGAGTCAGTGTGGGGACACGCAGAGCCCTGGCCTGGGGTCAGAACTCCTGGGTCCTGGTTCTGGTTCTGCCTGCAGTTTGCTGAGTGGCTGCTGCCAATCGGTCCTCCCTTAGGGCTGTGATTATTCCAGCCCCTAAATGGGAGGGCTGGGCCAAGTGGTTTCCCGGGCTTTTCTACTTCTAGAATTTTCACTGAGCACCGCTTTAGGGTCCTGGGCTGCTGCAACAAGTCACCATAACCTCCGTGGCTTAAAACAACAGGAATGTATTCTCTCCGTTCCGGAGGACAAAAGTCAGAAACCAAGGTGTGGGCAGGGTCGTGCTCCCTCTGGATTGAGAACCACTGCTCAGGAGGCTCCATGGAGAATCTGCCCAGGCCTCCCCTGGCTTCTGGCGGCTGCTGGCATCCCTTGGCATTCTTTGCCTGGTAGCTGCTTGTTCCTATCTCTGCCCTTGCGCTCCTACTGCCTTCTCTGTGGCTGAGGATACCAAATCTAAGGATGGTATTTGGGGTCCACCTGGATAATGAGAGGTGATCTTATCTCACGATCCTGAACTGAATCACGTCTGCAAAGACCCTTTTCCCAAATAAGGTCACATGTACAGATTCCAGGTTTCATGAGATGAATATGTTTTTTGGGGTGGCATTTTTCAGCCTAGCATGGCATCTATTATGTTCATGACCGGTTCAAGGTCCGGGCAGATTTGAGACATACAGGAATGGGCATCCCTGTTCCCCACGGGCATATGGTCTAACTGAGGAGTCATCACGTCGCTGCCACCGCCAAGGAGAACAGTCAGGTGGCAGCCAACATGGAGAGGCGGGCAGCCTGTGGAAAGCTCACAGGCTCCGGGCCCAGCACACCCAGGTTCACATCCAAGCCTGCCACCTGCTAGCTAAGGGACCCTGGACAAGTTATTTATAAAATGGGGCTAATTATATTTACCCGGTATGTCTGTTAAAAAGATTAAGTATAACGTGCATTGGCTAGCATCTGCTAGGTGCTTATTGATCAGCTTCAATAAATGGGACAGCGTAGGCTTCCAAAGCAAAGAGTTATTCCCCACTGATCCATGAAGAACCAAGGGCAGAGAAGTGGAATGACTTGCCCAAGTTTGCACAGTGAGGCAATGGCGTAGATGGGGGGAGCACCAAGGCCTCCCAACATTGGGCATTTCCCCTGCTTCTAAAACCTTTTGAATTGTGTGTTCACAGGCAGCAAAGGACTCTCCTTTGCCCCTTTGATTGATCTTCGAAACATTGGAGAGGACCAAACACACAGGGCCACATAGGTCCAACCCTTCAGAAGGGGAGATCACAGTCATACACTTCTTCCCCACGTCTAAACATTGGAGAGGACCAAACACACAGGGCCACACAGGGCCACACAGGGCCAACCCTTCAGGGTGGCATCCTTAGTTTGATGCTTCAAGGCCCTGGGTTGACCCAGCAACCAGCAGAAGGGGAGATCACAGTCATACAGTTCTTCCCCACGTCCCCACTGCCCTCCCAGCACCCTTCACTGGGGATGGTTCCTGTGAATGAGGTATGTGAATGAGGTAAGAGGACAGATGAAATGCCCATCACTGCTGTTTACTGCCAGCTCTCTGCTCCCACATGCACATCTCTGGCTGAGTCAATGTTAAACCCCTGCCTGGGCTCAATGTTTAACCTCTGTCGGGAGTCAATGTTTAATCTCTGGCCAGCCAGCCCTGAAACCCAGCATTCCTCAGTAAGCTAATACAATAGAGTCATTTCAGTATCAATCACTGTAAGACAGAAGTGTGACAGTGAATCTACCAAAGCTAAGTAACCAGCCCCCTCCTTCATTTTTTTTTAAGGATATTGACTGTTTGGATAATTCATGCCCAAGTAGTTTCACCCTTGCCGTCAACAGATAATGATCTGGTATTTCCTCACTCTACTTGTCATCCATTGGCGGGAGTACAGCATCTACTCCGCCTGTTCTAGTGTCAACTTTTGGGCTGGGGGAGGGCATGGAATGGGGACTACTGCCCTTGTTGCTCAACTCAGTGCTGCTGGTTGGCCTTGTGGTCCCTCGTGTGGTTGCTGTTTAGAATCCACCTGAGAGAGTGGGGATGGGAATAGCACATTTGGTTGGCTGGACTTGGGTAAACTTTTAGGGAGTTTCTGAGTCCAGACTTATGTTCAAAGGCGGGGGCCTTTTGTCAGGTGAGCTTCCCTGTTAGGGGGTAGGTAGGAAGACAACTGGCAGCATGTGTCAATGCCAAGAGCAACCTGACAGGCTGGTGGTGGGCATGTGGGGGTGTGAAAGAGGGGAGAGGGCTGTGGCCAGATTAGCAGTTCTAGTCACTGGTTGGAGTTGGAGAGCATGACATAGTGGCCAAATGCATGCATCTGAGCCTTAAACCATTTTTTTACATGAACTCACTGAATCACCTCCTTCTCCCTGACCACCTGCCTCCCTGTGTCACAGCCCAGATGTCCAATCCCTCGCCTGTTTTTCTAGCTCTGTTGACTCCCAACCAGAGAGTGAAAACTACATTTTTTCTGGGGCTTCCAGGATGAGGAGGTGTCTGTACTGTTTATTCTTTTGGCTGGTGGAGGAGTAAAGGCGGAGATGGCTGTGTCTTGCCCTGAGGAGGCTGTCATTTGTGGAGAGCAAGGATTGAGGGGTGGAACTTGAGAGCCTAGCAGTGGAGCGCTGGCCTTGGTCCACGGCTCTCCCAATTCCCCCAAAGCCAGAGAGAGCTTTCGAGACTCTGGTTCTAAGAGGTAAGAGCAGATGAACCAACCCTTTCTGAGGTTACCAAACCACCCTTTTGCCCTCTCCTACCTCCATCCCTAGCCGGGGAGGGGAAGAAGGAGGAAGATTTTTGGAGCAGACATCCAAAGTCAACGAGTGGAGTGTCAGGTGACAGGGCCCACAGCCCCTCTCATAAGCCTTCAATGTCTTCCTAAAGACTTGCTGTTTCCTTGTTCCTGGTCTAAACCTGGCCTCTAGCCCAAGGTTTGCTTGGCAGGCAGAATATCGAAAATATCCCATGATCCCCTGCAGCCAATGCCCACCTGAGCTGCAGCATTCCCATCCGTACAATGGTGTGCAATCTACTTCTCTCTGCGGATGTATACCGTAATGAATTTTGAGTTGTCTGCACCACACACGTGAAAGTGAGTGCTGGCAAAATGAAGAG
>NW_006284328.1:158362-163405 GCF_000327345.1 Myotis davidii | reverse complement strand
AGTGGCCCTTAACTGAGCCTCTTGGCTCAGAGCAGAACTGTAGATCTAGGTCCAAGCAGCACATAAGTGAAGGGTGGGGACTTGGCCAGAGGCTAGGAGAAGCAGGACACAGAAGACTCCTGTGATAATTAAGGAATGAGTGTGTGTCTGCAACAAAATGGGACCCGGGGGGAAAAGGTGGCCTCCTGGCCCAGAGCCTCAGTGCTCACTAGTGTGGCATTGGGTCCTCTCCCAGAGTGGGCACCTCTCTGCTGCCTTTGGATTTCAGTGGAGCCCTCGAGAGTGGACCATAGGTGCCAGCTCACCCTCTTGCTCACAATAGAGGGAACAGGTTGGCCTGGGAGGGCCTGTGTAAGACAAGCTATGTCACTCTATGAGGGGTGGAGAGCTTTGTGGTGCTTCACGCAGGGTCGCCCACAGAGTCCGTTTCCTTTTGTGTAGAATCTCCATTCTCTAGTCAATATTTGTCAAGCGCTTTGTCTTGCAATAGCCGTACCAATGAGAAACAATCACCTAATCCATGTTTACTTGGCTGAAGTACATGATGGGTCTTTCCGTGGAAATACCTTCCTCTTTGATTCTGACTGAAGCAGCTATTAAACTGAGTCTGTATTTCCTGGCGTCACTGGCTGCTGGAGGAGAGGAAGAACCCACCCCCAAGGTCTAAGTGGAGAACAAGGAACCATTGTCTGGGGGTCAGGCATCGGCCCTGAGTTACCTGAGAAAGATGGACCCCCGCAGGGAACGAAGATCTGACCTCGGTTTGTATAAACCCAGGAAGGACCTCAGGGCTGGTGACTGAATTTTTAGCTGTCAGTTCCAGCTCCCTGAGCTTTTTCACGCCACTTGGCCAAGACAGGAATATGCCAGTTAGGTGACTGAAGAGAACAAATTACTGGAAATGCCTATGAATCTTTCTACACCTGGGCCTAAAAGGGAGAAGCAAAGGGGGCTTTGGAAACCTGAACAGGAAAGGACCTGACCAGATACCCAGACCGTACCTACACATGGAGGAAGGTGGTGCAGCCTACTGATCAAAGATTTAAGCCGTGGGGTCTATCACTCACCTTGCATTCAATTCCCAGCTTGCCCTTCCCCTAGGAGTGGAACTAGTTAATGTCTCTGGATTCAGTTCTCTCATCTGTAAAATGGGAATTATTATACTTACCTTACAGAATGTGAAAACATCTATGGTGGTACCTGCTAGGTGGACTCACTATAACAGTGGTGGTGGCATTAAACACAGAGGGGAGAATGGAAGAGCCATGCCCTGACCCAAAGAACCTGCCGGATCACAGAGAAGTCAGTGGTTCCTGGGCCTGGGATTAGAAATCTCCATGGACATGTCCTGACTCCAGCCTGGTGGTGGACGTCTCCCTGCCCCATGTCCCCGTGATGTGGCATCATGCCAGCAGGAGATATACAACGAAAAACAAACCACTGATAGTACCAAGTAGTGGCATTGGCTGGCTTTGCCTATTCTGAGTCTGATCCTTTAAGTCAACCACTCCTGCCCCATTCCATGCATCGATTAGTCCATAAAAAAGAAGCTATAAACTCTCAGGGCTGCCCCACTTCCGTCCTGGCAAAGCTTTCACTCAGATCTTATCTCTGCCCAGTTCCATACTCGGCCCTGAGACTCTGATCTTGGCTCTGTTCTGGCCCTTTGAACTTGTACTGGCTCCCAACCACCCGTGGACCTCGGCGTTCCCTATCACACCTTACCTTGGCAGCCTTTTCTACTTCTGGGAGCTGTTCCTGACTTCAGCCACCTGGCCAACACCCTTGCCAGGCTGGTCGCCTCCTTCCCCGTAAGGCAGGTGGTCAGGCAGGGTGTGCTAACTGCTGAGTCCCAGGCAGAAAGTATTTGAGGAGTTGGGAGGAAGGGGAAGTTCCTATGGAGCTTTTGAGGAAGAGTGGGATCTGGTCCTTCCCCCTGGAGTAGGAGTAGGAGAGTCTTGTTGGTTTTACGGCTTAGTGCAGGAACTGGCAAATTCCTGCTACTTGTGTCTGCAAATAAAATGTTGTTGGAAGACAAAGTCAGCCCTTCATGTATTGTCTCTGGCCACTTCCTGTGCGACAACAGCAGAGCTGAGTGGTTGTGATAGAGGCTGACTGCCTACAAAGTCTAAAATATTTACTGGTTGGCCTTTGTTAAAAAAACAAAATTCAACTGAGTAAATTTTAAAGATCTTGGCTTTACTCAACAATTCATAAGTCGGGCGGGATCCTACCCAGCAAACAGAAAGGAGCTCCAAGGGACTGTGCAAAAATGACAGACTTTTACAGGCAGAAGAGAGAGGGACAGGTAAGTCATCCCAGCAAAAAGTGAATTGGCTGTGACAAGGCCATTGTCCTTAGGGGAACGGCAGGGATCCAGCAGGCAGATACCCTCACTACTGTTGACAGGCAATTCCTGATTGGCTGATTTAAGACTCCGTTTCTGGGAGAGGCTGAAACTATCATTAAGTCTCTTTTTGGTGATATGAGCCTTAGCATAAGTGACTCCATCTTGGGCCTGCTGTTTTGTTTTTAACACACTTAACTTTTTTTTTTTTTTTTGAGAGCAACCTTATTTATAATATCCAGACCCTGGAAACAATACAAATGTCCACAATAGGTGAATGAATAGTCCAAATCGGGTATATGCACACAATTAAATATTCTTCAGCAATAAAACAGAATCAACTATTGGTACACACAACAACCTGGGTGAATCTCAAAAACATGTTGAGTAAAAGAAGTCAGACACAAATGAATACGTATTATATAATGTAGGCATAACGATAGGCATATTGATGGAAATCTGATGAATAGGAAGAAGGGGAAGAGGGGTTGCTGGTCATTGTTGACTGTCAAGGAGCCTGGGAGTGAGGGAAGTGGTCTACATACTTTTATTTATTTTTATTGAATTTATTGGGATGACATTGGCTAATAAAATTATATAGGTTATAGGTGTACAGTTCTTTATTATAACACATCAGCTGTATATGGTTTTGTGTGTTCACCACCCCAAGTCAAGTCTTCTTCTATCACCATTTATCCTCCCTTCACCCTCTTCTACCTCTCCTTACCCCCTTTACCTCCGGTAATTACCATATTGTTTTCTGTGTCTATGAGTTTTTGTTAGATTTTTTTTTCTTAATCCTAAACCTAACCCTAACCTTTTCCCCCCAGCTCCACAACCCCCTCCCTTCTGACAGCTGTACAAAGAAGTTTGGCAGATCCCTGCTTTGGTGCATTAAGCTTTCCCTAAAAGGGGTGTTCAGAGGAACCCAGTTTTGTAAGATTACTTCATCAAAAGGCAACAGTCCAAAATGTTGGGGAAACAGATATAATGCTCCCACCTCCTGGGGCTATTCACAATGCACTTTAGTATATTGGAAGCTCTAAAACAGGAGTCCTCAAACTACGGCCCGCGGGCCACATGCGGCCCGCCGAAAACATTTATCCGGCCCGCCGGGTGTTCTTGCCGCCGCTGTGTGCATAGGAATTTGTTCATAGTTTTTTTTTTAAACTATAGTCCGGCCCTCCAACGGTCTGAGGGACAGTGAACTGGCCCCCTGTTTAAAAAGTTTGAGGACCCCTGCTCTAAAAAATCCTATGCAGAAGAAACTGTTTGTTGTTTAACCCTCATTTGCCAAACTTCGTTGAGTTTCCAAATCTGTTTTTCCTCAGAATATCTCTTAACAATCCTGAGAAGCTGGCATTCTGCGGAAAGCCCGATAAATGTTAATTAGGTAAAATGATTTTATATTACCTGGTTCTCAGCCCGTCCCTGCCTCTAACGAGCTAAGTGACCTTGGCTGAATTACATATCCCTCAGGGCCTGCTTCCTCATTGGCCGAATAGGATAATGTTGGCTGTTCTATCTCTCTTACAGATTTTTTTTTAAGCAGGTCACTGAGATAGTGTGCATGAGAATGGCCTGGAACAAGACAATGTGGTGTAATTGGTTTTTTGATTAGTTTTGTTTTGATATATCGTTAATAATGGTGATGGTGGAGAAGGCATGAAATTAAGGTTGAGTTCCCTTTTCTGGTTCTCCCTCTGCTATTACTAACTGGGTTAACTGAGTGACTTTGAACAAGTCGCTTCCCCCTCAGGTCTTTAGTTAGCTCCCATCTCTAAGGACCTATTAGCTTGGAATTTCAAGGATTCCCTTTGGTTACATGCATACAACTCCCCGACTTATCCAAAAACAATGGGTCTCTCTCTTTCACAAACCAGGAAGACGGCATCTCCTTGATTTTCTTAAGAAAGTGTCCGGGTTCGGACTCAGCTATAAGGAGGTATGGATAAAGGGCCTCTGGTGCCGCTGACAGCTTAGGAAGCAGGGCTAACCTATCTGGGAATGTCTACCTGACAATCCTCATTCGCTATCCGCAGTGGAACAAGAGAAGCTTTGTGAAAAGGCGAGAATCTACTGACAAATGCCCTCCTCCTCCGCAAATTTAGGAAAATCCCAGAAAACCTTGACTGGGTCAAACGGTCTACAGCATGATGAGTATGGGGCCAAATGGGGAGAGATGATTGGAGGACTGGCTGTCCTTTTGGTCTCTATGTAAAAACCACCAGGACACTCCTGAATGAAGGGACAGTCAGAGCATCTGCATGAGTAGGATCCCCAGAGGCCACTGAGCCTGTGCCCTTGCAAGTCAGCCATTCAGTCACAAATATTTATGGTGGCGGGGAGGCCTACTAGAATGGAAGTTCTCTGGGGGCATCGTGAGATAAAACACAATTGCTACCCTAAAAGAATTTAGAATTTACTTGAGAAAGCAAGGCTAGTTACATGAATATAATTCAGTGTATGCAGTATGCTGAATGCTAACAGATGTCAGGAAAGAGGGCAACTGGTATGGGCTAGATGTGATGGTTGAAAATTTGTAATTCCTCACACTGATTGAAAACCTCTTACATTTTGAAACCTCCAAGAATGGAAATTTCACATTTTTCCTAGGTGACCTCCACCAGTGTTTAATAAATCCTTTCTTGAAGCCTTTTTTGAGTCACACTGTCATCTTTGACTGCCAATTTATG
>NW_006284328.1:149658-154458 GCF_000327345.1 Myotis davidii | reverse complement strand
GGCACTAAATTGAGGTTCTGAGTTCTCCCTCTGCTATTACTAACTGGGTTAACCGAGTGACTTTGAACAAGTCGCTTCCCCCACAGGGCTTCAATTAGCTCCCAGGAGGCTGAGGGTTTTAGAGAGGTTAATTTCTAAGGACCTATTAGCTTGGAATTTCTATGATTCCCTTTGGTTACATGCATACAACTTCCCTACTTATCCAAAAACAATGGGTCTCTCTCTTTCACAAACCAGGAAGACAGCATCTCCTTGATTTTCTTAAGAAGGTGTCCAGGCTGGGACTCAGCTATGAGGAGGCATGGATAAAGGGCCTCTGGTGCCGCTGACAGCTTAGGAAGCAGGGCTAACGCATCTGGGAATGTCTACCTGACAATCCTCATTCGCTATCAGAGTCTTTCTTTCCCTGCTCTTCAATTGCTCAGAGGCTTCTCGGCCCAGACATGAGGCTCAGGTAGCTGGTTAACAGATACGGCAAAATCAAAAAGCAGAGGTAACTCCTGCAAAGACAGTGGGGCCACGGATGGAGCAAAAGTGCCCCCAGAGGCATGAGATGAAGTGGTTATAAAAGCAGAATTTACATAAATTCCATTTGGCCACTTTCTCTCTTACTCCTTCCCCCGCCCCCCTCAACCATTTTCTAGCCCCGTCAACATCCTTGCTATCAAGGGTTGAGAAGCAGTGGAACAAGAGAAGCTTTGTGAAAAGGCGAGAATCTACTGAAAGATGCCCTCCTCCTCCACAAATTTAGGAAAATCCCAGAAAACCTTGACTGGGTCAAACGGTCTACAGCATGATGAGTATGGGGCCAAATGGGGAGAGATGATTGGAGGACTGGCTGTCCTTTTGGTCTCTATGTAAAAACCACCAGGGCACTCCTGAATGAAGGGTCAGTCAGAGCATCTGCATGAGTAGGATCCCCAGAGGCCACTGAGCCTGTGCCCTTGCAGTCAGTCATTCAGTCACAAATATTTATGGGGGGGGGTCCCTACTGGAATGGAAGTTCTCTGGGGGCATCGTGAGATAAAACACAATTGCTACCCTAAAAGAACTTCGAATTTCCTTGAGAAAGCAAGGCTAGTATACATGAATATAATTCAATGTATGCAGTAGGCTGAATGCTAACAGATGTCAGGAAAGAGAGCAACTGGTATGGGCTAGATGTGATGGTTGAAAATTGGTAATTCCTCACACTGATTGAAAACCTCTTACATTTTGAAACCTCCAAGAATGGAAATTTCACATTTTTCCTAGGTGATCTCCACCAGTGTTTAATAAATCCTTTCTTGAAGCCTTTTTTGAGTCACACTGTCATCTTTGACTGTGGCCAATTTATGACTTTGTAGGTCCAAGGATGGTCAGCCTTTGCTTCCCCAATAAAGCACCAGCTCCATTCGCTTCCTTTTGTACCGGAGGAGGAAGGATGAGAGGGGTCATGGTGTTTGGTCCTGGTTATCCTTCCATTCCTCAGGGTCCAGGGTCCCTCTCTGGGACCGTCATGGTGGCACAGGCAGGAGAAGAACCCTCTTGGAGTATCTTCCTCTCCACATGGGGCAGCTGATCTGGCTGGAGGCTCAGCTCCAGCAAATGTGTCACCTGAATCAAGGTGACTCCTGGGGCCTTTTCTGTCTCCTGAGCTGCAAAGACAGAGACACTGTGAGGGCAGTGGGTACTGAATTTGATTCCTCAAGAATCACCCCCATCCACCACAAGCTTTCAAGAGCACCCTGAGCCCCTTAGGTTAACACCAATTGGGTCTGAGAATCTTAGCTTCCTCCACTCGCTCCCCCAAAAATCTCACCCTTTCTTCGCCAGATATAACACCACGAAGTTTAGACTCATTTTAGGGATATTTAAACCTGAGCTTGTTGCTGTAAGAGACTTTCAGATGAGCCATGCCAAGGGTGCAAATGTAGTCTGGTCCCACATCTGAGCCCTGCACTCCTGCTACCTGCTGCTGGGGGTGCTCATATGGTTCATACGCCTATGGTTGCCATAGGTCTTGCCATCTTCAGAAGAGCTTCTCCTTAAGCTCTGGGATGCCACTGAAACAACAACCCCCTGGAGATGGGCTAGGAGACACCTGATTGGTGGTGTTGCTCTTATGCCAACCAGGGGCAAAGCAGATGGACAGTTCTTAGTTCATCCTAGCTTGATGCCTGTGTTGGTGGCCAGAGCTGTTTGATGCCTGAGGCACATAAAATAATAAATAAATCACACACACACACATATATATATGGCATGATGCATGAAATTCGTGCAAGAGTAGGCCTTCCTTCCCCCCCTCCCCGCCTCTGCCGGCACCTGCTTCCCTCTGGCACCCGGGACCTGAGCTTCCCTTTGTAACCCCGCTTCATCCGGAAGGTCGTCCTGTCTAATTAGCATATTGCACTTTTATTATTATAGATATATGAAGCCAAGACCAAGAATGGTTAAATGGCTCAGGCTAGAACTTACCATTTCTACATCTAGAAGTCCTGGCACCAACTTTCACCCAACCCTGTCCTGAGGGTGTCAGATGGGAGCAAGCCCCCTCCTCCCCAGCCTTGGGGCTACTGAAACTCAACTCACAAGTCCTCTTTCTCTGCAGCTTCCTTTGCAATAGAACAAGAGCCACAAGCGCAAGTGGGCACAGCACCGTGGAGACGGGAGTCAGCATCCGAGAGATGTTTTTCTCTTCTGGAGAAGCACTGGAGTGCAAGTAGCAGGGGTGGGGAGGAGAAGAGCACCAGACATGTGAGGTTAGAGCTGACTAGGAGACTGTAGACCATTTGGCCCTCAACCCTCATTTTATAGTTGAGAAGCTGAGGCCAAGGTGAGTTGGCTGTCCTCATTCCCATGACAGATTAGTAGCAGAACTGGGACCGGAAGCCCTGTCTTCAGGTTCCCCAACCCTGACTCCTTTTCCCAACTCCCCCACCTGTGTGGGCCCCTCTACTGAGCTATAGTGGGAAAGAGGATTGGATGAGAGTCAGGGAATCCAAACTTGGCATTTGGCTCTGCCACAATTTTTCCTTCTGGGTTCAGCAAGTCACCTCCTCTCTAGAGCTTTTGTTCCCACCTTTAAAAAAAAGTCCCACCCTAACATGTGTGGCTCAGTTGGTTGGGCTCTGTCCCATGCATTGGGAAGTTGCTGGTTCAATTCCCAGTCAAGGCCACATGCCTGGGCTGCGGCCTTGATCCCTGATAAGGGGTGTGCAGAAGGCAGCCGATCGATGTTCTGCTCTCACTCAATGTCTCCCTCTCTCTCCCCCTCCTTTTCTCTCTTTCTAAAAAAATCAATAAAAACTAATAAATAAATAAGTAAATGAATAAATAAATAAAATTTAAAAGTCCCAAAGTTTCCATTGTTTAGATTTTTCTTGAAAACCACATGGAAATACTGATTCTTCTAGCATGGACCTCGAATGAGGGAGGATGGGTGATTTTCTGTCCCTTGCTCTTTACTGTCTTGTGGTTACAGAAGGAAAGAAGTGAGTAGATGGAGACGGGAACAAGAGTCAGCTCACTGAGGGGAGCGCCAGAGGAAAGGGCAGGTGTGGAACCCCAACCGACAGAAGGGCCTGGGGCTTTACCTCTTCTTGGAGGACCCCCTGCCTGGGGGCCTTAGGGGTCCTGCTGCCAGGTCCTGGCTTGGTGCTGTTTGGGGACCACTGCCTCCAGCAGGCATGTCTAGGTCCCCTTCAGTGCTCCCTTCGGCAGATGGCATCTCTGTGCTGGTGGGCCCCCAGGCCCGCACACCTGCAGCTCCAGTAGTCCCTTCAATGGAGCCCGGGGCTTGTGGCGTAGAAGCCAAGCTTGCTTCTTGGTGGGTTTCCCACACCAGTTTTTCTGAGGCCAGTGTTGATGGCCTGATGGACTTCATGATGGTCCAGTCTGTAGCCAGCGCTATTTTGACCCTTTCTGCTTCCTCTCTTGGCCTAGTGGCCTCAGTGGTTGTCTCTCTCCTCTCCTCTCTGGCCCCAGCTCTGTTTGTTGCTGAGCTCCTGGTGCCCCACAGCCGATCATGTTCCACTGTATCGGGCATCCCTCCGACTGCTGAAGCCGGACTCTCCGGAATAGGGATGGTGGCCCAGCTGGAACTCTCTACCTGGCTAACTGTCCCTGCAGCTACCACCCCAGGGGTTCCTGGGGTTTGCATTCCCTTAGCTGAAGCTGTTCTTTTGCTGGTTTCTGGAGTCAGAGCAGCTCTGTCCCATTCTGTCCTCCGCCTTTCTATAGTCTGGGTGGTTCCCGGGGCCCATCTGTTGGCCGCTGGAGAGGCTGTTCCGAAGGATCTCCTGACGAGCTCACTGGCAGCTGACATTGCTCTGGGGCTGGGACTGGGAGAGCCTGGGTGAAGAGCAGAAGGAAACGTGGGAAGGCTATCTGCGGCCACAGGGTTTAGCAAAGGATGCCAGGCTGCAGGCATGCGCTACATGCAATGCAACCTCACGAGGTGACACGGTCTTTGGCCAATCTGTCGGATAAAATTAAAATTTGGGAAAACCAGACGTATTCTCTAGTCCAGCCGTGAGCAAACTACGGCCCGCGGGCCGGATCCGGCCCGTTTGAAATGAATAAAACTATTGAAATAAAAGACCGTACCCTTTTATGTAATGATGTTTACTTTGAATTTATATTAGTTCACACAAACACTCCATCCATGCTTTTGTTCCGGCCCTCCGGTCCAGTTTAAGAACCCATTGTGGCCCTCAAGTCAAAAAGTTTGCCCACCCCTGCTCTAGTCTGTTGCAAATATTGACATTTGATGGTCCTATCTCCCCTTTTCTGCCCACGGCCGTAAGCAGCCGCATTATC
>NW_006284328.1:134129-149605 GCF_000327345.1 Myotis davidii | reverse complement strand
CCAGCTGGGCAGTGCTCCCTGACAATGCCTTCCTTCGGATGGTGGTTTCCTTAGAGATGAAGCCTTCTTCTCAAAGTCCGTGCCTCGCCCCAGCTTTCCCTCATCACCCCCTCGTGGTTGAAGCCCCCTGGGACCCCTTCCTTCCCTTACCCCTGTTTCCTGGCACCCGCTTCGTCAACCTTGACTCACCCATCCCGGCGGAGACGGCCAGGTTCATGCTCAAGAACAGCATGTCGTTCCCGTTTCCGATGCCACAGCGGTAGGACCCCCCATCCTCCGGGGCCAGCTGGGTCAGCCTCACCACAAACAGGCCGCTGTGCGGGAAGTCCGCCAGCGCCACGCGGCCCCTGTAGCGACCGTGCGTGTAGTGGTTGGTGGACACGATGGTGTGGCAGAGCCACGTCAGGGGGCTCAGGCGGCACCAGTACTTCCGCTGGTGCCTGTTGATGGACGTGGGGGTGTAACGACACTGGATGGTGACAGCGCCCCCAGGCTCCCCAGACACCAGCCTCGGGCCCTTCAGCGCGTTGGCAGCTGCAGGCAGAGAGAACAAAGTCTCAGGAGAGGGAGTGTCATGTCCAATCCAGCTCCACACTCTGCAGGATGAGGGGGCAGGTGAGAAAACGCCTCCTTAAAAGTGAGGCAAGAAGAATCAATATAGAAACGTCAGAACTTAGCCCCCCGGGCGAGGAGTAGTCTCAAGATCTGGCATGAAGCCACATCCAAGGCCCCATCTGAGAGACCAGCACACAAGAAGCACCTTAGCCACCACTTAGTCCACACTCCTCATGCGCCAGGTGTTCACACACAAGCCCGTGCAGGGCCTGGCTTCCTTCCGCTGGGCTCCAATGCAGACGTTTAAAAGGCTGCCATCTAAGCACGCGTAAGAGGGCAGAGGGGACATCTGGTAGAGGACTGCGGTGTATTTGCATGAAATGTAAAGAGAAATGTTCAATAGTAAGATCAGATCAGCGCGCTTTCTGCTGAAATGGGGGAGGGGGGTTGGGCGTGGGGAGGGGACAGAAACACAAGGATTCTGGGCTGATGGCGGGTCTCTCCCCAGACCAGGGGTTGCAAATGTGTTTACACTGGCCACCTTTTTGTAGAAACGGACACAACCACGGCCACGTCAAGGCCCAGATTTCAGGAACTCTCATGATCAGCACGTGGCATGTGTGAGAGGCGCTCTGCTCCGTCAATCAGTAGGATGGGGTGGTCCTACTTTGCTGTGGGAGGCTGATTAAGAATCCTGAATCTGCCCTAGCTGGTTTGGCTCAGTGGGTAGCGCATTGACCTGCGGACTCTCAAGAGTCCCAGGTTCGATTCCAGTCAAGGGCATGTACCTTGGTTGCGGGCACATACCCAGTAGGGAGTGTGCAGGAGGCAGCTGATCAATGATTCTCTCTCATCGATGTTTCTAACTCTCTGTCCCTCTCCTTTCCTCTCTGTAGAAAATCAATAAAATATATTTAAAGAAAAGAATCCTGAATCTACTTGGCAATGAACACTTTTTCTTTCTTTTTCTTTTTTTAAATATATTTTATTGATTTTCTGCAGAGAGGAAAGGAGAGGGATAGAGAGTTAGAAACATCGATGAGAGAGAATCATCGATCAGCTGCCTCCTGCACACTCCCCACTGGGGATGTGCCCGCAACCAAGGTACATGCCCTTGACTAGAATCAAACCTGGGACCCTTCAGTCCGCAGGCCGACGCTCTATCCACTGAGCCAAACCGGTCAGGCAACACTTTTTCTTTTAATAATACTGCATGTTACTGGCCCTTACCTCACTTGGTGGATTACTGATGAGTAGCTCTCAGTTGTCTATAATTAAGGTATTTGGGGTTTTCTTAACGGTTCCCTGTGAAAATTAAAGGAAGGGCTAGTGTTTCAGTAGGAGTGGGGTGCCCACTTGGGGTCCCTGATGCAAACTGTCTGCCCTTCAGGGGCAGAGCTGCCCTGCTCTTGTTCGCCCACCCTTTCCCAGTCCATAGCTGTGGCTTCTACTAGGGAGGGTGAGTGAGGCCTCTAGTTGAAGGGAGGCCCTGGACTGAGCAGGACTTGGCCTGAGAAGATGCAAAAGGTCCGTGGGGTTATCCCTGCACTGGCTCTCTTCTCCCACCAACAAAGGTGTGAGAAACGTGTGTGTGTGTGTGTGTGTGTGTGTGTGTGTGTTTCCCTGGCCAGGAGGTGGGGCCTGGAGGGAAGAGAGCCAAGCCACAGCCATCTGAGATGAGGGTCTGCTACGTGAGGGGCCACAGCAGAACCTGGGCACAGGGAGAGGGGCCAGCAGGGGCCATGTAAGGGTCCACAGAGGCACCTCCAAGAGGCAGGGTCAGCTCTAACCCCCTCCCAGGCCATCCCATCACCAGAGTCCCTGCCACTGCCTCTCCTCCCTCCTGCCTGCTGTGACCCTGGTGGGGTCCAAGTAGCAGCTGCCAAGATAGCGGGGGAGGGGGAGGAGGAGGGGAAGAGAGAAGGCGGCCACCCCAGCCCCCTTCCTGCCTTTCTGACCGCAGGCCTTGGGCTCATGAGGGGCCATATCTCTGAAGATTAAAATGCTGACCAAGACGTCTAGCTGGCCCCTTAAAATTATTACATTTAGCGTGTTTGAAACTTAAAGGAATGAAGTTAGGACTATTATCTACATGTCAGCAGAAAAGTCATGGGCTGCCTGAGTTTTCATTTGGGGACATGGGGAGTCAGTTCCTCCTGATAAATTAAAGGGGGCGGTGAGAGATTAAAGAAATGGTATGATTTATCGGAGAATTCTTGCTCAAATATTAGCTACCTTTGATTCATTAAAATTCTGATTTGTTTATAAGCCAAAAGCAGTAGGTAATTTTTTGTTGGCATTACCATAACATCTTCATCTGTTCGTTCGTCCAGCAGTTACTTGCTAACAATTTGTTAGCATCTACTTGGGGCCAGGTTCTAGGTACCAGACACTCTAGGCACATTCCTTAATGGCTCCCTCTTGCCATCAAATAAAGTCCGGAAACCACAGCATGACAACAGGCCACTCATCATCTGAGCCTGATATGTACCTGGCCAGCCTCACCTCACCCCCTGCCAGTGCCTTTAGGGCAGGGACTCTGCCTTACATCCATTTGTCCCTAGTGCCTGGCACATGGCAGGCTCTCCATAAATATATATCGACTAAGTAAGTATTTGCATAGACACAATTTTTATTTATCTATCTAGGTTTTTTTTACAGACACTAACTCTTTTAGAGTAGGATAGGGTCTTTTTCTTTTTATCTCTTGCACTGGACCTGATTGTAGAGTAAGTGGTCATGGAGCAGTGCTAGTCTTTTTTGCATACCCTGGAACCTTGACCTTGCAAATGCAGCCAACTTCCAGTCATTACGTTGAATGGAAGAGGGCAGAGAGTAGGGAACATCAGAACAGCGAATATTCTGGAAACCATCAAGTCAGGCATGTGCCTTCTCCTGGGAGTTCTCGGCTTCCTCGCTCCCCCAGGGCCCAGATCTGACCACCCCCTGGGCCCGCTGCATGGCCTTGGATGCCAGGAGAGAAAGCCATGGCGGTGCCCTAACTGCCGAGGGAGCACTGCCTGCCACCGAGGTGCCCGCCAGGAGTCTCTGTAGCCTGGAAGGCTTGGGTCTGGCTTTGCAAGCTCTGCCTCTGGGCTGTTTGGGACTCACCTTGCAGCAGGCACAGTATGAGGGCCACCTGCATTTTCCATCCTGCCCTCTGGTTGGTGACCTGCAAAAAACACTGCAAATGAAGAGGCCTGAGAAGGAGGAAGGGAGCAGCTGGGGTGAGCAGCAGTGGGCCTGGGTTCAGCACCTGCTCGCTTTGGGGGCTCTGTCTGCTCAGTGTGGGCTGGATGGACATCTCTAAGAGCAGGACAGGGGCCGACCTCTCTGAGCAAAGCTGGACTCTGTCTTCACACGGCCAAGCATGCATGCTTGGCCTGGGCCACTGCCACCAAGGCTACCACTTCCCTACTTGGCCATTTCTGTGTTCAGAAGAGGCGGAAGGCCCTCTGTGGCATTCCACCCTCTACACCCCCTTGGCAGTGGGAGCTCCGGGTTTGGGGAGCTCTGGGTGTGGGGAGCTCTGAGTTTGGGGAGCATGGCGCAGGGGAAAGACCACATGCTGGAGGTTTAACCCTTAGTGGCCCTGTGGGAACTGGACAAGGTTACTCTGTGTCAGGGACTGGTCTCCCCTCCAGGGAAATAGAGTGCACACATGGGGTTGTTACATGACACCAATGAGATTGCGTTGGAAGTGCCCACAGTGTGCCTGGTACAGAGCAGTGCCCTCCCCCCCTCTCCCGTCTCCTTCTCTTTTGTGGAACAGATTCCTCATGGGAAACTTTCAGCTCCGCTGATCATGTGCCCCTGGTCGGTAACAAGGAGGTTAAAATGAACTCTCAGCCCCAGGATTGTGTGCACGAGGGTCTTATTCTGTGTCTTCTCCACAGCTTCTAGAAAGCTCTCCCTGTCCCCCCATTTGCACCTATCTTCCCTATGGTGTCTCCCACTGGCCTGGGGAGCTCCTTGCAGACAGGGCTGGGTCTCCTCTGTCCACCTCCAGGCTCTGAAGTGGGGCCCAGCTCAGTGTGGGCAGCTGCTGTGGACAAGACCCGACCACTCTTGATAGACCCCATACTGAGCATGGCAATGGACTCTTAGTGCCTGCCGATTCAGAAGACAGTGCACATGGTCCTTCTTTTGTGCCCTCCATGGTTTTCATGGATGCTTTTCGATGAAAAATCTGGTCTTTGACTCTATCTACTGCCTGCAGTTCCTGGGACCTACCGATAACAAATAAGGCAAACTGCCCTGGCTGGTGTGGCTCAGTTGGTTAGAGCATCATCCCACAATCCAAAAGGTTTCGGGTTCAATCCTCAGGTGGAGCACATATGGAAAGCAGCCAATAGATGTTCTCTAGCAGGTTGATGATTCTCTCTCTCTCTCTCCCCTCTCCGTTTCTCTGGAATCAATTGAGCATATCCTTGGGTAAGGATTTAAAAAAAAAAAAGACAAACTAAAGAGCCATTGTTTTCTCCTTCTTGCTCTCACATCCCACACTAATGCTAAGAACAGGCTCTGCAAGCCCGCGGCCTGGCCCATGGGCAGGAGCCTCCTGCCCCCCCTGCCCCAACTGAACCTCTGAGCTACACGAGGTCACTGGCCAGTCCGGGACACAGGCTATAGGAGGAGAAAAGGGAATGGAGGAGAGGGGACAGGAAGAAAATCAGAGAAAATAAGAGCAGGGGGAGAGGAAAGGAAGGGTGGGAGCTGAAAGAAAAAAGAGAGGAGAGAACACGAGAAAAGTAGAACCCTAGGTTTGCCCTATAGCTGCACATCGTCACGGCAGCTTGGCCCTGCCGGCCTATCCAGGTAGAGCCCCGAGCGTGGTCGGATTTGGAGAAGTCCAGGGGCTCCCCGTGCCCGCTCTGTGCCCTCCTTCAGCATCCCCCCTGCCTTGGGCACAGCCTTGGGCCTCCCCTGCCTCCCAGAGCTCCGGCTTCCTGCCCTGGCCTGGAGGCTCCCCCAGGTGTGCCCGCACCCAGTCCATTGTTTGATTAATGTTCTCCGAGCTCAGGCTCATTCTGAGGCTGGCACCGGGCCCCCAGTTTCCCTAAAGAGCTAAGTGCTGACGCTGCACGCATTGGGGCCAACTTCTTTGGGGGCACAGTGGGGCCGCGTCTCTGCCTCGGAGGGACAATGAGGAAGCACAGCGTAGAGATTAAATGTCCCTGGGCAGTTATCAGCCTTGATTGGAGGCTGCAGGATAACGCAGCACCATGTCGTGGACCCTGCCAATGCCCTCCAGGCAACCTTCCTCCTGGGCAGGGAGCCGCGCTCAGCAGCGGGCCGCGGGCCTGTGACAGCGCACGGCTTCTCAGGCGACGAGGGATGCTCAGGGCCCCTCTTGTCCCCCAGTCCTGCTGGGAAGAGCAGCTAGCTCACCTCCCGCACAGGCTGGTGTATGGCCCCCACATCCGCCTGCCCTCCTGAGAGCCACTTCTCTCCTATCCTCCCAGCCCTGGGGCAGCACACAAGGAAGGAGGGAGCCAGTGAGGTGTAGATGGAAGCGAACAGAACAGAACCAGGATTAAGGAGGGTCCGCCTTGCCCGTGGCTGACGGAATGGCCTTGCGCAATGCACCTTCCATCTCCGCTGCTACAGCGGAAGACCACTGATCGCAGGATCTCCAAGTTTCCTCGGCCGTCTAGCATTTGTTGGTTTTACATGATGCAAGGGGCCTCCAGGGAATCATGGTCTGGTGGGAGGGAGAGTGGGAGCGAGCAGAAGAGAAGAGAGAGTGGGAGTGAGCAGAAGAGAAGAGAGAGTGGGAGCGAGCAGAAGAGGAGGGGGGCGGGGGAGAGGCTGAGCCCTGAACTCCAGAGTCTTCCCTGGCCTTCTTGCGGGGGATGGTGGGGAGGGAAGCCCAGCTGCTCTGGGAAAAGCACTTGACAGCCGCCCACTGCAGCTCGGCACCCACATTCCACACTCGGAGACCAGGCCCCGACCTCTGGGGAGGAAGCCTCATCTCACCTTCTGTCCTCCAGGCGTGGTGGGGGCCTCTCCATCCATCTCGGTCTAGAAATAAAGTCCACTTGCACTTTCCTCTTTCTCTCTTTGAGATGCCGGCGGTTGGACCTCTTCTAGCTTTTTCTCTTGAGACCTGCAGACTGAGGAGGCAGCAGGGGCTGGGAAGTGGCCGGAGGCAGCCCTAAGGATGGAGGTGTGAGCGCAGCTCTGCCCTCACCCCCACCCTCGCCTCAAGTCCCTTCGCCCTGGGCCTCAGGTTTTATCCCATGACGAGGGAGCCGGGCCTGGCCCCTTGGTCTTGTGGTCCCTGATTTCTGTAGAACTTCTCCTGGAGCAGTGACAGTCGTTTCAAAGAAAACACACTGGTCATAGCCGTCCACCACTTGTCACCCCTCCAGTCCCGGGTCCCAGACCTGTCAGGATGCTCCAGCTGAGCCAGCCCATGCAAGTGATGCAACCCCCGGGCAGGAGAGAAAATTCAGGAGAGGAATTCCCCGGCTGACTTGGGCAGCTGGTGCCTTCGAGCTGACCTGGCCCCTTGGACTCCCCTGCAGAGGCCGTTTGGGTCACTGACTGCAGTCCAGCTGCTCGCTGGCAGTGACTAAGTCATGCCCTGGACAAAGCCCCACACAGTGAGGGGATGACCTCGTGGAAAGAGAGCACTGAGTGTGGCTTGTCTGGCTGGATGACACGCTTGAAAAATCCCCCAATATTTCCCTTTGGAAAGATGTCATGGGTGGGTTTTGTCTCCTACAAGATGTGACCTGCCTGCTCTGCTGGTGTTAAGCTGACCTCTCAGTGGCAGGCACAGCCCAAGCCCTCAGCAGCCACAGGGCTCCTGGGACGGAGCTGCTGCAGACTGGAGTTAAGGACTCTCACCAGGACCTCGCCGACAACGTGGCACCCTTGGGCCAACGAGGAAGGATCCTTCTTCCTTAAGAAAAAGAATTTGAGCCGGTACATTGCTGCACAATTTGAATAAACACAGTGACAGCGTGTACTCTCTATGCATTTCCCCATCCAGGTAGGAAGACAGGTTGGGGTGGGGGTAGGGAGTCTCTGAAATCAAGGAAAGGAGCAACTGCCCAGGACGCCTGGGCTGGGACGAGGTGGTCTCGTGCATGTGTGTGCCCGGGAGCGCGCACAGGTGCCTGTGCTACTGTCCCAGGGCTTGGCTGGGCCCAGTCGAGAGCTCAGCATCTTCACAAACACTCGGTCTCCCGTGGACAGTAGGCCCCAGCTACGCCATGAGCGGCATCCCCAGAGCGAGGTGCGCTTGCACAGTGGGCAGGGCCCGTCAGAGGCTGTCCTAGGACGGAATGACCCTGTGCAGGGGGAGGAAGGCTTAACGCCTGGCGAGGCACCCCCCTCCCAGCTCCTCGGGGAGCCGCCTGGCATGTCGGTTGATCGATCCATGGGTTGATCACTAGACTTTGGAATCAGACTCCCTCCAAGTTAATATCGCAGCAACCCTCCCTTTTTACTGAGAAAGCGATTAGAGTCAGATTGTTTACCCTCCTTGAGCCTTGCTTTCCTAATCTGTAAAACAAGAGGCCATAGCACCTACCTCATAAAGTTATTATGGGGAAGAAGTGTGATAATCAGAAAACATTAGGTGATAAAACGTAACAGTTCAGCTTGTAACAGCAGGAAGCTGGTGTTTGTCTGGTAATGATCAAACCATTTTTTTTTAAAAAAAGTCCTTTGTGCCCGGCCGGCATGGTTCGGTGGTGTGAGTGTTGACCTATGAACCAAGAAGTAACGGTTTGATTCCTGGTCAGGGCACATGCCCGGGTGGTGGCGGGCTCGATCCCCAGTGAGGGGCATGCAGAAGGCAGCCCATCAATGATTCTCTCTCATTGTTGATTTTTCTCTCTCTCCCTCTCCCTTCCTCTCTGAAACCAATAAAAAAAAATATTTTTAAAAGTCCTTTTGAAGGCTTTCATCTGTTCAGAAGTCTGCCACTTTCTTACATTTCTTTGTTCTTTTGCCATTTTATTATTTTGGCATTTGAAAGATTAAAAAGAAATTAATCGGAACATGTCTGAATTGATTTTGTATATTAAAATAAGTATCTATCAAATGTGTATTATAAATAGTGCCGTCATTTTACACCCATGAGGCTGTCTTTCCTATTTTGCTTACTTTTGGATGCTTTGAAGACTATTTAGTTTCTAAAGACACCAGGTAATGCCAGTTAGTTGTGAAGGGCTGGGCCAGTTTCCAGGGCCTTGTCCCCGAGCCTGGACGGCTGAGCCTGGAGCTTTAAGGGCGATCACACTGCACTGGCTTCTTCTCCTGGGGGTACATCTTGCCCAGCACAAAGCCACAGATGGCCTTTGTTTTGTTTTGTTTAGTTTTATTGTTAACCCTCACCCAAGGATACTTTTTTCACTGATTTTTAGAAAGAGTGGAAGGAATGGGGAGAGACACAAAGAAAGAAACATTAATGTGAGAGAGACACATCGATTGACCCCGGAGCTCAAGCCTGCAACCAAGGTAGGTGCTCTTGACCGGAATCGAACCGGGGACCCTTCAGTCCCAGGGCCGACGCTCTGTCCACTGAGCTAAACCAGCCAGGGCCAGGTGGCCTCTTCACAAAGGCTCATGACTCTGTGATCTTCTGATTGCAGGTCCCAGACTCCAGGAAACGGCTAAGTAATACTTAGACCAAGTGCCAGATTTGGAAAGAGGTTTATCCACTCCCCATCCCGGTTTTAGCAAAGGATTTTACCTGCTAATGGGCACACAAGGGTGAGAATCAGCAGGCAGAACGCTAACCAATGCAAGGAAAGCCCTTTGTGGTATAAAAACGATCCATACTGATCCCTTCTCTTTCCAAAATGTTTCCTGGTGAGTAAATTAAGAGCAACGTACAGAGACGTATTCTGCATCGACGTGGCTGGCACTCAAAGCTGACATTCCTCCTCATACATCATCGCAACGTTTCCTGCTTACTCTGCCCACGTATTTGAGCTTTTTTCTGTCCTTGTTATTTGTGGGAGAGATGGACCCCCCGCCCCCCATCCCAATTCCTCACCAAAGCTCCGGTCAGAATACCGAATGCAGAAGAAAACACTGTTTAAAGACACTTGGGTTACTACAAGTCCTACAAATCTTGATCATTTACTTAGAAACTCCTAGAATAATGTAACTATGACACTTATCACTCCTCCGAACGATATCAGAAGGAAGTATTTGTACAGCACAAATACTACAGCCCCTTACCTTTGAGGTTCAGTTACCTGCAGTCAATTGTGGTCTGAAAAGATTAAGTGGAAAATTCCAGAAATAAACAATTCATACTTAAAAATATATACATACATATATATATATATACATACATATATATATAATCTTAGAGAGGAAGGGAGAGGGAGAGAGAGACAGCACCATCAATGATGAGATCATTAATTGGCTGCCTCCTGCACGCCCCCTACTGGGGATCCAGCCCCCACCCTGGGCATGTGCCCTGATTCATGGATCGACGCTCAACCACTGAGCCACACCAGCTGGGTCAATTCATACATTTTAAATTGTGCACCATTCCGAGGAGTGTGATGAAATCTTGCGCTGTCCTGCTCTATCGCAGGTGGGACGTGAATCCTCCCTGTGTCCAGCGTCTCCATGCCACAGACACTCTCTCCCAATAGTCATCTAGTATTTGCCATCTTGTTTACTACATGGACTGTCGAGGTATCAAAGTGCTTGTGTTCAAGTAACCCTCATAGTAGCCTAACGCTAAGTCCCATGCCTACGTCACTCACCTCACTTTATCTCATCACCTAGGTATTGTGCCATCTCATATTATGACAAAACTAGAGGCCCGATGCATGAAATTCATGCAAGAGTAGGTCTTCGTTCCCCTGGCTGCAAGCACTGGCTTCCCTCTGGCACCGGGAACCTGGGCTTTCCTTGTAGCCCCGGCTTCATCTGGAAGGACTTCTGGTCTAATTAGCATATTACCCTTTTATTATTATTATAGATGAAGAAGGGTGAGTACAGTACAATAAGAGATTTTGAGAGACAAGAGAGAGACCCCATTCACATAACTCTTATTCTAGTATATTGTTATAAATGTTCAATTCTATCATTAGTTATTATTGTTAATCTCTTCCTGTGCCTACTTTATAAATTAAGCTTTATCATAAGTATGTATGGGTAGCAAAATACATTATATAGAGAGAGTTTGATACTCTGTGGTTTCAGGCATCCACGGGGTGTCTTGGAACGTATTCCCCTGTGGATAACAGAAGACGGCTGTCCAATGGCACTTAGCAGGTTTGACAACCTCCGCCATCACGTGGCTGATAGTAAAGACTGCAATCCAGCAACATTAACACCCCTCCAGACACAACAGGCATTCGGAGGGGGCAGGAGAGCTCTGTGGCTTATGTCCACATGCACGGCTGATTAAAGCACAGGGTACAGAACCCTAGCTCATTTCCTAGAACATCGGGGCATGTGGTCTAAGACCTCAGCTCACACTCATCTCCTCATGTTTTGGGGGACAAAATTCAACCCAATAACAGGGGCAAAAAGAGGAAAGAAAAGAGCTGACAAAGTATCCCCTGGAAAACAGTTGTTGGGCACACCTGAGCAGTCTGTACCTCCCGACCTCAGAAGCTGCTGGGAGCAGCGTCCTTCCCAGCATGTCCCCGAAAATGCTTAAAACAAGTCTGATTTTACGAGCTGAGAGGGGTCAGCTTTTCACAGCTGCCAGTACGGCTGTGCCATCTGTCCCACGCAGGGGACGGACCAGGTGATCCCCCACAAATCCTTGCATTCTAAGGCACCCTCGCTGTGTTAGCTTTATTTCCAGAGCTGTACTGGGCTACCCCAGGGACCCCTTTCTCTGCCACAGACACTGGAACCGCCCACAAGCTGCAGTACTTTTTCAACTGTGAGAAGATGCTGCCACCTTGTGGCAGAAAGATGCCATGGCTCCAGTCACCATGTACCATTATTCAGACTAAGACACTTTTTTTTTTTTAAATATATTTTATTGATTTTCCACAGAGAGGAAGGGAGAGGGACAGAGAGCCGGAAACATCGATGAGAGAGAAACATCGACCAGCTGCCTCCTGCACACTCCCCACTGGGGATGTGCCCGCAACCAAGGCACACGCCCTTCACCGGAACTGAACCTGGGACCCATGAGTCCGCAGGCTGATGCTCTATCCACTGAGCCAAACCGGTCAGGGCAAGACTAGGACACGTTGTAAAGTGAAAGGGGGCACTTTTAATCATTGTGGTGGGACAGCAGGTGTCAATAGAAACGATCTTAATTGTTCACATTAGGGGAATGATCATTTTTTAAATTTATAGAACAATTTATTTTTTGAACTTTTCCTTCTTCAGAGCCGGCCATTCACCTTCCCATGTAGCCAGACTGCTTCACGGTTCCTTTCTTTCCGCATCCGCATCCGCTCTGTGACTTCGGAGAGCCGCATCCCAGCCAGGAGCTGGTTGTTTTTGCGGGATGTTTCCGCACGGCTCCTTTAAATTCACGGTTATGTTTGTTGGTCAGCCTTTTCCTTTCTTGCTCCTCCTTCCTGCTTCCCTATTTTGTTCCAAACTTGAGGACTTGACCAGCAGGGGGTGCCAGGTACCAGTGGCACCGGCTGGCTCTGCTGGCAGATCCCTGGCTGCCAGCACTTCTCTTGGTTTCCCTTTTCTGTCCCTCAGCTCAGACAGCTGCTGGAGCGTGAGCTGCAGTGGCCAGGCGCGGTGTCAGGAGGGTTTCCAGGGGCCTCACCATGCTATGGAAGGATGGCCACAGGCCATACATGAGCACATGGCTTCTTACCTGAGCCAGACAGCCCTGGCCAGGCCTCCAGGCCCCTGGCCGGTGCAGGGAGAAGTTTCTCCTTGGCCATGATGCCATGGCCTCCTCCTCACACACCAGGAGCAACTCCCAGCTCTTCCTATGTGCTCTGAAAGGGTGTATCAGAGTGTGAGCTTGGCTTGGCTTGTTTGGAGTCGCTATGTAGAGAACCCCAAGAAGAAAATTAGTCAGCTAGGGTCGAACCTCTGAAACAGAGACATGTGGTCCAGGAGCACACAGCGCACCAAGAGATCCCTCATGGCCTCTTGGAGACACAGGAGCCACTGGCCATACACACCAGAGCAGGAGCCACGACGGGGAGTCAGAATTCAGGGCTGAAGACAGCATGCCCCCAACATTCAAATAAATGAGCACGTCCAACCCTGAAATGTTTCTGGGGCTTTCTCCTCAGGCACCCCTTCCATCTCCTGCGAGGCATCTCGGAGGACGAACTGTAGGAAACATCTGGCAAAAACATAGAATTGTGCAACCAACTTACCCATTACCCTGAGGCCTGGGGGGTCATCTGTAGCCAAATCTCCAACATATTCCAAAAGGAAGCCGGCCAGCATTCTATCATTGCTGCGAGACTTGGGTGGTTGTATTTCTGAATTTGCTCCCCCCCGCCCCCCCCGAAAGCTGCTCTTCCACCGGTTTTCCTGATAATAAAGATTTCTGTTCCTTGTGGGACTCAGGAGCTGCCAACGAACAGGGCAGCTCGGTTCTGGCGGCTCCTCGAGCCTCCTCACCCTCACTCTTGGCCTTTTCCAGGAGTCTACTGCAGCTCTCCTAGGCCTCTGACTCCCCTCCTCACCGCCGTCCTTAGATTCCAGGTCCCAGGGGCTCTCTGAGCCGCCACTGCCCCTGCGACCCCCTCGCCCACCCCTGCCTCCTCGTCCTGCCCATCACTGGCCTCCCGGCTTTGCTCTTCCTTGACGTTCATCTTCCCGTCTCAGTAAGAAAGCAAACACCTGCCATCCCTGTCCAATCCGAAGCCACCGCCTAAGTCATCCGCTGACATATGTTTTGGTTTCTTAATATTTTCATCCTCGTCCTTTCCAAGAACTTTTCGGAGTCCTTCAGCCTCCAGGCTCTTGAGCTGCCTCTGGTCCTGCCCATCCTTTTCCGCTTCCACCGTTCGGGGGCTGTGCCTTCATCTCAGAGCCAAGCTCCCGACCCATCAGGTCATATGCACCAGGCCTGGGGTTCTCCTTTTATCTCCGACTCGGGTGCTCTGGGGGCCGGGAGAGACGGGCTTCTTTCCGGTCTTGGTCCAGCTTCCCCAGAGCGTCTGCTCCTTAAACTCGTCTCTCCCTCTTCTCTTGCTTTGGCTCCGCAGTGAGCTCTTCAATCAGTTCTTTGTGTCCTTTATCAAGGTCTTCTAAGGAGCTCACCGCCTCCAAAAACCAGCCGCCATCAGCTTGACTCAGTAGGAGAATGATGACATAAAACACAGGACAGTCACTTGAGGGGGATACAGTCAATTAAAATAATAACTGTTGCCCTAACTGGTTTGGCTCACTGGATAGAGCGTTGGCCTGCGGACTGAAGGGTCCCAGGTTTGATTCCAGTCAAGGGCATGTACCTGGGTTGCGGGCACATCCCCAGTAGGGGGTGTGCAGCAGGCAGCTGACAGATGTTTCTCTCTCATCGATGTTTCTAACTCTCTATCCCTCTCCTTTCCTCTCTTAAAAAATCAATAAAATGTATTTTTAAAAAATAATAATAATAACGGTTGTTGCAAGACATGAAGAAACCTTGTACCGTTGTAGCGTGTATGAATCTTACCTGCATACTCAATTGTGCCAAAATAGTAACTTAAATTTTCTATAGCGAGATGTACTTTCTTTCTCAACCCCCTGGACCCTGTGTGTCCTGCCCCCGGTGTGCACCAGGGGCTGATCCTGGCAATTTCAGGCAATTCGGTCTTGTCACTCCCTCCTGCCAGCACTTGCTTTCCCAAGCCCTGTGCCTGGTAGTTTGCCATTACCTGCTCTCGCTGGCACCCGCCGGGATGTCCACTGACTCCTCCCCTCTTTGGTCATTGGTCCCTGCAGAACCTGTGTGTCCTCCAATCCTTAATGCAGAAGTTTCTAGTCTGTACGTCTAGTTTATACAGTTGGCCCTTGAACAACACAAGTTTGAACTGCGAGGGTCCAATTATCCATGGATTTTTTCTTTCTTTTCATTTTTAAATATATTTTTATTGTTAGTAGTTTTACAGATAACTCCCATCCCTCCCTCATTCTCCCCTCCTCCCAGCCCCTATCCCTTGCACCCCCCAGGTCTTCACTACCCTATTGCCCGTGTCCATGGCTATGCATATAGGTATATAAGTTCTTTGGTTTATCGCTTCTCCTTCCCCCAACCCCACAACGAGGTGTGTCCGTCTGTCCCAGGCCTCCCTGCTTCCGATCTTATTTTGTTGGTCAATTCATTTTGTTCATTAAATTCCATAAATAAGTGAGATCATGTGATATTTGTCTTTCTCCGTTTGGCTTATTTCACTTAGCATTTTCCAGGTCCTTCCAAGCTGTCCCAAAGGGTAAGAGGTCCCTCTTTTGGAATGTTTTCAGTAAGTATGTATTCCACCCTCCGCATCCGTGGGCTTCGTGAACCTGGTATTTTTGATCTGCAGTTGGGAATCCACGGATGCAGAGGGTCAACAGCACTGGGCTATACCATCTTATAGGAGGGATTTGACAAGCACTCGTGGGTTTGGGTAGCCAGCAGGGTCCCGGAACCAATCCCACACAGATACTGAGCGCCCACTGAAGATTTGGGGGGAGTCGAAAGGTATACGCAGATTTTTGACTGCGGGGTCTGCCCTCCTAACCCCTGCATTGTTCAAGGGTCAACTCATCATCAAATGCCTCCGGGCCGTGAGAGGTTGGCTGGGCCCTCAGGTCTCAGCTGGACCTAGAGCCACTGCTGCTCCCCGTGGGGGGCCTCAGCCACACCCATCACTCCTGCAGGCTCTTCTCAGGAAGATGGCCCAGTTTCCAGGTGTTCTGTTTCCTTCCTGTAAAAGATAAACTCTTTGAAAAGGGACCTTATCTCTATGTTTATCTGTAGGCTCCCAAACTTTGAGAACAGGGCTGGCACAGAGTGGGCACTG
>NW_006284328.1:109882-124472 GCF_000327345.1 Myotis davidii | reverse complement strand
CGTTCTGACTGGTAGGTGAGCTTGCTGCTGGGGTCCGGCCTATCGGGATTGAGTGAGATGGGCCAGACACGCCCTGGAGCCCTCCTGCGTCCCTCCCCGGTCCCAATTGTGCACTGGTGGGGTCCCTTGGCCTGGCCTGCGCCCTCTCGCAATCTGGGACCCTTTGGGAGATGTCAGAGAGCCGGTTTCGGCCTGACAGGGGGGGAGGAGGGGAGACTCACAGGCACCCTCCTTCTGCCTCCGCAGCGCACTCGATCACATTTTTGAGGTCAGGAAAACTGGTTCTGGCTGTTTATTTACCTTCGATGTGTTTGTCTTTGGCCTGTGCCTCAGCTTTTGAAATGGAAAGCCCATTATTTGATGATTGTATCATTTGGTTCTGCTGCACCACAGCCTCAGATGTAAAGGACGACAGCACAAACCACAGTAAGCGTGCAGACTCATTGGTGAATGTGCCCCAAAGCCCACCACAAAACACTAAGAAAAGCAAACAGCCCCAGAACGGCACACGCGACGTCATTATAACCGTGTCCACATTGTCTGTGCGTTCGTACAGAACTGTAAGGCGACATTAAGCTAGAGGATGTGTTGGTGAGGGGAGAATGTGGGTGACTTGGGAAAACACACACACACTTCCTTTATGTTTGCTATATGCAAATAGCAGCCATGTTGTTTGAGAAAAACATTAGATTATTTTACCTCTAATAAGACAGGTTCTCCTGAGTTCCTGTGCTTCTCACCTGGGCCCCCAGCATTCTCCACCTGGCGTCTTCCCTCCAGGGGAGCCTGTGCCCTCACAGCCCCCGCGGGCCAGCCTCTGTGCCTTCTCGGTGCCTTCGCTGAGCCCAGTGGTTCTCAAACTTTCGCTGCATCAGGATCACGGGAGGCCTGGGCCCCACCTCCAGAGTTTCTGATTCCCAAGGTCAGGGGCGGGGCCTGGGAATCTGCATTTCTAACAAGTTCCCAGGTGATGTTGTGGGCTCGATCCCCAGTAGGAGGCGTGCAGGAGGCAGCCGATCCATGATTCTCTCTCATCATTGATGTTTCTATCTCTCTCTCCCTCTCCCTTCCTCTCTGAAATCAATAAAAATATCTTTAAAAAGGAAAAAGAAAAAAAGAAAGAAAACGAAACAATGCATCGCTTAAGCCTTAGGGACAGAGGCATATGTGGATAACACAAAGAAAAGCCAGGGCATGACCAAAATGTGGGCTGGAGTCGCCTTCGGGGGAGGAGGAGAGAGGGTCAGGGAGGGCCACAGAGGTGTCGGAGGAGCCAGGAGCCGCTAACGCTCTCCTGAAGTGTGGGGGCAGGTGAGCGGGTGCCGTGGTATTACTTTAACTGAACACATTACCCTTTAAAGTGAGCGTCAACGCTCTCTCCGTCTATCTCCAGTCTATCTGTATGTCATCTATCTATGTAGATATACATACTCATCTATGTGTATGTTTCCTAATTTCTAAAAATTAAATCCCTTTTTCCTATCCTTACACTTAGCATTTACTAGTGGTCTGTGGCCTTTTTTAATGGCTGTAATAAATATCTCTGAGGGTATTCATTGAAATATTTTAAAATTTTCCTCCCTGTCTAAATTTCCCCATGGTAAAGGCTCCTCTAAGGTATCTGGTTGTCCTTGGCTGTCTCTTCACATTTTAAAGCCTGAGGCAGGGAGTTCTGTGAACTTGTACTCACCTTGCTTCAGCCTGGGGAGCTGGGGAGCCAGTGGTTACACGGGGAGACATCTAAGTGCCACTTGGAGGGTGTATTTTCTCTGGGACGATTCCATTTGTCAAGGGAAAAGGCCCTTCATTGTTTTTGCCTGGGAGTCTCGTTTGTTTGGGTTTGGTTTAGTGCATGGGTCCCGGGTTCGATTTCAGTCAAGGGCACATGCTTGGCTGTTTTATTGTCCTGGGACGTTGGTGCTCGGCTCCTGCATGTATCGAGCTTTGGGCAGCAGGGTTTCAGCAAATCCCTTCTTTCAAGCCCATGCCTCACCCTAAGGGGCTTCACTCCAAGGGGCATTTCCCGGACCCAAGTCCGCTGGGCTCTGCAGGGTCTGGCGGCCCCTGCTCTGGCCTGTCTCCCCCAGTCACTCTCTCCTCCAGGCCCTGGGTTCTGCTCGCAGCTTCACCAGTTGTCACTCCTTCATCGGTCTCACTTACCCCCCTCCCCCACATAATTATTAACTTCTCTCATCTGCTGAAAGCCTCTCTACTGGTCTCTTCACTGCTCAGAGTTCACACAGTTTCACTCTTTATTGTTACTTAGAGGAGTCTGTTATTACTTGAAGGGAGAGGAAAATGTGTATAGTAAATCCATCATCTTTAATCAGAAGTTAGGTTACCTTTAAAATTAAAAAAAGAAGAAGAAAAAGAACCCGTGTTTATTGAACACTAACTAAGGGCCAGGCACTGGTCTGAGAGCGTCGCCTGCATTCTTTAATTAATCTCCACAGCGATCCTATGAAGCAAGTGCTTTTATTTCTCTTCCCCCCTTTACAGATGAGGAAACTGGGAGACGAGACGATAAACATCTTGCCAAAGATGGAAGCGATAAGCAAGTGGTGGAACCAGGCAGCCCCAGTGCAGGAGCCGTGTCCCTCATCATCATGTGACACAGATAGATAGGTGACAGGTAGAGAGACATACCACCCGAGGTCCTGTAATCAATGTGGCAGGTGGAAGACTCACAGCTCTGCCCCAAAGTGAAAGAGTGACAATCGGCTCAGAATGAGAAATGAAAAAGCAGCCCCGCCCTTAATCGGGTTGGGGGGACAGACACAGACAAAACCAGCTGCAAAATGAGCAGAAAGGTTGCTTCTCTCACAGTCATGCTGCGGATGTGAAGTGTCACCAAGAAGAAAGAGCCTCCCTCTGAGTGAGCACAGCTTTCTCGCCAGAGATACTCCCAGGCTGCTCTGCTCTACCCATCTATTGCTAGGAGACCCAACTGTTAACGGCCGTCTGCTCATGACAGCATCCAATCCCTCATTAGATCCCTGTGTCTTCATCCTGCATCGGAAACAGCAATGAACTCAGAGCTGAACCCCAATTCCCTGAGACTTTCCTCAAAAAATGTCCAGCAGGCATCACACCTCAGGCTCTTCCCTCTTGTTGAGCCTCCTTCTGAAGTTCCTTTGGAATGCCCGCCCTCCCTCCGTGCACTGAGTCTATCAGTGTGATTTTGTCAGACGACAGGTTTGTGCCTGGTGGTCT
Source organism: Myotis davidii (assembly GCF_000327345.1). Lineage (NCBI taxonomy): Eukaryota > Metazoa > Chordata > Mammalia > Chiroptera > Vespertilionidae > Myotis > Myotis davidii. Next base: position 121,259 of record NW_006284328.1, on the reverse strand, counting down.
CGGCTGCTTCCTCTTGGAAGTAGATATATGCGTTCTTAGAGATTCGTTCCTTTGGCTTAACTTCAGGAGCTTTCCTGCAGTGCCAGGGAGGGAAGGGCAGTGGTGGAGGGAGGTCAGGCATGGAAAACCCATGAAAAACCTTGGGAGAGAGGGGCCTCCTGTGGGGAAGTGGGGGGTTAGGACTTGGAAGGCATGTGTAGCTGCTTTGTATTTTGTTCTCTGGTTGGCCTTAGTTCTCCCCTTTTAACCTGGTCTCTGGGCACCAAATGGTCTCAAATTTAGGAGGCAGTTTCCATCCTGCCTGCCTGGGGCAGTTGCAACTGCCATTTCTGAACTGATAATGATCTGTAGCGCCTTGCCCTCCCGACCTTTGTACTCACTTTTTATTTTATTTTTATTTTTTTGAGAAAGAGAGAGAGAGAGAGAGAAACATCAATTGGTTGCCTCTCACAGGCCCTGGCAGGTGAACAAACCCGCAGCCTGGGCATGTGCCCCGACCAAGATTGAACCTGCCACCTTTTGTCACTTACTTTAGCCAGATGGGACGTCAGGACAACAGTGTCCCAGCTAAGAGAGAGGTGGTGTAGCCTTCATGCTCAGTGCCCTGTGGAAGCTACCCTAACCTAGCGGGCTGAGAGGGGCTGTCCTAGCCCTGGGTGTGGTGCATGAAGGCCAGGAGGGCAGCCTCAGCCTTTGGTTGGAGTTTTATTAAAGGATTCTCAGTGCATTGGCAGCCAAAGATGAGGACAGACTAAGTTATTATGACTGTTCTTGTTGTTGTCATTCATATTGTTATTCATACTTCTACACGATATTGTGATCCAACTCCTCTAAGCACCGCCCCTTTGATCTTTCTCCCTGGGGAGGTGTACTCAACACAAGTGATCAGTCTCTTATTTTCTAGTTGAAGAAAACGAAGCCCAGAGAAGTTGTGTTACTTGCCTGTGTTGGTAACAGAGCAGAGGCCTAAAATCAACATCCCTTGGCCCCAGGCAATGGTCACTCCCGTTTCTCACAACAGGAGAAAATACTGTTGAACAGTGAGTGTTGAGGGATCCACCTGAGCCAGGCGTGTTGGGTTGTGGATATGCCCAAAGTGTAGACCATTGGGGCTTAGTGGGTTACCAGGACTGGAAACTGGTTCTTATTTCCATCTCCGATCCAGAACCTAACTACTAATCTCGCCTCCAGAAGCCACCCAGCCCCAAACAAGAGACTGGAGCAATGCCCTGGGCTCAGGTTATGTAAGCGGAGGCTGGGCCGCTGCCACCTGTCTGGGTAGGAAGGGGTGGAGGAGGGCCCTGCCTCTGCCCTGGCCTCCCCCAGGGCGGGGGGTGGGGGGGTGGAGTGTGGGCACAGGAATGCGGAGAGGCCACTCTGAGCCAGGCCAGGTGGGTCCTGCCTTGCAGCCAGCACTGAACCAACGGGCTCAAACCAGTTTGTGGCTTAGCCTCCACTTCAGAATGGGGTGGTGGCTGCATTTTACCCCATCTGCGCCCTAACCCAGGCTGCCCATTGAGAAGGAAGCGTGGATGACACAGGAGGCGGTAGGTCGGACAAATGTGCTCTAGGAAGGAGAGGGCGCTCAGGACTGGAGGCTGCGTCTGCTCTCCGAGCACCGCCCCTGTAGTCAGCTCTCAGGCCCAGGTACCTTGGGTCTTTATCCTGAGTGTTCAAGGCATCAGTGCTTTTTAAACTCAGTTTCCCTCTCCGGAATCCCCTCTTTCTCCCTTTCATCCATTCCTCACATAGCAATCAGAGTGAGCTTTCGAAAACACAGCCCTGATCATGTCATTCCCCTGGCCTAAGGCTCCCAACAGTCCCCGGCTAGGCATCAAGTCCAGGCCCTCAGCATGGCCTGCCAGGCTCTGCATGCGCTACGGCAGCCCACAGCAGCCCCGCCTTGCCCCACTGTCCTCACTGCTCCCCAAGCTAAGCTCACATTCCGTGGAAAGGGTTCTGTCCTTTCCTGCCTCAGGACCATTGCACCTGCTATTTTCACTGCCTGGAATGCCCACGGTCTTTAGATCCTTCATATGTGAGCTCAGTATTTGCTTCGGAAAAGTCTACCCCAACATTAGAAGATACATCAGAAAAAAACATTTGCTAAGATAAATGTCAGAGAGTTACTGCCTGTGTTTCCTTCTAGGAGTTTTATAGTTTTGAGTCTTACACTTACATCTTTAATCCAGTAGGGGTTTATTCTTGTATATGGTGTAAGAAGGTGGTCATTGTTAACCCATTAGTTAGTTGTTTAGTAACATGCTATTTAGCCTCAATGTGTTCGTGTGCTTTTTAGTTTTTTCTTGTAATTGATTTCTGGTTTTGTACCATTGTAGTTAGATAAAATTCTTGATATGACTTCAATCTTCTTAAATTTATTGAGGCTTGTTTTGTGTTTTAACATATAATTTATCCTGGAAAATGTTTCATGTGCACTTGAAAAGAATGTACTAGTGTATTCTGCTGCTTTGGGCTGAAATGCTCTGAAAATATCAATTAAATCCATTCGGATAGTGTGTTATTTAAGGTTGCTATTTTCTGGTTGATTTTCTATCTAGAAAATTTATCCATTGATATCAATGGGGTGTTACAGTCCCTTACTATGACTGTATTGCTATTGATGTCTCCCTTCATGTCTATCAATATTTGCTTTATATATTTAAGTGTTCCCATGTTGGGTTTTTACAAGGGTTATATCTTCTTGTAGGGTTGATTTCTTTACCATTATGTAATATCCTTCTTTGTCTCTTATAGCCTTTGTTTTAACGTTTATTTTGTCTGATATGAGTATTATTACCCCCAGCATTTTTGTGTGTGTTTCCATTTGTATGAAATATCTTTTCCCATCTCTTTCTTTTCAGCCTGTGTGTGTCTGTCATTTTGAGGTAGGTCTCTTGCAGACAACACATATATGGGTCTTATTTTCTTATTCATTCAGCAATCCTTTGTCTTTTGATTGGAGCATTTAATCCATTTACATTTAAAATGAGTATTGATAGGTATGCATTTATTACAACTTTATTCTTTTTAATTATTATTTTTTCTTTGATGAAGCCACAGAACTAACTCTTGCCAGCCTCGTTAGTCTGTGGCTGGACTTGAATAAGGAATCTGAACTCCACAGACTCTTGTATTTCATGGTTCTCCTACTTCCTTATTTAGGGATTTTTGTCTTTTTTATACTTTTCTGTAAAATCCTTTGAAAATAATTCCAGCTTTAACTCAGCTAAACCAAGGAGAAAATGAAGATAGCCTGCACCTGGCCAAGGGCCCCTGGGGGACAGGAAGACAAAGTCCAGGCCTGGGGGTGTGGTGGCCACTTCATCAGATCAGCACAGAGTCATGTGAGCAGCTGGGACCACTGGCGGGGTCTGCCTTTCTCCACACCTCCTGGGTTTTGTATGTACAAGTGTCTGGAGGATGCTCTGTCTAATGGCTGACAGCAGCCCAGAGAGTTGGAACTTGAACAAGAGAATGCCGTATGGTCCTCAATGAGGCCATCCTACCAGGAGGCAACACCAGCCTCAAGGTCTCCATCTTGCATCTAGGATCTTCGAGGCTATGCATAGAACCCAGCTCAATCTGTGTACTGCCCTGCTTCTCTTCTCCCCATCAGATTATATTCCCCTTTGGGCTGCTTACCATGCCTGTAACAGAATGAAATGCTCACTCTCTAACTCTATCTTAATTCCAGCCTGCATTTTTTCCCATGGGCTTCAGGCAAGTAGCTTCCTGCTATAGATTTGATCATTATTAGAAGGATTCTACTGGAAGCTTGAGCTTTTGGTAAAGCTGTGCAGGAGTCCCGAGACAGACTAGGATCAGCAAGGGTAAATGGGAACAAAACAATTCAGAGATTTCAAACGCTTCCTTGGATTTCTGTTGGTGCCCAGATGTCACACACCTCTTGCCCTGCTAGTCTCCCTTTTCTTGACATAAAGGAAGCCTGAATTCTAGGCTTTCTTAAGATGGATTAGTAGAAGCTTTAACTCCCTCTATCTTTTTGAGCTGGTGCCTTCTAGATCAATAAACCTTTCCTTACTCCAAACTCTGATGTTTTGGATATCGGCATTTTGAAATGTAGGGCACACAAACCTTGAATAGGTTACATGCCCCCTTCTCAGGCACAGCCCTACAAGATGGGTCCAGTGAGCAGGCTGCCTTCTTCAAATCCTGCTGGATGCAGAGAGAAAACAAAGTGGTACTCACTGTGGCTCTTGATGAGAGAGCGAGTGACCAACTGTTAGAGATCCCTTCTTATCCCACCACAGTTCACCTCACATGCTCTCCCATTCCCTTCCCTCCTCAGCCTTGGAGAGAAAGACAAGAATCCTTCCTTCTAGTTCAGCTGATTCTTCTACTTTCTTCTCCCCTCCCCAGAGCCCAGGTCTCATGGCCCTGCTTTCATTGTCCAGACCAAAGTATCAAGTCTGGTTGAGTCCTGGTTCCTCTGTATCCAGGGAGGTGGGCACAGGGCAGGGCTGGAGCAAAGGAAAGGGACGGGCAATGATGCTAAAGGGGCAGAGAGGGGGGCACCTTGATTTGTTGATGTACTACTTCTCTTTTAGTGGACTGAGAGTTTCCTACAGTGGGCCCGCTCATGTCTTTGTTCCCAGTAGCTATTCCTTTCCAGCCTCTCTTTCATGCACATGACTTTAGCCCTGATTTTCTGAACTTATTTCCAATTTGTGTGTTTGTGTGCAGGGTGTGTGTGTGGGAGGAGGGGGAGGCGGGGGGGAGGCGATCCCCACACCAGCAAGTAATTCTCAGACACCAGCTGGGTGTTCCAAAATTTAACTCAATTCTACCTGGAGATAGAGTCAGATTCCACAGGTTAAGGGCTCAGTTCTACAAGACTGTCACGCCCCCGCTGCCTTCAGATACCAGTCACAAGCTCAGGTTGTTACCTGGGCTCTGAGCAACCAGCTAGAGACCGCAGGTTCCTACGACCCCCTGCATCGGTTTGATTCACTTTCTGGAGCAGCTCACAGGATGCAGGTTTATTATAAAAGGGTATAACTCAGGAACAGCCAGATGGAGGTGATGTATTGGGCATGGTCTGTGGGAAGAGTGTAGAGCTTCCATGCCCTCTCCAGGCACACCCTGTACCTCCATGTGTTCACCACCTGGGAAACTCTCAAAATCCCATTCTTACGTTGTTGTAAATGACAGCTTTATTACACAGACGTGGTTGATTAATAATTCATTGGCCATTGGTGATTGATTCAACCTCCATCCCTTCTCCTCTCCGTGGAAGCTAGCTCGGTGCACTGAAGCTCCAACCCTCTGATCACTTGGTAGAGTCACCTGGCAACTAGTCCGACCCCCTTCCCTCTCCGCCCCTCCCCGGTGATCTAACCATATTCTAGAAGTCACCCCATTAACATAACAAGGACACCTTTATCACCTCTACCACCTAGGAAATTCCAAGGGTTTTAGGAGCTCGGTGCCAGGAGCAGGTGGAAGACCAAATATATATCTTATTATAAATTACAATATCACAAGACCCTAGCCATTTCTCCCACCCTTCCTGATAAAATCCCAATGGTTTTTCGCTTCCCGGAATGGTCAGAGGTGACCTCTGAAAACGGTTCGCTATCCACTTGACCCAGAAAACCCCACAAAATCATGCCAATCAGAAGGTTCAAAGCTGTGTGTTCACTTTAACAACACTCATGAAACCGCCCAGGCCATCAAGGCTATGCATACTTGCAGAGACACCGAGTATCTGAAGGATGTCACTTCATAGAAGCAATGTGCCGTTTTGCCTTTACAATAATGGAGTTGGTAGGTGTGCCCAGGCCAAACAGTGGGGCTGGACACAAGATCGGTGGCCCAGGAAGAGTGTTGCATTTTTGCTGCACGTGCTCAAAAATGCAGAGTGTAAAGCTGACCTTAAGGGTTTAGATGTAGATTCTCTGGTCACTGAGCACATCCAGGTGAGCAAAGCTCCCAAGATGCAGTGTGGAACTGACAGAGCTCGTGGGCAGATTAACTCACACGTGCGCTCTCCCTGCCACACGGAGAGGATCCTACTGGAAAGGAGCAGAGGAGGTTGCACAGAAGAAAAAGATACCCCGGAAGAAACTGAAGAAACAAAAATACATAGCCAGGGAGTAAATTCAGCATAAAATAAATACTAACCATATCTCCAAACGGTCCAAACAATGGCTCTAATCTGTGAGCACAGGCCCTCCTTCCAAGAGTCATTCTTGATCAACTAGTCCTGAAACTGGCTGAACTTCACCTGACCCTTCCTCCAAAGCCCTGAAAACATTCCTCTCTCCTTCCCGAGTTAGGAGGGAATTGAGGCTGTGCTCTTGGGGGGATTGGAGGGTGGGGAGTCGGGGGGGGGGGTCCTCTGGGAGGCCCCTTCACAATGCACTCCTGGTGATAAAATGGTCCCGTCCAGGAGAGGGTCTTCTGTTTATCCCAAGAAACACCTCCTGGGGGAAGAGAGGAAAGAAGGATCATTCTGCAGTTTGTGGAGGGATTTGGAAGAGTGTGCCAGGGAGGACGATTCTAGAATAGTGAAGGTGGGCCTAGCAGGTACCCTAGCTGGCCCAGGGCCCTCCCGGACCTGTCCCCGGGTGGATGGCCCCTCGCTTCCTGGAAGCTCACTGTGTCCACCTCTCACACCAGCTGTGCTTGCTCAGCACCTCTGCTTCCCCGAGGAGCCGCGAGCACCTGCTGAGTTTTCCCGTTTAGATTTTGCCTTGGAAAGGCGATCGGCTGAAATAATTGAGATGAAGCGAGAAACGGGCACTGCACAGAGGAAGCCAGGCCTCTGGAAATGCCTGAGAGGACAGGTCTCAGTCCCAGGGTAGTGCGGATACAAGCCCTTGCTCTCTCTCCACGTGGTTTCCTGGCCCCGATCCTATCTCTTTCGGGCAGGTGCAACATTCCTGGGTGCGAGGAGGACCTTATCAGAGGGGAGCAGCAGAAGTTTGATATAAGGCCAGGGTTCAAAGTCAGCCCCATGCTCGGTGCAGCCACACGCGTCTGGAGGACAAGGGCTTCCTCACCGATGCACTTCCTGCTCCTGCCTTCCCTGAATGGAATCCCAGCTTGTTTGCAGAGGGACGAGGTCACTAAGGCCAGGGTCCGATCAAAGGGCCTTTTGTAGCCCGAGCTAAACATTGGCTCATTGTTGCTTTCCTGCCTGGCCCCTCCAGAGGTGAGAGGCCGCTCAGAGCCTCCAGTTTCGGTGTGTGGCTCTGAATGCAATGGTGCAGGAGGAGGAGGCCGGCCTGGTTCTGGGGAGAGGGACCCTGGGACGGGCTGATGGGATGCCTCTGCTCAGGGCCTCCTGTCCAGCAGTGACGGGTCCAGCTGGGCACGTCGACACACTTACCTTCCTCCAGGACAAACGATTCTTACAGCTTTGCCTTCCTCCCTTATAAACTCAAGCCTGTTTATAGGATTCTTTTTCTCTCGCTTCTCAGGGGAGGGAGGTGACCCTGCAGTCTCTCAAAGTGGAAGTGGCCCACACCGCCTTCCTTTCTCTGCACATTCGCACTTTCCAGGAGAGCACAGGGTGGCCGCTGACCCCTGGAACATCCACCAAGCGGGACAGTTTTCACCTCTTTGAGAGAATGACTGAGACAGAACAATTTTAGAAAGTGTGTAGGACAGACCGAATTAAAGTCCTGACACCACTTGTTAGCTGTGGAACTTAGGACAAGTCTTTTATCCTCTTTATGCCTGTTTCCTCTCCTACAGAATGGCCTGACATGAGTTGTGAGAGGACTAAACAGGACAGGGTGGGCAACATGCCGAACTCTGGGTCTTGTATATATTAATTGCAGTCATGTTACCTAGAACTATTATTCTCAGAATGGGCCTCGGCACCTGACCCCAGAGTCTGTCCAATCTGTTCTCTGCTGCCCCTCAAGGCACATCAGCATGGTCTTGGGGTGAGGTTCTCTCTCTCTGTTCAGAAGGCTCCCCGGTACAATTCAAGGCCGTGGGTAGAGACAATGTCCACACATTTGCTTGTCAAGCCTGACTACTAGGAGAACTACAAGGGACACCTGGTTATCTAACACCGGGTCCCCATATGAATGGATCATATTTGGAAAAATTAAAATGAGGCAGCTGAGACTTGGTGGACCAGACTTGTCTCACTTTTTGTTTGAGCTGCAGGAAAGATGAGCCCTTGTGGCATCCTCCACTCAATTTCACCATTTTTTCCCTTCCTTTAACCCCTTCCCCGGCAGAAACGTGTATACTCGTTTTCACAAAATGTTCTTTTTCAGTCGTCGACGAGTATACTAAGAAAATATGGTAAAAAAATATGGTTTATAGGAAGACGAGTTACAAACTGTTTTCATAACCAGCATCAAAAATACTATATAGAACCAAAATAAAAAAATTAGTCTGAAAAAGAAACGTTTTTAACAAAAAAAATTGTTGGGGAAGGGGTTAATTAACAAATATTCATTGAGTGCTCGCTGCTTGCTGGGAACTGTGCAATGTGTGGTCTCTGATCTTGTGGAACTTAGTCTAATGGGGGAGCAGACGTTAATGTGATAGGTACGAGCAAGTGCTCTTAGGGGAAGAGATGACAAGTTCCATTAACTGATGGGGTGACAAGCTCAGAGACGGTGCAGGGGAGGCTGGAGGGATGGACTGGGGTTGTTTGTGATGGGACTTGAACTTGGAGTCCACATTTAAGGTTTTGGTCTGTATCCCAAGAGCAGTGGGGAAACCAAGCCAGGTCATGACTACTTCAACTTTCTAAAAAAAAAAAAAATCTTTCTTAAAACTTTTTATTTTAAAATAATTTTTGACTTTAAAATTTTTCTAAAATAGTACAAAGTGTTCCCACATACTCTTCACCCGTGTCCCCCAAATGTTAGCATCTTACATAGCACACTTATTAAAACCACATGGGGATGTCCTTTTCTGGAGCAAAAGCCAACCTAGGATCCCACGTTGCATTTATAGTTCTTCAGTCTTTATCTTTCGAGACCATAGGGCTTGTGAAAAATATGGACCAGTTATTTTGTACAATGTCTCCCAATGTATGTTTGTCTGATGTTGCCTCTTTTTAAGTTCAGGTTGTGCATTTCTGCGATGTTGCATCCGTGTAGTGTGATAGGAGGTACGTGATGTCAACATGTGTCATAATTGGTGATGTTAACGTTTGATCACTTGTTCAACTTGTGCCTGTCAATTTTTTTCATTGCTAACATACTGTCTCTTTTCCTTTTCAATGAGTAAGTATTTCCAGGAAGATACTTCAAGACTATGAAAATATCTTATTTCTCATCAAACTAATTAATTAATAGATGCACTAATTTTTGCTTTTATTGATGACTCTTGCCTGACACAATTATTGCTAATTTGCCAAATTGTGATTATCTACTTCCATAACTCCTTCTACATTTATTGTTTAGAATTCTACCGTAATGAAGAACTGTTCCTCCATTTCATTATTTACTCAATTATTTATTTATATCAATATGGAATCATGTATATTTATTCTATGGGTCATTGTCCATGACTATCATTGATTTTGTTTCTCAGCTTATTCCCTATTTGGCTCTTAAGAGACTCTTTACTTTGACTCTTCTGTCCTTTTTGACATTTATTAAAAATAAATAAGAAAATGAGAAAGGCTAGAAGAAACCCTGTGTTATTGGATTGGATTCGGAGGTACATTATTAATGATGTTCAATATGCAGGGTGTCCCAAAAACATGTATGCACACTTTCACAGCTGATAGCTCAATTGATGTTTCTCCCTTTTCAACTGGAGTAAGTTTTGAACAAAGGAAACTCATCTTAAAATGCTATTGGAAGTTTGAAAATGCAGTTGAAGTACAAACACTGCCTTTATAATTATTCACAATGTGTCTACATTTTGGGGGAGGGGGGCTGGGACACAATTTAAAGCTGGTAACTCACTTAATTTTCACTCCTTTTCAGGTTTAACTGATTTGAAATAATGAATAAAGCCAGACTAAGCTTTGAACAAAGAAAATTTATCCACTAGACTTTTTTAATGGGGATACATAAAAGATAAAGTTTATGGTACAAAAGTGGCAGCAGTGGACAAATTGTGCTGACATGATTCTTGATGTTTGTGTTTCCATGGCTTTGCATTATCAGCAGTGCCTGGACCAGAACAACCATCAGTTTGCAAACAGATTGATGAAAAAATATATTCATTTCTGTAGATTCTTTTAAATTTTGAAAATGAACTGTATGTTAATAAACACTGGCTTTATAATCACTCAGAGGGTGTGTAGATTTTGGGGTGGGGACATAGATGAACATAGACAATGATAGAGATGTGTGTGCATGTGAATAGACTTCTATTTTCTAGCTCTGTCCGCTGAGAGGGCCTAGGAGGAATAGCACCCCAGTCTCAATGAGCACATCTAGCAGCCAGATCTTGATTCCTAAGTATCATTTTACAAAAGGAGAATCCAGAGGTCCTTGGATAATTGCAGGGTGAGGACAGAGAAAGAACAAATGGGCCAAAAGACATTTTCGTGGCAAAAATGAAGACAGTACCCAAAAAATGGTGGCGGCATAACAAAAGGAAAAAAGGGCCAATAGAAAGGGTCTCTCAAGAGCCAAATAGGGAATAGGCTGAACAACAAGATAAATGATAGTCATGGATATTAAGCCATAAATATACATTCTTCCATATGGATATAAATAACTATTTGAATATATATAATTAAATGGGTATTAAGGCCCTGACTGGGTGGCTCAGTTGGTTGGAACATCATCCCATGCACCAGAAAGGCTGTGGCTTTGATTCCTGGTCAGGGCACATACCTGGGTTGCAGGTGTGATCTCTGGTCAGGGCACATGTAGGAGGCAACTGATAGATGTTTCTCTCTCATATCAATGTCTCTCTCTCTCTCTCTCTCTTTCTCTCTCTCTCTCTCTCATATCCTCGGGTGAGGATTTAAAAAAAAAATAATAAATTTTTTAAATGGGGGTTAAGCAGGTAAAGACAACACAATGAAAGAGAATTACAGGCCAATATCCCTCATGAACATAGATGCCAAAATCCTCAACAAAATCTTAGCAAATCGGATCCAGCAGTACATCAGAAAGATCATACACCATGACCAAGTAGGATTTATCCCAGGGATGCAAAGATGGTACAATATCCGCAAATCAATAAACGTGATACATCACATAAACAAATTGAGAGATAAAAACCACATAGTCATATCGATTGATGCAGAAAAAGCATTTGACAAAATCCAACACCCATTTTTTATAAAAACTCTCAGCCGAGTGGGAATAGAGGGATCATACCTCAACATAATAAAAGCCTTCTATGACAAACCTACAGCCAATATCATACTCAATGGGCAAAAACTAAAACCATGTCATTAAAACTGGAT
>NW_006284328.1:75164-108375 GCF_000327345.1 Myotis davidii | reverse complement strand
GAGGTAGAGGGGTGGGAGATCAACCAAAGGACTTGTATGCATGCATATAAGCATAACCAATGGACATAAGACACTGGGGAATAGGGGAGGCTAGGGGACTGTCTAGGGCGGGGGGGAAAAATGGACACATATGTAATACCCTTTGTAATAAAAAATAAAAAAATAAATAAATAAAATAAAAAAATAAAAAAATAAATGGGGGTTAAGAAATAATTCTTCATTACAGTAGAATTCCAAATAATAAATGTAGAAGAAATGATGGAAGTAGAAAAATCACAATTTGGCAAACACCATAGTGATAATTGTTTCAGCCCAGAATGACTAACGGATACTAAAATTAGTGGAAGAAAGGATGAGAAGAAATAGGATATTTGTGTACCCTTAAAGTATTTCATTTCCCTTCTCTAACAGTGAGAAATCTGGTTCTTTTATCCACAGAGAGTTACACACATATAGTAAATTAAGAATGCTAACCTATAAGTATGAAAAACACATTCAACATCTAGAACAGTGATGGTGAACCTATGACACGCGTGTCAGAGGTGACACACAAACTCATTTTTTTGGTTGATTTTTCTTTGTTAAATGGCATTTAAGTAGATAAAATAAACATCAAAAATATGTCTTTGTTTTACTATGGTTGCAAAGATCAACAAATTTCTATATGTGACACGGCACCAGAGATAAGTTAGGGTTTTTCAAAATGCTGACACGCCGAGCTCAGAAGGTTCGCCATCACTGCCCTAGAATCTGTTTTTAGCCTTTGACGGCATAAAGCAAAAATACATTTTTTAAAAAAACTTACTTAGTTTAGGCCTTTTCTTCCCCACTCCCCTCAGTGCAGTTATGTCATTCTTTTATTTACTTTTTAATACAGTGGGCTTGTTTTTTACTCTTTGATGTTTTATTTTTGGATCCTTCTACCCTCCTCCTCTAAACACACACACACACACACACACACACACACACACACACACATCCTGGTTGCTATTTATTATTTATATATTAATTCTGTGGCCATGCAAAACATTGCCATGGCTCTAAAATCCGAACGCTACAAAAAGATATGTTCAGAGATAGGCCATCCTCCCCCACCCTTCCACGCTGTTTCCATTCCCCCTTTCCTTCCAGTTTCTCCGCCCACCCTCTGTAGGTAATCAATCACATTCGTTTTTGGTTGATCCTGCCTATATATTTGTTGCACAAATGCACTAATACATGTGTATTTTCTTAGGTCCTTTTACTCTTCCATGAAAGGCAGGGTACACAGATGCAAAGGTAATTCTGGCTACTGGGTGGAAGGGGCTAGAGTGGCTGTAAAGAGAACACTTAGCTGCTACTCTGGACCAGGAGAGATGGTGGGACCCCACGTGTGGCTGTGGTGGGACCAGAAAAGAAGAAAAAACTGTCTTGAGTGATGTTTGGAGGTGATAGTGCCATGATTTATCATTGTTTGCAGAGGGCAGTGTCATGGATGGTATTTTGATTTCTGGCTTTACTCATTGGGTGAGTGCTAGTCTTGCTCAACTGAGATACAGAACACGGTAAAAGGGTCAGATATGGGAGGGGCCCCACGTGGGTCTGCGTTTGGACATATTGAGCTTGAAGTGCAAATGATGTAGGCCGCCGAGGCATTCAGCACTGAGGGGAGGACTCAATAGAAATTTCTAAAGCTGTGAATTCTGGCCTGGTCTTCCGCACACACAGGTCCGGACATGGGAGAGCAGCAGCACGGAGAGCAGGATCCTCCGCTCAGTTCCAATGAGCATGGAGCTCCCCACACCACCAAGCAGGTCTCAGCACCAGCCGGGTGTCTTACAATTCGACTCCATTCTGACACTGTCTGCCTGGAGGTAGCGTCAGATCCTACAAGTTGAGGCCTCAGTCCCACAAAGCGGCCTCCCCCTCCTTTCAGATGCCAATTGCAAGTCAGGATTGTTACCTGTGCTTCTGGCCAACAGACTAAATCGGAGGTCCTCAGGGTCCCCTCATTGGGTTTGATTCATTTGCAAGAACAACCCAAAGAATTCCGGAAACCGGTTTACTCACTGGATTACTGGTTTATTACAAAATATATTAAAGGAAACTAATGAACAGCCAGGTGAAGAGATACACAGAGCGAGGTCTGGAACAAAGGAGCTCTGTTCCTGGGAGCTCGGGGTGGGAACTGTTCTGGTTCACCGCCCTGGAAGCTCCCCGAACTCTGGGGTTTTTAGCGAGGCTTCATTACATCAGCGCGATTGATTCAATCACTGGCCATTGGCAATTAAACCCAATCTTCAGCCCCTCTGCTTCGCCCAGAAGTGGGGTGGGTGGGAGGGTGGGACAAAAAGTTCCCAGGTGGTCAGCCTCCGTCCTCAGGCGACCTTGGGGTTTTTCCAAAGTCACTCCTTGACATAACAAAACACACCTTTATCTGTCTCCTCGAAGGAAATTCCCAAGGTTTTAGGATCTCTGAGCCAGAAATGGAGATGAAGACCAAATATATATTTCATATTAAACTGAAATCACAATTTCCGTCTCGTGCAGAAGAAAAAGCACAGACAAGAAACTTGGTCATCACCCAACCTCTTCTTGCAGGAGTCTGGCCTCAGGGCAGGGCAGCCACCAGAGGAGGCACTTTTCCAGCGGTGGGTGAAGTTAGAGGCACGGGGTAGTCCCTGCCTCTCCAAGTGGAAGCAGGGTGGGCGAGATTAAAGCTAGAATTGTACCAGATTTCAAAATGATCATGATGCCATATTTGGCCTAACCCTCAGCCACTGTATGTTTTTAGTTTTTCCTCTCCCCTCCTCTCTCCCATCCATTCACCCATCCACCCATCTATCCATCCACCCATCCATCCATCCATCCACTCACCCACCCATTTATCCGTTCGTTTTTCTGACTATATTTATATCCACTTATAGGTATAATTCCTCTTCAGGTAGGAGGTTGGATTAGATCATCTAAACATTTCCTTTCAGCCCTTAGTAATAGGAGGTATCTTTCACCTTAGGTTATATTGTGATTCTTTTTGGCAGGGTGTTGGTCTTTCCAATTAAGTTGTTCGGTTTCATTGAAACATACATTTTTTTAGTGAAGCTCACCTCGTCCTGAGCTTGTCAGGGTATCATTTTGACTCAGATTATTTTGAACTCGAAATACATGGCACGTGGTGAATAAGAACAACCATTCAGACAGGCAATGAGCAAGAGGGAAGGACGGCCCGGAATTAGAGCACCACCTGGTTTTTCTCACTTGTATGCTATGTCAATGATGACAATGATGGTGGTGATGGTGGTGATGGAAGTGATGGTGGCGATGGCAGTGATGATGATGAGTTCAGTAAATCATACGGCCCTTATAGCAGAAGGGATTTAGAGAGGTCATCCACTGCACCTTCTCGCCTCCTGTTAACTAATGCCTGATTCACTCCTGAAATATGCCTAACCCTATTTTTAAAAATGGCCCCAAGAATCTTGAAACCTTTTCTAGCTCCAGCTCTTCCTGACTTTAGCCAGAGTTCCCTCCTGCTATATGTTTACCAGTATTCTTCCCCTTCATTTAAAAAACGAGTGAAACAATAAATAAGTAAATGATAAATAAATAATGAAACATAATTATTGGATAGCCTATAGTCCTTTGAACTACACAGTGAAAGAAAAATTAAAGGAAGCGAAGAGAATCAAACTATCTGGTCATGGGCCACAAGAGATTGATGAAAAAGGGGAAGCCGAGTTTGAGGATAGAGAAGCCGGAAATAAACAGTTCAGCCTTCATGGAAACACAAACACCATATTGATGCTGATCTCTTCAAATTCCAGGAATCACGGTGTGGCGGAAGCTGAGTCACCTGGAAGGTGTGCCAAAGCCTGGCTGTTACTTTGGCCTTCCATTTGCAGAAAGATCTCCCGATTCCTCAGCGCTGCCTCGAGTGTGCTCTTGGCTTCCTACCCTTCCTACATGTGCTCCCTGTGAGGAGGAAGGAACAAGATCCAGAAGACAATGCTATCACTTATGGAGTTTCTACGCCGTGTCAAGCACTGAACTTTACACAGTTTATAGCACTTGTTCATCCCCACAATGTTCACAAGGATGGCATTATCCCCATGTTACAGACTGAGAACTTGAAGTTCCAGGAAGTCCCAGGGTTCCCTGATTAGTAAGGGATGGAGGTTGAACTGAGCCCAGATCTATATGCTCCATAGTCACTCCCATGAAGAAAAGGGCACGGGGGCATTTTACCTGAATTCCTTCTTGGATTCTGGCTGAGATGAACATGAATTCTCTTGTCCATGCCCCAGGTCTCTACCTCCTCTCGTCTATGAGCCTCCAGCTTCATATTATGATAGTATGATCCTTTCCTTCCTACATGTATGAGCATGGATCAGAGGATGGAGTGGCTCATCTCACATACACATATTGTAGACCCTGAAATCTTCACCTCCAGCTCTAACTCATATCAAACAGCGCCTGTTCTCCAGTCTCCCATCCGCCCTTCCTTCCATGGAATAAACACCAAGTTTACATACTGGCCTACCCCCGGGTTACAGGGAGGCCTCTGTCAGACCATACTTCACACTGGGAAGAAAGGCATCTAAGACATGCCTGGGCCCATCCCCTGACCTCTGTGAGGGACTGCAGGTAGGCCTGCCCCACCGAGTCACAGGGCAGAACTCCCAGAGTAGCACCTGAGTAGTGATTCAGAGGAGCAGCTGCCAGTATATCTGAGGGCACAGACCCCCCACGTGCCAGGCTGAGAGGCCTGTATTTGGCAGGTGGTTTGTTCCTAGCAGTAGCCAGACTGCAACAGGGTATAACAGAGATGCAAGGTCAAGTGGAAGTAGAGTTGTCACTTCGGTTTTTTAAATCAAATGACTGACTTTTATACACTTTCATCCAAAATCCTTCAAAAAGAGATAACAACCACCCTGAAGACACTCACCTCCCACCCAATCAGTTAAAGTTGAATGAAGAGCAATCCTATACGGATATGAGAGAGAGAGACATTCCACAGGTGGCTCTGAATCACCTTTAGGATGGCAGATGTCCTCATGGGGATCCCATTGCCCATCTTCAAAGTGAGGACAACTAGTCTATGTTTGAATCCCAAAGACCATCTATAGAGAGAAACGTGCTCTTTGAAGAATGAGGACATGGGACACATGGCATCTTTCAATAACAAGGGAAGGAAGGCTCTCAAATGAAGAGAATTGGGGAAGTGGGCATGCCACCAGAGTGAGGCTGCAGGGCTGGAAGGCAGGCTGTACGTAACTCTGTTTGGTCTGGAGGGAAATGACCTCTATCAGGGAGTGGGGATTTCGTAGGAAATACTCCTGACCAACCCGTGTCGGTCAGCCTTGAGTTGGGGTCAGGGCCCCAGATTCTTACCAAGGCTTACTTTACAGCGAACCCTAAGTTTCCCTATTTATCAGGGCAATTAACAAAAAGCAAAGTGATTGTTCCTCAGGTTGTTTCTTGAAATATACACATGAAGCAGATTAACCAAATACATCGTGTCCACTCAGTCCTCCGGGAGGGGGCCTTCTCCCTTTGGGGGAGTCTGTAATAAGACTTGGCTTGACCAACTGAGGGAGTTCCTGTGGGCTGTGGCAGACCAAGTCCTCAGCCAGGGCCAGGAGTAAGGCACCAGGCGTTTGGGTGTGTGTGAGAGAGTACACAGAAACCATCACACCCACACCCGCATACCACAGCAGGGTGGAGCGGGCCACTTGTCCTTACCTTAACCTTCTCATCATGTTCCGAAATGCTGAGTTTTGACTGTGCTGGGCCCCTAAGGATGCAGCCCCCAAATGCTCAGCCAACCTAAAGGGCACCTTTCCAACAAGAGCTTCCTTCCTGGATCTGCCCCTCACATCTGGGGACCCTGGACTCCAACCAGGTCACAGCCACGGGTCCCATTTATTTCCTAAGGGGAAGTAGGAGTCATGTCTCGCCACGTCTGATCCCCAAGCCTGTATTCACAAGCTCACACCACCCACTCTGATTACCTTCTTTTGGCATTTTCTCAAATTGCATAACGTGGTCAGGAAATTTGGGGTTAATAATGACTTACTCTACTGTTGCTATTTCAAAGATGAAATAAAAAGCCACAACACTAAATATGACACGAACAGCATTTAATCTCTGATATTTCAGAAGACACTTTAGGATGTGAAGGTCCCGTGGGGTGCTGTGTGGATGCCTACAGGTACTGCGTGAGGGGAGGCAGCATGCAGCCTGGACTGGGATCAGGAGCCCAGCTCTGGCCCTGGCTCGGCTATTAAGTGGCATTGACTGTGGATGGGTCACTTCCCTTCTCCAACAGGGTTGGGTTTCAGCATCTCTAAGGCTCCTCCCAGCTCTGATATTCTATGCATACCTGGCAGAGGATGTGTTGTGTGGATTTTCCGTAGGTACAGAGGAAGGTAAAAACTACTTGCAATAGCGTGGGCAAGGCCTGAGACAGTTCTACTGTAAGTACTGAAGCCTCTGGGCTCGGGTTCCCATCTCAATGTTGGCCCAGCCTGGGGCCAGTCATGAGCAGACTGAGATAGCAGCAGAAATCACAGAATCAGGGACCACCGTAAAGTTTTTTAGTGAATTTATCAAGTCCACAGTCAAGGACCCTCCCCAGCAGAGGTGCGCGCTTTGGCCACTTATGCCGCCTTCTCAGACCAACAAGAGCTCTGCTGCTCTCAATCAACCAAGAGTCTTCAGTTGCAGGAACATGTCCTGTCCTTGGGACGGGGACGGTGAGATGGTAGCAGGTGAAGAGATAACAGACCAACTCCTCTTGGCTCCTGTCCAGCAGGCCAGAACTGAGAGAGGGATCGAGCAAAGTAGGAGTCCATCTCCATCTGTCGCAGGAATTCTGGCAGACCCGCATTTCAGGTGATGCTGCATGTGTGGCTCTGGCACATCCAATGGTCTCCTTTGACTTTTTTAAAATCAGGCTTGGCCACCCCTCTCCACTCAGTTAGGCCAAACTCTACCCAATGTACAAAAATCTCCAACATGAGCAGAATTCTCAATGATTCCTTGTGTCTTATAAATAGTTTCAGTGATATGTACAGCCTAACACACACACACACACACTCTCTCTCTCTCTCTCTCGCTCTCTCTCTCTGGAAATCATATTCAGGATGATCATCAGGTACTCATTGGCACAACCACCCTGAATCTGAGCGTGGGCTTGGACTCCAATCTCTCCCTCCTCTTCACTTCGGAGAGCAGAGCATTGGAAAGAAGCCTAACCCTGCCCAGCCCCTGAGCAGTGAGGTGGACAGGGCTCCTAGGTGAAGCCCTGAGTGTCGTCTTGAATGACAGGAGGCAGGGACGAGGTTGTGCGGGCAGTGCTGGTGGCCAGGGCCTACTTTACTCCTTCCACAGTCCCAGCTTCTTCAGCGCCTCCTTTCTGTGCTCATCAGGGATGCCTTTGGGGGAAATCTTGACACTGACACAAGTGGGACGAGGCAGCTTGTCGCGGCTCTGTCCTTGGTAAGACAGGCGCTTGGAGCTCTGCTCGTGGTCAGCCAGCATGCTCACCTGAATCCCCGCAAAGTCCTTCCCAGTGCCCAAGGAGGCGGGGCGGGGCCGGGAATTCCGCAAGACATTGGGGGAGAGTTTGTTCAAGAAGGAGTCTTTTCCCAGAGAGCTGCTGGCCTTGGAGCTGGGGTCCTTCTCAGCTGAGAGGTAGCTGCTCAGCCCCACACCTGACCGCTCCAGAGTGTTGGACTTGAAGTTCATCTGCCTCAGCCCAGGGATGCTGCTCTCCTGCAGCGTCAGGGGATTCCTTACCCCTGGGGCCCTAGGGATGAGGATTGGCATAGACTTGGCAGCTGGAACTTTCCCTGGAGTGGGTTCCTGGGCAGGAATGAAAACCTTGCCTGGAGCAGATCCCTGAGCTAGAGCTGGAGCCAGGGCTTTCATTGGAGAAGGTCCCCGGGTTGGAGCAGGAGCCAATGCCTTCCCTGCTGAGACCTGAGGTGCAGGCTGAGCTAGGGCAGGAGCTGATGCTGGGGCTGGGGCAGGGGCCTGAGTGCCAGTCCCCTTGAGTCTGATGGAGCTGGGGGGCTTACTTAAGTGGGGGCTGGGCTTCTCTTGGTCCAGGGGCAGCCCCAGCTTCTCCAGAGCCTCCTTGCGTGCCTTCCTCTGCTCCTGCAGTGAAGAGGAGACCAGGCCGGAATCGCCGGGGGCAGCCTCGGGGTGGCGGGACAGCCAGGGCTGGGGGTCGCTGTGGAAACTGCTTCGGCTGCTCTTGAGAACAATATTAGGGGGCAGCTTCCGGGGCTTAGGCCCCGTGAGGGGAGCCACTTGGGCATTTGGATCCCGCCCTGGTGGGACGGAAGCATCTGCAGCTCTGGTGTTCTGAGACGACACGGCAGGAAGAGGCCGAGGCTGTCCTGGTGCCCCCGTCGGGCCTTTCTCATTGGCCTTTTGGGACATGGCCTCTGAAGAAGTCTCCTTTCTCTTCTGGGGGCTGAGTGATGTGAGGAGCTGGGGCACGGGGGTCCTCTCCCCTGGCCCTGTGGGTGGGCTGTCTTCCCCACGCTGCTCAGGCTGGGCGTCCCGGAAAGCCTCTGGTGGGGGGATGAGCGTTGTGTCCAAATCAAGGACGGCCTCCTGGAGCCCCGCCGGATCCTGGCTGGGGTCCCTGCTCTGGCTGAGCTGCTCGTCCCTGGGGTCTGGGATGACCCTCTGGACTGGAGCCTGGCTGGGCTCCCTGCTCTGGCTGATCTGTTGTTCCCTGGGGTCTGGGATGACCCTCTGGACTGGAGCCTGGCTGGGCTCCCTGCTCTGGCTGATCTGTTGTTCCCTGGGGTCTGGGATGACACTCTGGACTGGAGCCTGGCTGGGCTCCCTGCTCTGGCTGAGCTGTTGTTCCCTGGGGTCTGGGATGACACTCTGGACTGGAGCCTGGCTGGGCTCCCTGCTCTGGCTGAGCTGCTCTTCCCTGGGGTCTGGGATGACCCTGTTGGGTTCCCCTGGCAGGTGGCTGTTCGTCTGCGGGGTGCTTTTCCTGAAGTTCTGGTTCCTACTGATGTGGATATTGCGGGGGAGGCTGAAGGAGCCGTATCTGAAGCCCAGGCTTTGGGGTTCAGGCAGAGGGGGGATGCTGGACTGGTTTGCTCTCCTTGGCTCTGGTCTTTGCTGAGCAACCGTCTCCTCTGGGTGTCCTGTGAGGGGCCGGGAGAACAGGCAAAGAGAGGACAGAGGTGAGAACCCTGCTGCCAAGGAAAAAGCAAATATTCCCTGAACTCTGGTCTCTAATTTGCATGGATGGGTTTTGTTGTTATTGGTTCTTTGCTCTTAAAGGGGCAGCACTCTTGCCTGGATATCATTTAGATGAGCAGATTGATACTAGCAGATTCCCTTCCATCAGGGATTAATTTTTCACAACAACTGGGGAAAGGGCAGCCCCAGATGGCTCTCTGTCCTCTGTCCTGAATTCAGGCTCTTTCTAACCATCTACAGAAGCACCAGAGGTGGGAGAGACCCAGGACTGTCCCCTAGGTATCTTGGGGCTCCCCGGTAAGTGATCCCATGGAAACATTGAACTCGAGCAGCATGAACAGGTGATTTGCCCCTGTTGGGGTCCACCTTCTTCCTTCACTTCCCATATTGGTAAGTACCCGGATGATTCTGGGTAATGGTCAAAGCTGTCCCCACACCAGAGAGACACATGGGCTCTTTCCTTCCGGTGAGCTAGTCAGATGCACTGGGCCCAATGGGCCAGGGAGTGAGTCTGAGGTGGCAGTGAAGCCCCGTGTTCCCATGTACTGCTCGAGCTTCAGGGACGTTCTAACCCATTATCAATAAATAGTTGCTAAATTAATGAATGAATGATTGCAGCCTTGATTCCAGCGGGACTCTCCTCAGGAGGAAAGTGCTCACCTACCCTGGGACATATGGCCCCACGCTCACGGCCACACTCACATGCCATCCTGTCCCCCTTCTACTGGGCCTCAACACCACTGGCTCCGCACACACTCTCCCCGGGCCTTAAGGTGCCACCCACTCAGGCTGAGGGGGCCCCTCCCTCTTCTTATCTCCTGCAGCCTCAGCCTCTGGGTCATCCAGATTAGCTCCCCACCCTGACTCAAACTCTACAGAGCCAACCACCCACCCCTCCCTCACCTCTGCGGTTCTATCTATTTAGAATTCCTCCACGAGTGGGTGGCAGCTGGTCAAACCCTCTTCCTCCCAGGCCTCGGACACAGGTAGAAAGGCTTAGAAAGCTGGCTGGTCAGCACCCCCTCCTCCCCTCCAGGGTCAAAGCTTTATTCTGGCCAGGAGAGTGGACGGGAGTGTGGTCACTCCTTCTGCTGCCCGTGACCCTTAAAGCCAAGAGCCATCAAAGTAGAAGGACGTTCAGATTTCCTGCGTCTCACCAAAGTGCCCAGACAGTCTCTCTTACCCTGGGGAGCAGGCTGGAGTGGGGGCAGTGCTCGGGGACTTTCGGGAGTTGTGTCTTGCTCAGACTCCTCCGTGGACAGTCCGCTGTCAGCCTCGGTGTCCAATGAGCCAATGGTCTCCTCCAGGAAGAGCAAACACTCCTTCTCTTCAGCGGACAGGAAGTCGTAGCTGTCGGTCTGGAGTGAGGACAGGAGGAAGGAGAGGAGAAGGCAGCTATGAGAGAAAGCTTGGCAGAAACTGGCGGGGCCGAGAACCACCCTGTGTTGGGGAAGGAATGCTGAAGAGCTGGAAACCTTTCCACGGTGCTACTCCGCAAACCTGCTGGAGCTGCTTCCTGAAACTGTAGGCACCAGGGAGGGCAGAGACGGGCGGGCTGCTGTCCCACCAACACCCGGGTCAGGCAGCTAGGCAGGCAAATGGCAAGAGGCCTTTCTTTTGCTCAGTCCTGGGTGACATGCTTGGGAGCACAGACCAGAAGCAGTCCCAGGTTCTCATTCCGATTTCTCTGCAATTATTTGTTGTTTCTTTGCTCAAATATGCCCAATATTTCACTTTGTGTGTCTCCGATTTAGCTCTAAGTTATACGAGCAACATCAAGATTTGACCTTCAACTTGAAAGGTATTGCTTTCAACTTTTCTAAGTACTTCTGCATACTTGACCTGGCATGTCAAGGACAGGATGAGGACAAACAGGAAACTCGACCAACTGCTGGCTGCCAGGCCAATGGGAACAGTGGTATGACTTGCCACAGATACATCTACTAAATAATTTATACTTGACTCTGAAATGCATTCCATACAGGATTTTTTCCCCATGTGTATTTACCTTCTTGATAGTATTTGGCTCTGCTAACATTCAAATGAGTGTGCACTTCTCAAGCAAATAGTAACTTAAGGGGGGAGGGTGAAGAAATTGGATGAGTACAGGGGAAGGGGGGAGAAATCTATTTAGTATTAAATATTAGGTAGATATTAAGTAACTGATTTGAATTATGAGAAAGCCCATAGGAATATCTAGAAAAAAATGCTATGGTCATTTCCGATGGTTACTGACCAATGTTCTACAGGCCAGGAAGACCCATGGAACAGTCACTCTCCAAACAAGAGGCTGAAGGGAAAACTAAAAGGGCAAATAGGAATATATGAAATTTGGCCCAAGTCTGTTCCTGGTATCTTTGTCCCTCTTCCTAATATTTGAGATGCTTCAGAGTTATATATTCTCCAGACCCACTCAGATGGCCAGGAAAGATTTTGGGATAGCCCTACAAACATCCTGGGAGGAGGGAAGAGAGCTGTTGGAATAACCCTTCCAGTCCCAGACTCCCTAAAGTGCTATCTGTCAGCTGACTGAGTGACAACAGACAGATGGCACTTACATTCCAAGGGGAGCCCTAAACACAGCCCTTGGAAGCCCTGAAGCCAACTGCAGACAAAGATAAGCCAACTCTGGGTTTACCCTTTGTGGATCTTTCTTTCTGAAAACCTTACATCCCAGTCATACTCTGTGTCCAGTGGTATGTAACTATGCTCCATTTTTACATATCGAAACTCATTGACTGTATATCCTCACCTGAGGATTTGTTTTCACCAGTTTAAGAGAGAGAGAAAGAGAGGGAGAGAGAGAGAGAAATATCACCAGATTGCCTTCCATATATGCCCCGACCGGGGATCGAACCACAACCTAGATATGTGCCCTGACCAGGAATAGAACCTACCACCTTTTGTTGTACAGGATGAAACCCCAACCAACTGAGCTACACCGACCAGGGCTCCCTGACTATATTAAACATCCTTGGTGTACAGTTGACACCCTTATAATCCTTACATTTTCAAATATCTCTAAAGCCATAAACTACAAATTCTCAGGTGTTATTATGTATGTGATGAATTTCCACAGGAAAGGCAAGCTTACATTTCACATAGGGCAGGCTTACTCTTTCACACGAGCCATACAACAATTAAGATTTAAATTCATGCCCAGAAAAAATTACAATTTATTATGTGCCATTCACAAATCATTAAACATAGTGACTTCGGAAGAGTCTCAATCTCTGCTCATACATAGATTAATTCTTTTCTACATAGAGAAATGTGCTAAGTGCTATATAGACATCTCATTCGCCTCCCTGCAAGAACACTATGAATTCAGTTTTAATATTGTCCCCATTGTAAAACTAAGGAGACTGAAGCTTAGAGAAATGAAGTCATTTGCCCAAGGTCATACAGCTCATACTAAGGAACCCAGATCGGTTCGGCTCCAGAACCCAGGCACTTAATTACTCTGGTCTCTTTGATCTTTTTAAAGACTGAAATGAAGCTGCTAATTGCAGAGAACCAACGTCAGGAACCCATGTGCTACCAGCGTCTGTATCCTAGTTTCCACCGCGACCTCAGATCACCGGCCTGCTCCCTCATCTCCACTCAGACCCCCAACCTAATGAAAACTAGAAAAAGTCTCACTTGTCCAACCTCGCTCTGGGGTTGTCCCACCCTATAGAACCATGAGTGACTCAGAGGCAGAAAGCTTCAACTCGGATGATTCACTCCCTGATGAGGAAGATGAAAGAGAAGGAGCAGTGAGCCAGGTTGGTGGTGGGCAGGGCGGGGCAGGGCAGGTGTGCAGACAGCGGGCCAGGTTGCAGGACAGAGAGTACATACAGATCCGGAGCGGGTGGAGGTGGTGCTCGTCATGCTGTCCCAGCTGCCGATGCGGGTCACGGGTTCCGAGCCAGGCCCCTCTGGCCACAGCTCCCTCTCGGGCATTGCCAGAAGCAAGGTGCAGGGACGGCGAAAGGGGCTCCCAGAGGGGAAGCGGGGAGAAGCGAAGAATGTCCCAAGCTGGGCCTGAAAAGAAAAGAATCAAAGCCATGTGTGAGCCAAGCCTGGGTTCCGGCAAGGCTCTGCCCAGGCACCGGAGCAGCATGGCAGCAGGGACATCAAGCAAGCAAAGTGTTGGAAGGGGCCGTGGACAGCCATTACCCAAACCCAACCCCCCCAGCCTGAAGGGAAGGACACACAAGCTGGCTCACACACATGAGAAGGACGGACTTAGGTGGTGGAGGAGCATTTAGTCAGAAAGGAAATTCCATCATCTCCTTTAGTCACCTTTCTCTCTGAACTAGGGGGCTTACCCTCCATCCTCATTACTATAAACAATAAATATTATAGGGGTTAATAGCTTGGATTCTGGAGGTCGTTGGATCTGGGTTTAAATCACAGGTTAGCCATTTACAGTTATGTGACTTGAAGCAAATGATTCTTTCAGTTTGTTTTTCCTCATGGAACAGGGTGAAGGTAAGGACTAAATGAGAACAGTTAGCATCATTTAGCTGGTAGTCAATATTAAGCAATGAATAACTAACTACTACTGTTCTTACAATAAGAAAAAGACAAAATCCACTTGGGATCAAAGTAAATTGAAGGAAGGGAAACAAGAGTTTAGAAAAGACGAGTTCAGGGAGACTATAGGCTTTGAAGAAGGAACAGGGCCTTAATAGTACCTACATCATAGGGTTGTCTTAAAGATACAACAAAATAGTCCACGTAAAACACTTGCACAGTCTACGGCCCGATTGTTAGCTGCTATTATAGTCAACAGCACCATCATCAAAGCAGCCACCAGCAAGCCACCACTATCTCCCTAGCCTTGGACACACATGCATAGGACCTCCAGTGGTTGGCACAAACCCAATTTTCCTCGTGTGCATCACCCCCTCTATGGTTGAACTGTTTCCAAGGAGGTTTCCTAACCCAGGTCAAATAAACAAGAAAAATGTCCCAGATAGCGTCCTCCCAACTCCAACTCCTAGGGAAAAACATTTCAAGTTCATTGTGCCAATAGTAATAGCAAAGGAAGGGCATCCACCTTCTGAAAACCACAAGGATTTTTCACATGCCTGTGTGTGGGAAACACTCCAGCAGAATTGGGAGGGCCAGGGTGACGCTCCTTTGTGAAAATGACATTCAAAAAAAATATATAAAGATTGAAAGACAGACTAAACAGAAAATTGAGGGAGAGGTCGAATACAAAATATGGAAGAGTCTGATTCTGAATCCATATTTCCCCCATGACACCATACTTTGTCTTCTACCATCTTTCCTACCCTTCCAATACTAGGTAAAATGTCCTAGAAAAAAATGTGTTCTATTTGAGATCTCGGGACTTGGGGTTTGGGTTTCAGGGCTCGTTGTTCCTTCACCAATCACTGCTCCCAGTGCCTAAGTCAGGTTTGGGCTGTGCTGGGTGTGTCAGCCCGCCAGCTCCAAGGCGCTGACAAGCACAAGGCCTCAGAGAGCACCCCTCCTGCTCGGGAGAAAGCCCTCAGGTGGAGCAGGGCGGGAGGAGCAGGACAATGGGGAATGAAGAGGGAAGATCCCTAAGGACACAGGTAGTCTACGGCGGCCCAGCGCCTCTCAGGAGATAGGGTACAAGAAAAAACAGAAATGCCAAAGATGCCCAACGACAAGTCATCATTGGGTAAGGCAGGTCTTAGAGTTCCTTCATGAGGTTAGTTGCCCAATATCTAGAACCCCAAAGACACAGAAACATGAGAAGTCACGTGAATGAAGCCCAGTCACCTCCTACATCCACTCCATTGATGACTGTCTAGGATCAGATAGTACTAACTCATTCTTGACATTCTATGAGATTGATGCTGTTACAGAAAAGGGGAACCATCTCTCATAAGACGAGGCACACAGAAGGCGCTCAAGGAATGCTAAATGAATGAATTTGACATCCATTTAGTGTCTGTTGAGTTGAACTATGGGAAGACCTCTTTTTCTGGCTTCTACCCTATTACTATAAGCGCAATGGAATCTGGTCAATGCTTTCAGTTAAACTAACAGGCATGGAGCATGCGCTGTTTCTGAGAAGTGAGTGGAGAATCATGGGTCTAGTTTTTGCCTTCATTTCTCTTCTCTGAAAAATCGGGGCAGTAAATAGTCAAAGTGGCTCACTGTAATGAATATAATATTCTCCGTGAATGGGTGAGAGGGTGCTCCCTCTTCCTTTCAGTGAAAATGACTACCTGGGTTCTTCCAAGCACCCTTCAGTGTTTATAGTGGTTTCCTAGCCTGTCCTTCCTCCTAGGGTGCCTGTCACACTCTCACTTCAGAACCAGGGTGGCCTGAAGCAGCTGGAAGAGATGGAAACAATTTGAATAGCACTACTTCAAAAAAAAAAAAAAGAATAGCTTACAAAGAACTTTAAATATGCTAATGAGATATTCAAAATAGCCTGATAACTTAGGCAGGATCTGGCCCACTTCCCCTCCCTAAGGGAAGCAAGGAATGACCTCTAACTGTACATCCAGGACAGCCGGTGGCCCCTGCCCTTCCAGAGGGCATCTCAGACTGTCCAGATGCAAGAGGGCCATGCACCTAAAGAAGGTCATTGGCCACCCCTGGCTGAGCACAGAAGCCCTACAATCACCCTTCTTCTAACTCACACCTTGAACCCTTCTCCAGCTTCACGCTCCAAGGCCAGGTTTGGCCCCAACAACAGCTATCTCCATACTAAAGACATTACACCAAGTGCCATTGAAGATCATATCGTCAGACACTACATAACCACTGCAGAGACAAATCCCAACCTGAAACCAAAGTTCAATGAGTCCTGAAGTGCTCCAACCTCGTCTCCACACCTTGCTTTCTGACGCAGCATCTGACCCGTGAAAAGGTCTTCTCTCCCCACCCCCACTGCCCCTCCCTCCCTCCCTCACCAGTTTGGCCTGATCTGGATGCTGCTGCATTTCCTTCCACCAACTTTACTACCTTGAAACTTGGGGGCTATTTCAGGGCAATCATTGAAACCTGAGATATTTCAACCTGATAAAAAGCCCAAGTACAAGCACTCAGGTTAGAGTTTGGTATCTTTGAACCCTTGACCTCTGGAGGACTTGAGGGGAGGAGGGAATGGGTTAAGAAATGTGTATAGTTAGGGCTGGCCATGCACAGGCACATTAAATATTAACCACTCCACCAAAGCCAGCCAAGCCTTGGAGGAGAGTAAATAAATAGTGTGTGGAATTCTGGCATCTGCAGAGGGTGGGGTGGGCAGAAGGCTTCAGCCCCATTTCAGTTTTCTCTGTACCTTCTAAATAGACTCCTCCTCTGAGCCACCCCCACATCCTCCCAGGGCTCAGTCTCCCTCCCCAGTAGTCAAGGAGGTCGCCTACTTCCTTCCGACTAGGTGTGTCTGCTTTTCTACCCAGAAATGCATCCCAGGTTGGACAAGATCCCAAGGAAACCACCAGGACGACTTCCATTGCACTGTGTGTGCATCCTCTCCGAGCACGTGGGGAAGTTTCTGCGTGCTTTATGGAAACGCTCTAAACCCCCTTCTCACCCCTGGGTCTGAGGGAGGGGGTTGGTATACATATTCTCTGCACAAAAGAACTTTGTTAGAAATCCGATACAAGGGTTGGCAAAAGTAGGTTTACAGTTGTTCATTGGCAAAAACAAGAATAAACTCTGTTTCCCGTAGTCACAACTGTTCACCTACTCTTGCCCACGCATGTATATACATTCACTCAGCTTGTGTCTCAGACCCCAGGTCTTCCTGCTTCCCTCTTTCCTGCAGCAGGAGAAAGGAGACATAGGGCAAAGTTACAGGTCAGAGTGTGCCCACCCCATCCCCAGAGGTGGATAATGGAGAGCTGACTTACTATTCTGACTTGACTTCTGCATCCAACTTCCTTGTGCAAGTAAACCTGTCAAACAAGCTGCTAACTGGGAACCCTGATGAAAGCACACCCGGGGCTGGTTCCCTCTGTGGACACGATCACACTCCTGTGACCTGAGCCCCACTCGGAACTCCTACCAGAGTCAGCATGCTACCGCGCAAGAGTCATAAAAATGTGGGTGAGGCCCCAGCACAGCCAAGTAGCTTTCGGTTTGCCAGTCTCCACGTCTATTCACAGGTCAAGTCAGGAAATTAATTGAGTTGAACCCAAATAAAGCGGACGCTGCGACTGGCTTGTCCATGAGGTTTCCAGAGATGAGCTGGTAGCCTGAGCTGGAGTTTTTCCAATGTAACCAAACCTCCCCTCCCCTCACAAACAACCCAGCGGAGCTCATGCCTTACACACCTGTCCACAGAAAGCTCCATTATCACAGTGCCAGTATTAGACACACACACACACACACACACACACACACACACACACTGCACCCTTTACTTAAATAAAGATAGTGGGTGAGTTGATAAAGCCATGGGAGCGTTTCCAGTGGAAATGCAATGGAAAAAACTCCACCCATTCCCTGGGCCTTCCTGCATTTTGACTTCTCGACTCCAACAATTCTCGTCCAAAGTCACAAGTCAATTGGAATTGCTCAGAGATGGAATTTCATACCTAAATAAGCAGGTGGAAAGGAAAGAAAAAAAAAAAAAACACACTTCAGCCCTGGTCTCCACAAAAGCACTTCAATCCAACCTTCTTGCATCCCCGACTGGCCTCTGGGAGCTGAGGAACAGAGAGGAAAGCCCGCTAGCTGGGGTGTATAGGGCTCCCCACAACCCTCTAGCTCTGAGTTCCCACACAGCCCCCTACCCCCTCACACACACACACCTTGCTACAGTATAAGCAATAGTTGGTTAGCGATGAACTCACCTTTACTGGGTGGGGGGCTGAAGAGAGGAAAGAAATACCCTTATATTTCAAAGGGCGGAGACAAGGGCAGAGCCTGCTTCCCCTGCCTCCTGCTGTTTTCTTCTTTTGACCTCTTCCTGACTTACCTGGACAGGTAAATGCTTCATCTGTGCTGCTTCGCCCCACCCTGCCTGACTCTCAGCCAATCCCAGCATTCTCTCCCTCCTTCTCATTCCAGCTGTTTCTCCAGGGAAGGTGTGGGAGGGGAATGGGCAGGGCGGTGCTGCTCTCACGTAGCCAATCATCTCTTGCCATTCCTTCCCCTATTAAGAGCCAATAAAGAGCCCTTTAAAAAAAAACAAAAAAAAGGAGGGCTGGAAGGAAGAGGGACTGGTTTGGGCTGAGACTGGAAAAGGAGAGTTGGCAGTGAGGGAGTAGGCAAAAAATAAAAAAATAAAAAAAATTGTTTTTAAATTACATCTTCATATAAAGAAACAGTCCATTGGGCAATCTGCTCTTTACTGAAACTTGGTTTTCTATCTAGAGCTGCCTTCTTCCACTTGGAACGAAGTTTTCCCCAGAATTCTCCAAATTAAAATCCTCTGTGGCCAATTTTGCTCATGTCTTTTCCAATCTTTCAGAATCACATTCATCCTCAAGCCTGTGCCTAGCAGTTCATAGTGTTTCAAAGTCCACTCCTGACCGTGAGGGAGATGCTTAAGACTAGGGATGCCTAGGACTAGGGATGACACACCCTTGCCCCTCCCCCCGCCCCCCAGATTGCCAAGGGCCTTCTTGGCCTCATTTCTTTCTGTGGGAAACGAAACAATTTTCTCTCCGGAGAGTTCCCTGCTACAAAAGTGCCTGGACAGCCTCAATGGAGAGAACATGCTTGTTGTCGTTGGGTCTCTGGTCTCTTAGCTGTTCGTGGAAGGTAGCAATAACCATTAGTAAATAAACACAAAATAAGTTACCCACCAGGTTAGCAACTCCTGAATCCTCCCATGGCGGATTTTTGGCACCTGTAGTAACCAGAAGAAGCAGGGAGAGGAGAGTAGGTGGAAGAATCCGGTACTTTCAGGAAGAAATCTCCCTCCAAGTATGGAGGCTACTTTTACCACTTGTGATCTTTGCCTGGATGCTGATCTTTCCTGGACATAGGTTTTCCTCAGTGTCAAAAGGGCGGGAAGGAAAATGAAAATCAATGCCCATAATAATTGCCAACATTTATTAAGCGGTTGCTGGGCATGCGGTATTGTGCTGTGCTAAGCATTTTCATCCACCCCTTCATTTCATCTTCATTTCAACATCAAAAGGTAGATGCTGTTAATATCCAAACCTTACAGGGAGGTTAAATAACTTGTCCAAGATCATGTAGCTAGAAGGTGGCAGAGCAGAGATTTCAATTTAGGCGCCATGATGGTAAACTTGTCATGTATCAGTATGATGCCAGTCAGCCTCGACTTAGGAGAAAATCATCGTAAGTAGGAAGCATGAAATACTCGGATAATTTGCAGGCCTAATTCTAGCCATTAGGTTCATCCTTTGCCATCTCATTTCTGTCTTGTCACTATTCAAATCTTTCATCACAAGATGACACATGGCTTTCATCTTTTCTCTTTCTATGATCATAATTGGGTAGGAAATGAGAAGTGCAGTGATCCTGGAGCCAAGGTAGAGAGACGAGGTGGGGCAGGACTAGTGAGGAGGAAGCAGGTAGAGGAACCCCGGAGAAAACCAGTACCCTGTCAGCAGGATATGGATGGCCGCGCTGATTGAGCATTTAAGGGCAATGACCTCTCTTCATGATGTGTCATTCAAACATGTTTGATGTCACAATACTAACGAAAGAGGAAGGGCACCTCCTACTGAGGAGTTCAATGTAACTAGTGTTACACCCATGGGTGAAGTCACTGAAGTTGATCCAGCTTCATAGGCGTGTAATTCGAACATTTGCTAAAAAGTAAAAATAAAAAATGAATTGACTTGTGGGCATTAACCTCACAGTGATAGCAGGCATAGTCTTGTTTGTGAATTGACAGTTTTTCAGTTTATAATAAAGTCGAAATAGTTAAGAAGAGTGCCTGTCTTTTACCAGGTAGACACGGGGACGTAGACAACATGATCTTTCTGTTCCTCTTTCCTTTTAGACATCTTTTGGAAAAGCATGAAATATTCCAGCTAATTGAAATGTACCTAACGCCCAGTTCAAGAACTGGAACAGTTGAAGTTACTGACAAGCCTCACCCCTCCCTCCTCTCCTGCCTCCTCAACACACACATACACCCAGGCTGAAATAAATCACCATCATGCATGTCGTGTTTTTTTATTCTCTATGTCTTTCAATGTTTTACCCTGGAATCTTTCTTGTTTTTTCTCTGCTCTCTTGGAAAAATACCAAGTCTCTCAGGTTCCAAGAGAATTGGGAAGGAGGCCTGGGACTAGGGGAAAGAGAGGGCTTCAAAACCCAGACATTCTAGTATCTGAGAGACTAAGCTCCCTGATTGATGCAGGTCATCTTTGGAGGAGTGTGGCGTGTGTGTCATTGCTCTTTGTGTATGAATACCTGTTTGATGACTTGACTCCATGAAATCTCATTACAGTCCAGCTCACCTGACTCATCTGTGTCCTCACTCCTCCATCCTCTCATGCTGTTGTGGGGCAGTCATCTTCTTGACCGTCGGAGACTAGTTTACTATTTCCTTCTGAGTACAGCCTCCCAGCGAGGCATCTCACTTACTCACTCAAGTACACTTCGACACACACACACACACACACACACACACACCCTTTCAAAACGGAAATATGCCACAGAGAGTCATTGGGTAATCTTTCCTCTTTAGACAACTTATATTGGCAAACTCTCTGCAAAATAGTCATGGGCCTCCATTCTAACCATTCATGATACTTGTTCACTCACATTATAGTCACACTAGAGGCCCAATGCACAAAGATTCACGCAAGAATGGGCCTTCCTTCCCCTGGCTGCTGGCACTGCCTTTGCTCAGGCCCAGAACTGCCTATCCACCTTCCCACACTGCCTAGAGTCCTGGAGCAGCTGGGGCATTGCAGAATGCCTGGGTCATCGCCATGGTCCCACCCCTGGCTGCTTGGCGCCTGAATATGCAAATTAACCTGTTATCTTTGTTGGGTTAATTTGCATATTCACTCCTGATTGGCTGGTAGGCATTGCAAAGGTATGGTCAATTTGCATCTTTCTCTTTTATTAGTGTAGCTTCTATCAGTGTCTTTCTTCTCCTTTTCCTCGCTAAAGAAAAAAGGAAGTTACTTTGAACATGTAAATCATCATCCCTAAGAAATGCTGGGTGCCCACAATGTTCATAGTATTGGGCAGGCTACAATGTGCTGAGTATATTTCTGAGCATATTTCTAACATATTGAGGGGAGGAAAGGTTTTATTCCTTATAGCAAGAGCTTGCTTTAGCCCAGCCAGTCTGGCTCAGTGGTTGAGCATCAACCTATAAACCAGGAGGTCACGGCTTGAGTCCTGGTCAGGTCACATGCCCAGGTTGTGGGCTGGATTCCCAGTAGGCGGTGTGCAGGAGGCAGCTGATCAATGATTCTCTCTCATCATTGATGTTTCTACCTCTCTCTCCTTCTCCCTTCCTCTCTGAAATCAATAAAAGTATTAAAAAGGGCTTTCTTTAAAGAGAAAACAGCTAGGGAAGGATTTGGATAAAGGTGATCAGAATTTGGAATTGATAGGCCAGATTAAGATGAATTAGATCACTAAGTTCTCACCAAAGTGATACCAGTGTTAATCCTAATATAATTAGATAGAAAGTGAAGGGTGTTATTAACTGGATTTGGATGAAGGAGTTCTGACATTGCTTAACCATTAAGTAGTTCCTGGGAGCAGCTTTCTTTCTTCTTTTTTTTGAGAGCAGAGTCACTTTGGCCCACCTCTCACGGACATTTAGAGGATTCAGTGGTTCTTTCCCTCCAAGTGCTAATGAAAGTTTGAGGGCTGAGGTCATCTATTAGCACCAGAGAGTTTTGTAAGAAACACCAAATTTTAAGTTGTTCAAAATTGAACTCATCTGACCCCTGCCCCTCCAACCTGCCCTCCTGCCTCTATCTGCACGCCAGCTAACAGCATCACCATACTTAATCTCACCCAGACTCAACACCTCCCAGCAATCCTCCCATGTTCCCATGAGATTGCGCTCATATCTCTTTTTAGCTCCTCATCCTCCTTACTCTGACTCAGGATTTTACTACATGTAGAATCATAGGTTATGAAATATGAAGGAATTCCTTGTTTTATATCTTCCATTTTATAGAGGCACATCGGAGTTTCCTCTCAAAATGCTTTGATGTATTTTCATAGCATTCAAGATGAAATTCTAAGTCCCCATGTGACATAAAAAGACCTTCCTGAGCTGGCATCTCCTATCACATATTCATCCATAGTCTTTACTATAGTCATATTCATTTTTCTGAAACTGCAATCTTAGGGCTTTCAGCCTGCTGTGACTTTTGAATTGTCATTCATTGACTATCCGTCTTCTCTGGGTTTATATTCTTTGTAAATGTAGTAACTGGATTAACTAGTGCATGGAAGTAAATTGCATGAGGCCAAGAACATAGACTGATGTAAGCCATTAGAGTTCTCTCCAAGTTGATTTAAACAACCACAGTATAACTGGTGGTTCTCCCAACATTATCATGCACTAGAATCACCCGGAGCGCTTGTTAACAGGTTGCTGACCTCATTTCTTTTGGAGAATTTGAATTTCTAACAAGTGCCCGGGTAATGTAATGAATACATTTTGGGTACCGTTACTGTTCAACCAGCTACCGCTGCACACACCGAGATTTCTTACAGACCTTTTAATATGAGGTTTGGCCTAACTCATTCTTAAGCTGGAGTTATGCTGACTCCAAAGATATATTTCGTCCTGGTGCGCAAATTAATTACATTATGGTTCCACTTCCATAATTTTAAAGTTTTCAATGAGGTTAGGTCAATTTAGTTAGAGCCTAAACTGGCCAAGCCTAGTAGCTTGTGTTGTTTCAAATGTTTAAATGTCAATATTGTCAAAGATTAAGTCAATTCTCCAGGAGAGATGTTGCAGGTTCCAAATAGATCTAAGTTCACACAGCTCTCCTTTATAAACTTAAGGGAATATTCAGCCTTCACAATTTGACAATTTGTCAGCAACAGACGTTGAATTCCAACTCTCAGGAGCTGACTGCACACCAGAAAATGGGGAGTTAGGAAGGGAAATTTCAAATGCCCTCTGGTGTTACAAGGGAGAAAAGTAGTTCCTCCTGCTGAAGTCATTAAGACTCCACCTACAGAGTGAGATTTGGCAGATCTGGGTACTCAAGACAGAGCAATGGTCTATTAAGCTTTTAATAGTGAATACTATGCAACTTGAGTATAGCAGCAGCTATTCACTGGCCCTCTTACCTCACCCCCAAATATGCTCAGACAACAATATTTTCACTTCATTTATTCCTTTAAAACAAGTCATTTCATACAGCATTTGGATATTTAAATCATACACTTCATAAATAAAATCAACACATCTTAATAACAATGGCAATATCACATAAGTGTCGTACAAAATAAAACTGGACATCTCCCAGGTAGCAGCAGTGCACTCACTGAAAAAAAAATACTGACAAACAGGCCAAAGAACATTTTTAAAACCACAAAGCCCTGTCCATTTTCACTAAGAAAAATGTTTTTAACAAGAAAAACAGAACTTTGTTCTGGTTTGTTCTTCCCTACTACTTTTTCAAGCCCTGGTCTAAAGCGCTTGGTCTGACAGTCTTGTGGTTTTCTTCTTGCCTCAGGTATTCCTCTTCTACTGCATTAATACAGAAAATACACCCTGCTCGACAAGCTATACATATTTTGTATCTTAAGCGGAATTCAATACTTTTTAAAAGGAAGAATTATTTTGCTAAGGAAATTGTATTTCCTGTAAACAACTTGAGTCCTGAATGGCACCAAGGTGAACTGGAACACTGACGGGAACTGGGTGCCCTGGTCCTTTTAAGTAACTTATGGGCTACAAACAGCTACATGTCCTATATCAGTTATACAGTCAGGCTTATGCTATCTTAGTAGACATTCTAAAGCTTTCTTAGGTTAATTTTTTTTTTTTTACCTACAACTTAACCAAATCATCCCTAAACTCTAGTTGTAGGGATGTATTTTTAAAAACAAGTATTAAAAAGGCATCATACCAAAATGCTTATATTATTGGTTTTATACTTTAATGACTAGCTTCCCAGTTATGACCCTGCTACATTCTATGCCAGGGGAGAAGGCTTAAGGTCACACAAAGGCATTGCTTGAAAATTTTTCCAATAAGCATAATTCATGACTAGGAAAGCAGCCATTTGAGGATCTCTTCCGTTTAAGGGGTACTTTATCCTCCCACCCCTTTCTCCCTTCACTCTAAAACAGCACGGGAGAGCCATCAATCTCTTTTAGAGTCACATGAACCAGGATGGAAATCAGCACCCACGATTCAATTATCAATGTAGTCATTTCTTCAAAATCAAATATGCTAAGCACTGTAAACACAAAACCAGCCAATTTTTGCAGAAGAAAAATAAATAAAACTCTTTCCTACAATCAGGGAAGTTTTACATTCTAAATTGGGTGAAATGTGCTGAAATATTGTAACTTTTAGTTAAGAAAACATCTTTACTTAGTAAACTAGCTTATTCAAATCAAGTGTTTCACTGTAGTCTTACAAATGTTGCTTATGACCTATGATTCTTTTAAGGCCTCTGACTCAAAAATCAGCTCCCTTAAAGAAAGTCTGCCTAGAAACAAAAGATGAGTTTTAAGAATCTAATCTTTCCAAAGTTGTAACAGTCATCGTTGTGCTATAAGAACCAATTTGAATACTGCACTGTACAATGAATGATAAAGAACAATCACATTAGAGAATTAACATTTTGAATGCTAGGGCACAGAGCATGCTCCTCATAGTTACTGAAACTGTGTGCTACTGTTATCAAAACACCAGAATGTTGTACCACTGGATACACTATACACTGATGGTAATTGTTAATTGTGAATAGCTGATTGTAAGCAGCTCAAGAATTATGTCTTTAAGATCCTTGGAGAGGGCTAACATGTAAACTTTTATTTTGTATTTTTTAAAGTGCTGCAAATAATAACAAATGCCTATTTCAACACATGATAGAACATAAATCTTAATACATGGAAGTTTAGGAAGGCCATCTAATTCGTAAAGAAAAAAAATCACTCTGCCGCTAACCTTGCATACTCCTCATTCTAATTTTTTTCAAGACAGAGAAAACGATGTTTAGCTAGGGTAGCCTGCAACATCTATGTTTTAAAGCCTACGTAGGATAAAAAGAATAGGCTTGATAAGGAGATTAGGCATGAGCACTTAGGGGCATGTGTAGACAGATAATTCATTCCTGATTATGATTCTGTGGGCACGTGAACTTCAAGTAATAATCAAGTGGCATGACTATATTAGTTTTTTCCTATAGGGTTAGCTGACCAGCAGCCACACTTTCAAGGGTACCACTTGACTGTACCCATTTTTCATGCATGGGATTTAAAAAATCAACCACAGACATTAACAGAAGATGGGGTCTTAATGTGGCTATCACATCAAAAACTTACCAAGGATAAAATTTTAATTTTGGAAATCACTCTCTCTAGAAGTGCATCTGTATAGCCCTACACCTAATTTTTAAATCCAAAGAGTAAAGGAAACAAGAATAACGGAAAGGAGTGAGGGGATGGGAAAGCACAATCTTCATTCAGCCGCTAATGTAAACTATTTTCATTTTAATTAAAAAAATATTCTTGTATGGCAGTCAAAAACAATGACTAGGAAGAATGGTTTCATTCTGCTCAAACACAAGTTTAAGACAAAGTTTCTCTTAATCCCACTGCAAGTACTAAATCCATAGGTTTTCAAAGTCTCAAGATTAGAATTTACACATTAGTGAAGTAATTTCAAGAGTTTAGTAAGTGCAGTAACAAACTATAAATTCAGTGAGGCTCATAAACCTGAGTTTAGAATGAGTACAAGCTTAGCTTTTTAATCCTCAACAATTAAGTCAAATGATCTGCCATCTTGAATTTTCCATGATCAGAACATTAAAGTCCTAATGCTGAATTTCAGCAGCTGATCAATTCTAAAAAGCCATTACTGAGAGCAATGTCAGTCTCTAATTGGTGAATGGACAACTTAGACAACAGTAAACTAGAATAAAATAAGATCCCTGAACAAACACTTGACACTTGCTATAAGCTTAAATATACCAACAATATTTTAAATGGAGGGATTTAATTTTATAAGTTATCGGGTTCTTTTTCTATTTGCTAACGTAACCCAAAGTAGGTAGAGTATACTCAATTTTAAAGTGACAGAAATTTATGTTGGGAAACACATTAATAGATGCCTGGTACATTATAAGTTCTCAATAAATATCTGTGGCATGAATATACTTCTCTAAAATTCCAGTTAGTAAATGTCAAGTTTGGCTCCTGAAGTACCTAAGAAAGGAAGGAAAACAATTTGATAGATGTTACCCAGTAGTATACTCTTCACTTAGAATTTCAAATTTAGTATCTTCTGGGAAAAATAAGAGATACAATAACTTTTTAGACTGGAGGACAGACAGGTACCAAGAGATTTGCAATCATATTCATCTGTACACATCATGATTGCCAAACATTAATTATCACAAACTTACAAGTGCTATTTTTAAGGCTCAGTAAAATAGAAAATTAAACACTTTTAAGTTATACTGACCATAGCAACTTTTGCCTCAAGAGGCTATTCACATAAAAAGTACTAAAAAAAATGTCATCTAATGATTTCCTGTATATTTTGTGACTTGTTCCTTAAAGGTACTTTTCCCCTACATTGCTTATGTGTTCCCTAATTTAATATGGCTACCTCCACCAGGTGAAAGTGCTAAAAGTAGATCTCAGTTGTATAACATTTGTCAACAAGATATGGTGAAAACGAATTTAGTGCGTTAAAGTATACCATTAGTTTTCTAAGGGAGACACTTAATAAAAATGAGACCAATGTAAGAAAACTTCACAACATTAAGCCTCTTCACATTATCTGAGCTAATACACAACAAATTAAAATTTAGCATCCCTGATCGTCAGAAGATTCACGAAAAGAGGTAGAAAACTTTTATCTGGAAGATCTCATAGTGAAGCTAAGTTTTGGAGGGTTGGCTTTAAGGATTAGCCCACCAAGCAAATGGCTATACCTCTAACATTAGGAAGAAGCTTACTCAGGTAAGGCAACAGTTTTCAAACTGCCATATTTTGGAAATGAAACTAATTCATTCAACATTACTATCCCAATTACTTTAAAACTCTTCAAAAGTCCAAGATCAAGATCATGGATAAGCAATAACTTGCAGAAAGGTGAAATTATTACAAGAGCATTAGTGGCAGGATAAGGCTAAGATATAAAAACATAATGTTTAGATAAGCAAAAGCTCTCACAAAATCCAAAGCATAATCATTAGCACTTTAGATAAAGATTTTTTTTTTTAGGAGTTGGAGGAAGTGCTCTTAACAAAAAGCTGAGGAAATTAAATCCCTTCAAATCTTTACGTAAAAAGGCAAAATTCAAGCATTCAAATTTCATGGTACTTCTGTTAAAAAATACCCTGCTTAACTAAAATGTATCCAATGTGACAAAGATTAATAAATGAGTTGCATTAAAACACGAGGCCAATGGTCTTTTAAAGCTTCAGCAAGCTGCTCAGGCACCTTTCCCCTCATACATTCTCCTTTACACCCTAAGGATCCTCAAGTGGGCACCAGCAGTTTGTTTTTTAGGTAACATTCTCAGGGAAAGACACAGCCCTGTAAAGATTGCTTGTAATGTACTTGTGACTGGTTAGGTACACATGTATAAAGTCTACCAAATTGCAATATAAAATCAGTTTTGACAAGTCGGTGTATCTTCTTTTGAGGAATCAATTCATAATTTAGACACTATTAACACAAGAGTTTTTAAAAGGACGCAATTACTGGAGACACTGTGGTTTCCGTCCAGAGGCCTCACACGAAGCCTTCCGCTTTACCCCAAACGGGCAGCCGTTTTCTTCTACACGTGAGTGCTGCTGGGTGCTAACTCAGAAAGCGAACACTCAATCTTCAGGTTAGTGCCGGCAGGTAGAAAGGACCGCCTATGCGGTCACCCCAGCAGGAAGAGGGCATGTATCACCGCTGTAGACACATCTGTAAACGTGCACACTAATTTTAATCTTAACAAGGAATGTCAGTGCCTTCGTGGTTCTAAGTTAAAAGGATGATTCAAGCATGGTGTCTTTAAGGTTATGAGTAGCTTATTGGAAAACCCAGAACCTTCTGGATCTGTGAGGTAGTCGGGGGTCAAGCCTCATGACGCAGCGATCACACTTCGCCGAAGTTGGTGTGGCCCGTCTCTCTGGCATGTTCCCTTGCTTCTGCCTGTCCAGTTAACCCCTTCTGACATATCATGCATCGCAGGGTGAAGCGGTTTACGTCCGTAAACTGTCTCTTCCTTTTGGCTTCATCTGCTAACTCCAGTGCTTGTACCAGAACGATATCATCATTAGAGGAGAAAATGGTCAGCGGAGGGGTGTCGGGGTCGGGAAAGTTACGCTGAAGCGGGTCATAGTGGACGCCATCATATATAAGCAGGACCCTTTTGGAATAGCCTGCGTCTTCCCCAAAACGGTCGATTCTTACTGTCTGTGTATCCACCACGCAAATTTCGCACTGGTAAAATTTAGACAAAATCGATATTTCAATGGCTCCTCCCCACGTGTCATCCCTTTTGATCCATTCACAGTACTCTTGATTGGTTTTCCCCAGGATCGCTTCGCTATAGAAATCTGGGTCGCTTGCTACAATGCGTGCTATGAGGCGTCTCATCTCAGGGGCACAGGCTGGGTTCAGGACCCCTCCTTCAACAACGTAGTACACACTGGTGAAGAGGCAAGAGTTGTCTGCCGGGACCACGGTCCTGGTAAGCACGGGCACCGTTTCCCTGACATAACGAGAAGCACCATGTCTGGTAAACGCAGGTGAGGCCTGGGGCCTGGCTTGGTCTTCTTCAACGATCAGCATGTCGCCTGTTTAAAAAAAAAAAAAAAAGAAAGAACACAAATCCAGAACTGCGGGGACAAAACTGGGGGAGTTCACTAGCCAAGTCTGTTAATCAGAAACAGAAGGAGTTAAAGTATAAGCTGGGGTCAGCAGGGAGAACCCAGCTTGGCAAACAAGTGACCACCTGCTAATAATATTGCTGGTTCAACTGAATTTCATCAGGTTCAAGACCAACAAAAACCCAGAACATCTTAGGTTGCACCCCAACTCTGAGAAGGGGCCTGGGCTAAGCACCTTCATAGTTTCCTGAAAAGTGACATCTCAAGAACAAAATGTCTTTATGCTTGTTTGCTCTCTGTTTTTAACAAGCGCACATCTTCCACCAGCTGTTCATCATCGTCGGGACCACTAGGGGGCCCCCCTCGCCCTGAAAGTTACCCAGCTGTTTGCTGTTTACAGGATCCCAGATACAACCGCGGGAAGCCCTTCAGGATCAAGGTTGCTATTCCAGGTTCCACGCTGGACAGAAACAGCTGCTGCTGCTGCTGCTTAGAACTTGATGGGCCCTTCAGGGGCTGTGCACAGGCAAGCGCCACAGCGAGGACACCTGCCCAGGGCAGTATATGCACAGGAAGGTAATCGCAAAAACAAACCAGGGAAGCAAGCAAAACAAGCACCCCGCCTCCTTGAGACCTGCCATCTGCGTTCAGCGGTACAGGGCGCAAGGACCATCAGGACGGAGAAAATAGGTCCGACTGAATGCATGCCTTTGTGGATGCCGAGGGGAAACAAAATGAATGAGACGTTTCCCAGACAGACTAGAAAGCAGATGGAGGAAGAGGGGAACTCAAAGGCTCGGAGCTTCTTGCAGGGGCTGGGCCCTCCCTGTCTCCTTCAGCGCGTCCCGGTCTCCACCCGAGTTCTCCAGCTTCCACCTGCCCGCAGCCGGGTCCTCAAAGCTTGGGCCGGCCCGCAGCCGCCGCGCCTCTACTGTGTGCTCTCCCGCACGGCCCTGGCCATCCTCCCAGGGCTTCCCCCAGCCCCGACGCCCTTACCTGACTGGATGGGCAGATCCCCCAGCATGGCGTCCCCATTGCTGAGGTCCAGGCACTCGGGTGGGTATCCCACGAGGATTCGCTGACAGTCCGGGGCGATCCCCGTGATGGCAGCAATTTGGCCCTGGAGCTCCCGCACCCGCGTCCGGCTGGACAACTCCTGCAAAACATAGGTGCCGTCCTTGGCTTTGCAGCGGAGCCGCCACATCGTGTCGGTCCGGCCACCCATGGACCTGACAGCCGCGGGGCCGGCCTTGGTCCCGGCAGCAGGATGGCAGACGCCGCCGGGGCACTCAGCCTCCGCGCGGACTCCAAAATGGCTACCCTTCGCCGGGCCAAACATCGCGAGAACTCGCGGGCGGCTACCGTTTTCGCGACACTTGGGCGCAGCTTCGTTTCAGTCTTTGAAGCAGAGCGAGTTCTCTTAAAGGGACAGCTAACTCCCCACTCCTCCCGCCTCTTCGGGAGCCGAAGGGTGAAGATGTATCAGTATTTCTAAAGAACAAAAGGTCTTGCTACCTGTAGGTCGAGTGAGGTGCCCTCGAAATCGGCCGCATATATGCTCAAGGCGAGAGGGCGGGGAAGGAGTTCCTGAATCCAGTACATTGGAATGTCGTCTTGCACTGACTTGAGGTCGGGGAATTATTAAATTGGGGCTTGCGAACTACACCGGGAGAAAGAGAATCATGGTTCAGCACGCAAATGAATGCCAAGCATGGTCAGTGAGTCAAAGGACCGGCCGAAAATAACCAGGGGCGCAGGAATAGACTCATGGCGGCGGCAAACATTGACTCACTGAGGTTGAGGGGTGACTGGCCTCTCCACCTGCAGGAGGCTGTCACCTGCAAACGTCCATTGGCCACATCAGAAAGCTCAGTATGAGGTCAGACTCAGGCTGGGCCATTGCCCTCGGCCCCAGGGCAATTGCCACCTGCAGGGAGGGGGTGGCAGCATGCGGAGGAGAAGGAACGAGGAGGACCTGTGTGTGTCACCCACATTCCAGCTCAGGCCCCGAGTACACAAACAGGAAGATGGTTCCCTTCCTGCCTTCCGTGTGACAAGCACTGTGATCAGAAGAGAGGGCGGGGTGTCAAGGACCCATAACCACTGAACTTCACAGCAACGTGATAATGCGAGGTTATGTGACCCCTTTCAACCCTACATCCCTAGAACCAACGGCTGTGTCCAGCAAATAAATGCTCAGCCAATAACTGCCGAATGGATAAAGTTATAGAGTCACAGCGGGCAGCTCTCATAGACTGGGCATTGTAATAGGGCTTCACTATGAGATTTCTGAAGGAAGACTTCAACCCCCAGCCGAAGGAGAAATAAAGACATCGCTGAGTTTACCTCTCTTGCAAGAAATCCACACTCATTGTTCGCTTTCCATCCCCTTAACAGCAGTAAGCCCAGACCTGCGATCAACAGAGTCGAGCATCAAGCGCACGTGGAAAGTGTCCTTGAGATGCGCAAACTCACCTCCCCTGCAAACACCTCCACCTCTGCGTAAGTTACGGGTAACCTTTGAATCTTTTCACGCCGTTCAGGACCCGTTTTCCTGCTGGAGCCGTTTTCCTCTTTGGTTCTTCAAGATGACCCGAGCAGAAGGCATAGTGTGGGCGGTCGGAGGGGGTGATGCAGGTGGTAGCGGTCCACTGGCATATGCGGATGGGTCCAGAGAAGCTCGAGGCTCAGCAATGAGTTGGTTTTCTTAATTTAGAAAGTCTGGCCTATGAGAAAGATATGCAAACACCCTAAGCCAGTGGTTCTCAACCTTCTGGCCCTTTGAATACAGTTTCTCATGTTGTGACCCAACCACAAAATTATTTTCGTTGCTACTTCATCACTGTAATGTTGCTACTGTTATGAATCGTCATGTAAATATCTGAAATGCAGGATGGTCTTAGGCCACCCCTGTGAAAGAGTCCTTGGACCGCCAAAGGGGTCGCGACCCACAGGTTGAGAACCAGCTCAACACGTAGACTCAAGGTGGAAAGGGTTAACCTTCCCAAAGTTGTGTCTTCAAAGTCACACCCTCTCCAGACAGCTCCATCCACTCTCGCGAGAGTATGCAAAAAAAAGACGCAGATTTCCACAAACCCCGCCCCCAGCCTTCTTAGTTGCCGGGCAACGATGCAACCAACCTCCACGGTGCCGGGAAACTTGGGAACGTGCTCTCTTTCCCCTTCACAGCGCCGTCCTCCTCGGGGAGCCTGCGTCAGCGAGTCCTCTTGGAGCCCCGCCCCCTGGAGTCTGCGGGCGCCGATTGGTCGAAGATTCTCTCCAGGTGAGGACCAACGTGGGGGTGGGTGGAGCCAGGCGGGGGCACTTGAATTGCGAATGACTGGTGTGCCGGGCCCCAGGCCGCCGGGTGTGGGCTGGTGTCTGCTTCGTTACCGGGGAGCTGCCGGGGTCGCTGCCGGGAGGGATCTTGGGGATCACAGGGTGAGCGACAGCTGCACTGCGCCTGCAAGAGGCTGGGAGGGCGGGAGGAGGGGGACTGCGTACACCCGGATGAGGTGCGAGACGAAGGTGCCCTGCTGTTTCGGGGAAGTGCCGGCCCCGAGACGCAGCCCGGAGTGCGGACCTCCAGGGACTTGGATCGCAGCAGGTGTCTGGGTTGGAGGATTTGCGTGGTCAGTGGGAGCGCAGCCAGTGCCAGGTCCTTAAAGCCATAGGACCGTCCTTCCTCACGAATTGCTTGTCTGGGTTTGGGGAGTGAGCTCGGGGGCTCTCCCACCCCAGTTTGAACTGATCTGATTACACCTTAGGGTGTTTGCATATCCTTATTCTGTAGATGACCTTGAGGACGTATTTACTGCCTCTTTTGTGCCCCCATGTTCCTTCTATAGACCTTGTCCTGGGGTTAGATGGGGAGACGGTGCAGAGCAAGGGCTTGAGAATAAGAGCACCAGAGGAGAAATGGTGACGTGCTGGAAATGGGGCGTCTGTCCAGTTACAGTTTTTCCTCAAGGGAACACATTTGATAATTTCCCACTTTCTCATTTTTTTTTCCAGGACTGAGTCCTACCATTGGACTGCCATTTGTTTGTGATAATGAACTT
>NW_006284328.1:74657-74956 GCF_000327345.1 Myotis davidii | reverse complement strand
AGTGAAGGTGATAATTTATGTGAATGGTACTCCTAAATCAGTATTATAAATGCAAGATTCTAGTGCTCTATTTTTATGCAGATGAGGAAACCCCCGAGGGCTCTGGTTTCAGGCCTTATCCTAGGGCAGTGGTTCTCAACCTTCTGGCCCTTTAAGTACAGATCCTCATGTTATGA
Organism: Myotis davidii; assembly: GCF_000327345.1. NCBI lineage: Eukaryota > Metazoa > Chordata > Mammalia > Chiroptera > Vespertilionidae > Myotis > Myotis davidii. The sequence continues at coordinate 74,780 of NW_006284328.1, read as the reverse complement.
CCCAACCATAAAATTATTTTCGTTGCTACTTCATAACTGTAATGTGTCTACTGTTATGAATCGTAATGTAAATATCTGATATGCAGGATGGTCTTAGGCAACCCCTGTGAAAGGGTCGTTTGA
>NW_006284328.1:45337-74312 GCF_000327345.1 Myotis davidii | reverse complement strand
AAAACAAATAACATTTTATGATTGGGCATTGCATGTCTCTTTAGTATCTAAGCCAGTGGTTCTCAACCTTCTGGCCTTTTAAATACAGTTCCTCATGTTATGACCCAACCATAAAATTATTTTCGTTGCTACTTCATAACTGTAATGTGTCTACTGTTATGAATCGTAATGTAAATATCTGATATGCAGGATGGTCTTAGGCAACCCCTGTGAAAGGGTCGTTTGACCACCAAAGGGGTCGCGACCCACAGGTTGAGAACCGCTGTCCGAGGGCAGGTAGCTATTAACTGGGAGAAAGAGGCTGGACTTTCCCACTGATACCTCAGGGATCCATTCTTCACTGAGTGTTTTGAAGGACGTCTTCTTCCTTCCCTCCCTTACATTCCTTTTGTCCCTTCCAGACCTCTGAAGAGCCGCCATGTCTGACGATACTGCATCTTCCTCAGTACAGAACAATAGCAGCAATCAAACCACAGCCTCCAATCTTCGACGGTCCAAGAAGATATGTTGTAAGTTCTGGCAAAAAAAGAGGGTTGCACTCTCCCAGAATTTTATCTTGGGAATACAGTTGTCATCCGAGACTTGGCTGCTTGGTGGGAGTGAGAAGTAATTCTTTGACAGGGGAATTGAAAACAAAGTCTACAAAGGGAAGAAAAAGACTTGGTGAAGTGTCTGTCCTTGGGGCTAGCCTGCGGGTGGAGCCCAGCATTTTCTTACTGCTCTCTACACCTGAATCTGTCTCCTGGGAGTATCTGCCTCCTGGGAGTATCTGCACACTGCAGGCTAAAAGCTAGGGCAAGCATTAGTAGTATACACTGGGAGTGACCGTGTGCAGGAATTACCTGGGGCAGACATTGTGAACAGTTTCCCTTGGTTTTTTCTTGGGCTACCTTTTGGGAGGGTGCTGCTTATTGGAGAAATTGCAAGTAGGAACCCATTGCTACCACCCTCTGTGGAACCAGCCCTGACATTAGAGACTTTTCTCTGTGTCTTGGGCACCTTACTTTCTCACAGGTGTAGCCTTTGAACTTTGCAGATTATGTTCCCTACAGATTCATTCCTTTGGGGACGAGGTTTCACCGGAGCTTTTCAATGCTAGTTATTTAGACAGAGATGGCAGGTGGGATTGCAGAGCGATGAAGCAATTGCGGTGCTAAGCATTATTATAGACGTCAACAGGGTCAGTAGGTTCAGAAGGTCCTGGGCCACTGGGCTCCAGATGTCCTGGGGAACCTAAAGGAATGCCAGTCCTTCTTCCCCCAGTGTCCAGATTGCATCTTGCCTTCAGTCAGTCTTCTCACATCAGTGGTTATATATATATTGGCAGGTGGAAACAGCCAGGCAGCATGAGACCTGGAATCATCTCATGTTCAAAGCTTTCCCCAGAGTCTTGACCTTGATCTCATGCCCTTTTCAGTCTCAGGATTAATGATGATAATCTCTTCACCTGGCGCCCATGAGGCTTGCTGGGTTTTGGGTTGTAGCAGGGGCAGGTGGTTTGGATGTCATACTGGGGTTGGCATACTTCGCCGGTTAGGGTCTCCTTTCTCTGCGAGGGCAGAAACCTAGATACTGCGGGCTGTTTTTAGTGCAGCCTCTAGAGCAGTGGTTCTCAACCTTCCTAATGCTGTGACCCTTTAATACAGTTCCTCATGTTGTGGTGACCCCCAACCATAAAATTATTTTCGTTGCTACTTCTTAACTGTAATTTTGCTACTGTTATGAATCGTAATGTAAATATCTGATCTGCAGGATGTATTTTCATTGTTACAAATTGAACATCATTAAAGCACAGTGATTGATTACAAAAACAGTAAGTAATTATATGTGTTTTCCGTTGGTCTTAGGCGACCCTTGTGAAAGGGTCGTTCAACCCCCAAAGGGGCCGAGACCCACAGGTTGAGAACTTCTGCTCTAGAGTAAGAACCTCTGTGTTTGAATCTGGGATTTAATACTTCCTGGCTATGTGCACTTGAACAAGTTGCGTACCCCCTTTGTAAAATTAGGATACTAATAGCATTCCTCCCATCTCCCCACCCCCACCCCCCAGTGATGTGAGAATTAAATGAGTAAATATAGGAAAACACTTAGAAGAGTGTTGGGCACGTAGCTAGGTGTATTATTTTTACTGGCGGTTCTATTTGCATGTTGTGTTTATTCTTGAAATATCTAAATTGAGTTGTGGTCTACATGCTCTGATGGGGAGCTCTCTGTTTAAAAGAACCCCGTGAAGAATTATATTTTCAGTAAAGAATATTTTCTCCTCTTATTTGACAGCATTGTAACCCAGATTTTGGGGTGTGGGTGCACATTCTAAAGAGAGGTGCACTTGATTCACCAGGGCACAGAGAGCTGGTACATGTGTGGGGAGGAGCTGATACATGTGGGAGCCTCTGACCCTGCACAATGAATGCCCAGTGTCAGTCCTGACCCTGCTTCATTCTCCAAAGGAATCTCCTATCTGCCTTCCTGACTCTTTGCAAATTTTCTGCCCTGAAGGTTTCTGATTAGCCAAGAAACAGTAATCCCAGGTTTTAGCCCTCTGGCTCTTCAGTCCTGGTTTGGGCTCTGATCCTCCTCTCGAAGCTCCACCCTCTGCCCCACTGGAAGCCTTTGGGTTGTCCTAAAGCCCCTGTCCTTCATTTGCCCCATCTCTTCTCCCTTCCGGTTGGACTATGAAACCCTTACGGTCAAAGGAGAAATGCAGTCATGAGACTATATGTTAATTCATTTCCTTTTTCTCTGTTATTTGCCTGCATCATGGAACGGGCTCCCCTGGCTGCTCAGTGTTCATACCCGGCAGTTCCTTTATTAATAGCTCAGCCATTATCCCCTTGGTGCTAATTACACCTGTGCTGGCTGACTTGGACTCTATGAAGTGACTGAGCTGAGGATTGGAAGATTACTTTAGGGAACTAAAGCCTCCAAAAGAACCTTCCTGGGACGTCAGCTGCTGCAGGGGTGGAGTGATGGCTGAGGTGCCTTGAAGGTGCTCGGAGGACTGCTGTCAGGGCTCTCAAAGCAGTAGTGTGTGTGGGGGTGGGGAGGTCTACATTCTTTTCTTTCTTCGTTTCATCTATTCTTTACTATTTTGAGTAGGTCGGGAACAGACAAATTCCCATGTATACCTTTCCCTAATGACAAAAGCAGCACATGCTCATGAAATATTCAAACAGTACAGAAAGAAAGTGAAAAGTAAAAAATCTCCCACACTTTCTCCTGTCCCTGTTAAGTCTGCCTCTTTCTAACAGCTCATTCTGGTGTATCCTATTAAAGAAAAAAAGGTTCACGCTGTACACGTTTGGTTCTGCTGCCATTGTTCCACCCACCCCACCCCCTTTAAGCTTGCTATATTTTGGACATTTTCTTCCATGTCAGTTAAATCCAGATTTACCTCATTGTGCACAGTATTGCATTGTATGGATATGTCAGTCTCCCCCTGATGGACATTTCTGTTTCCAGTTTTCCACTATCACAAACAATACTGCAGTGAGCATCCTTGCATACACACACACACACACACAAACACACCTTTGCATGTTTGTGCTAGCAACTTTTCTATAGAAATAATAGAAGAAAAGATCGATACATTTAAAATGTTGATCAGCATGACTGCCCTACAAAGTTCTGTATTGTAAACTGTTTTAATGTTTCAAAGTAATTGATGGTACTTGGGCATTATTAACTACTAGAGGCCTGGTGCACGAAATCCCTCAGCCTGGCCTTTTGCAGTCCTGAAGCCTTTGGGGGATGCCCAACTGATGGGTTAGCGGGCCTAAGCTAGCTCCCCACAAGGAGCGGGCCTAAGCTAGCAGTCAGAGATCCTCAGTGTTGCCACAGAGGTTGGAGAGGCTCCTGCCACTGTGGCTGCGCTCGCCAGCCATGAACTCCTGCATTGAGCGTCTGCCCCTGGTGGTCAGTGCGTGTCATAGCAACCAGTCTTTCTGCCGTCCGGTCGATTTGCATATTAGCCTGTTATTATATAGGATTATATAGGATAGCTGCACTGATTAGCAAAACAACTTTCTTAGCAGTTTGGGTATTTCATGCCTATCAGTCAAATAGAAGGCGATAACTGTCAGTTTATGACTTCTGATGAGTAAAAAAGAGAAGATATTACTAATGAAACACACTTTAATGGGCAGCATATTTCAAAAATGTTGGCTCTACTTAGGACAAGTAGTGAAGAAGGCCTTGATCTTGAAAAGGCTGGGAACCAGTGGCCTTCCGGGCCACCCTTCAGAATCGGATTAGAAAGCTTGGTTGTGCTTATTACCACATGGCTCCTTGGTCAGGTGCTGACAGGAGTGGAGGCTGGGACTGAATGGGTGGCCATGAAACCAGGAGTCTGGTCAGAGCCCTGACCTTGATTGACTCTCTACTGTGGGCCATGCTGGTTTTCTCTGAGCTTGAGTTTGTCTGTCTATAGGAGGGAAGTCACCAAGCCCTCATTTCCTCATTTCCCTGAGTGTGTTCATGAAAGGGAAGTAAGTGAAAGACTGAGAAAGTGAGTTAAACCTCATGTAAAGAAGATAGAAGAGGCTTTCAAGATTGAAACAGCTTTCCATGATATGCCCATGGGTGTGTTACATTGTCTCTGAAATTAATCAGCATGAAGTGTCTACTATTGAAAATTAAGGTGAGGGTGTTTGTTAACAGGCAGGACAGTCTGTTCCTGGTTCTGCTAATGTGGCAGTTTGAGACAGGAAGTGTGGAAAATGAGAAGCCCTGGTTGCGGCAGATGTGTGTGGGAGGACTGTGGGCAGAGGCAGGTGGTGTGGTTCTGGGGGCCACTGTGGGGAGACATTAGTGACCCGTGTTTTCTTTTGTTCCGAGCCCTCAGTCCAGTTTGGTTTACACAGAGCAGCTGGTTCCTTCCTTGGCTGCAGGGCAGCTCCCGAGCATCAGTTTATTTTCAGCATTAGGGAGGTAACAGGACCTTTGGGGAAGCGCCTAATGGGCTGGAAGGTGTGGACAAAGCAGGCCTGGAAGTGCAGGTAATGAGCCAGATCATGGGGGGTGGAGAAGAGCGAGGCGCTGAGCTGGAGAAAGTGAAGACTCAGGAGGATTTAAATACTGAAATCCCGGGGCAGCTGATCCCAGGGAGATAGATCTGCCTGTCAGGGGTCAGGGGTCAGGGATGAACATCAGCTGAGGATGCTGGGTTGAGTTCTCTTGCTTTCGTGCTGCAGATTTGATGAGAGATGAAAATCACTTCCGGTGCCCAGGCCAGGAATTGTCGATGTGCCAAGCCCTCTGACCCTGAGCCTACCCCTCCCTCACCACTTGGGCCACTCCTTGGCTTCCGTGTACTTCTTGCCAAACACCCCTAGGAAACTCTTCCTTCCGAGGCCTGTTCTCTACCGGGCCCTTCTGCCCACTTCTCCACTGAGTTCTTTTGACACTCCTTTCCCCGAAGAGAAATGATGACTTTTCCACCCATGTTCCCCGATTTTACTGAATTGTTTCTTAGCCCCATGGAGTCCCCTTGTCCCAGGGTAGAGCAGTGGCAACGACTTGCAGGGCACCCTCTGGAAAGCAGTGCTGGGAAGTGAAGGCAGTTGGTTCTTTCCCTCTCCCGTCCCTGTGCCCTTAGAGGAGCCCACAGAGCCGAGCCTCCCAGATGACCTCCTTTGGGTCTTGATCCGTGGGAAGTGGTTGGCAGCAGTGCGGGGCCCTCACCCACCACTCCTCTAACAGCAGGATGGGCAGAGAGGAGCCAGATCCTATGGGCAAGCGGATGAGAAATCACAGGCTCTTTTTAAGGAGAAAAGCCACCGAGGGAGCACGGAATCCGGACTCTAGTACCAGCTCTTCTCTGTCTTATTGTGTGTCCATAGGCAAGTCACCTGGCTGACTCTGAATATCTAGTTTGCCCACCTGTCCAGTGAGTATGTAAATGCGTATCCCTGAATAAGTTTCCTAAGGAAGCCCGAACCAATGACTGTTCCTGCTTCTAAATTGTCTTGCTTTCTTGTGGGCCATTGAGGCGGGCTGGCCGTGATGCCCTTGTGGGCTAAGCTTCACTGAAGTTTCCTGAGGTCTAGTCGGAACCTGGTCAAGGAGGCGTTTCCGCTGGTGGATTAGACATTCTGGCTTAAGCTCATGTCCTGAGTGCAAGGCCAAAACAACTTGCTTCACTGAAGTTTCCTGAGGTCTAGTCGGAACATGGTCAAGTAGGCTTTTCCGCAGTCTAATCTCACTGGTGGTTTAGACATTCTGGCTTAAGGTCATGTCCCGAGTGCAAGGCCAAAACAACTGGAAGCCCGGCTCTTTTTGTGGTGGGCAAGCTAATTCTTGCCCATGGCTCTGAAGGGATAGATGAGATATGAGCCTAGACACTCTGTTGGACCTATTCTAGGAGCCTGCTCAGTTCTAAATAGGTAGGATCTCCAGACATAAGACCCTCCTTCGAAGCTATATCATCCTTGCGTTGAGCAGGGTGCCATCTTACTGTCTTTCTATCTCTTTCCACCTCGGGTACTTCTGTGAGACCTTGGGCACATGGGGAAAGCATATCTTCATGTTTTGGAGACTTTCTGAAAACCTACATGACTCTTCTACTCTTTCAGGAGGGTTTGCCTGATAAGTCTTCAGTTTGCCTTCCCAGTCTTCCTGGACCCTTGTCTCACTGAGGTGTTTGAGGATTAAACAAGAGTCTAGCTATGAAGTCGCTAACCCTGTGCACGCAGCTGACTTGGCCCCTAGTCATTCAGCTCTGTTGTGTCTCCTTTCTCTCTAGCGTGGGCATCCTACATGACCAACTCCCCGACGCTAATTGTTATGATTGGCTTGCCAGCCCGGGGCAAGACCTATGTGTCCAAGAAACTCACACGTTACCTCAACTGGATTGGAGTGCCCACGAAAGGTAGGTGCGGGTCGTGTCATTCATTTGGGAAGGGAAACGATCCATTCCTCCATCTCACAGGCTCTGCGGGATTCATTCTTCCTGGCATCAAGGTTACAGGGTGCTTCTGGCAGAAGCAGTTGTTACTTCTGGATTTGCTGAATTTATTCTTGCTCACAGACTTACTTCCTCCAGAATATGATTCTTTCCTCAATGCCTTTGACCATATACGCTTGACATTTTTTAAAAATAGATTTTTATTGATTTCAGAGAGGAAGGGAGAGGAAGAGAGAGATAGAAACATCAGTGATGATAGAGAATCATTGATCAGCTGCCTCCTGCATGCCCCACAACTGGGGATCAAGCCTGCAACCTGGGCATGTGCCCTTGACCATACTGGAACCTGGGATCCTTCAGTCCACAGGCGGATGGCTCTGCATGTTGCCCCAGTTCCCTCCCTGACCCTCCCTCTATGCTGATGCGCTATTTTAACGCTGCCCCAGTTCTGCATGTCTCTGGGATCACCTAAACAGAGAAGAATCAAAAGAAGTAACCAGGGAATATGAAGCCATGCCATCCAGGCAGGACCTCTTGTCTTGGGGTAGGGGGGGGGTGGGGGGAGAGAGAAGGAGGGGAGAATGGGGACTCCTCTCACCTAGGGGCTCAGAGAGCCCTACCCGGCAACAATGCATCCCTACTGTCCAGTTCCTGGTTTCCAGCTTGGATCTGCCCCTCTCACATCCTGGTGGCGCTTCATGTCGGTAAAATGAGACATGACTAAATGAGTTTGATCCAGTGGGACTTGTTCCCTACATGCCTTGGTGCTTTTTTGTTTTATTTTATTTTTTTTAATCCCCTTTGGCCACTCTTGACATTAGACCAGGATGGCCCCTTTGGTGGGGTCACTGTATTGTCTCAGTGCTTAGGGGTGTTGGTGTCTTCTGCAGTGTTTAATCTCGGGGTGTATCGGCGCGAAGCAGTGAAGTCCTATAAGTCCTACGACTTTTTCCGGCACGACAACGAGGAGGCCATGAAGATTCGCAAGTGAGTCTTCTGACCCCTGACCTCTGGGCCAGCCCTTTCTCGGCCATCCTAAGAGTGGATGTGATGGGACTTAGTTTCCCTTTCAGTAAATATTTTGTGGGGATTTGGAGTGGAAGCTATCTTCTGAACAGGTCACTTTGGGCTTGTGTGGGTAGAAGAACGGGGCTTAGGGAGATGTATGCATGCTTGCAGATTAAGCCTACAGAGGGATAAGATATATGCATGGGCTGGGGGAAAGGGACAGATGTAGGCTGATATAAACATCTCAGTGGGGAGTTGAAAGGTGTAGTTAGGGAAGTGTTTGACCAGTGAGAAAACTTAAGCAGGAAGGGACGTGACTCCGATAGCCGGTCTCTAGCTATGCCCGAGCCTGGTCTCGCTGCACTCGCCCTGCTGATCTCCTCTGCTCTCACGGCAGACAGTGTGCTGTGGTGGCCCTAGAAGACGTTAAGGCGTATCTCACCGAGGAGAGCGGGCAGATTGCGGTAAGCTTTGCCTACCTCTTCCCCGCCTTGGTCTCTACCCTTTCAAAGCTGTGTACCCCTCCCCCCGCCCCCTTGGGTCCACCTTGGAGGGATTCCATTTTTCGCTCCCCACTCATTGACCTTGTGGGCGCTCTTCCCAGGTGTTTGATGCCACCAATACAACTAGGGAGAGGAGGGACATGATTTTGAACTTTGCCGAGGAGAATTCCTTCAAGGTAGGATCTGACTCCACAGTCGGAGGAAAGGGGATGAGTGGAAGTGGGCAGTTGGAAGGCACATGCAGATTGGTTTGGCTCTGGTGAGTGAGGCCAAGACTGGGTATATGATTCTATTCTCTTGGGCCAGGCCCACAATCCTTGAGTGTTTTCTTGCAGGTACTTTCTCAGCCCCTTAGCCTATATGTCTGAGGCCCTGGGGATGTGGTAAGAGTTATTTTTAAATGAACAGGCCTTGAAGGCACTGTCATGAAAGAAAATCCCAGGGGATGTGGTGGCTGGGTGAGGTAGGTATGAGCATGTGCTCTTAATGAACAGCCTGGCCAATTTTGACTCATTTATCACTGCCCTCTCTTTCTGGCCAGGTGTTCTTTGTGGAATCTGTGTGTGATGATCCTGATGTCATCGCTGCCAACATCCTGGTGGGTGACACCCCTGTATACCACCACCTCTTTATCCTTTGTGCCTGGTGTGTATGTGGAGGGGGGCAGGGGGCGGTAGGAGGGCAGAGTCTGCTGGATAATGAAAGAAAGAAATAGACATGTTTAACATCACTGACTGATCAATTTGATGTGCCAGAGCACCGTTTTGTACTTCCACACTCTTGGGAGAGGAAACAGGCTTTGAGGAATAAAATAAAAATTAGCTGTTGAATGGAGACCAAGACTTAGACTGGAGGATTCCTGGCCCCGTGTCCTGGGTGTTAGCTGGATGCAAAGGCCTAGGTGTCTTCTTAGAATGGACCAAACTCTCATGGTCTGTCAGGGCCACTTTCTAGGAAGGTCACCCGCCCAGCATTTGTCTAATGGTCAGAGTATAAACCGGTGCCCATTTGATGGGTTGTGCTGTGCCAAGTAGACATCCACGCATGGTATCAAGATGGCGCTCTCCCAGCACCGTGGGCCCTTGGGATCGTCTAAGGAAGAGGCGTCTGGCCCAAGTCAGGCATGCGTCCAATCACGCATCTTATTCTAAATGGTCGTAGGGAGAAATGGAAGCACATTCTGTCTTCCCCAGGAGGTGCATGAAGGGATCGGGGCTCAGGAGCAGCTTTCGCTGCCTGGCTCCCGGCTGTCCTTCAGCCAAGGGCAAGCACATGACTCCCCAGTTGTCTTGCCCTTCTGGGTTGCCAGGATCATAGGCCAGAGTGGGGGTGGTGCTCAGTGAGTGGGGCTTGCCAGCGCTGCAGTGAAAGGCCACTGCTGTGGGCTTCCTTTTCTTTATTTAGCAGTGGCTGCTTGCAGCAGGGCCAGTGAGGGCAGCCCTCTGACCAGGTCCTGCTCTTCTGTGATTCCAGGAAGTGAAGGTGTCCAGCCCTGACTACCCTGAAAGGAACAGGGAGAATGTGATGGAGGACTTCCTAAAGAGAATTGAGTGCTACAAAGTCACCTATCAGCCCCTTGACCCAGACAACTATGACAAGTAAGGTTTGAGGCCACGGTTTCAAGAGCATAAATACGGATCTCATTTGAGAAAAAAGCCTTTTTCGCTCTCTCTGTTCCCAAACTTCCTGCTGCCATTCCAGACCCTGTATCTCTCCAGAGAAACAAGGTATGGATTTGTGGCTTCTATGTGGGTTGCATCTTACCCTTGTACACTGAAGTGTTTTGTTTTGTTTTTACGATCATCAATTCTTCCTCTCTCTCCTCTAGAGCAGGGGCAGGGAACCTTTTTCCTGCCAAGGGCCATTTGGGTATTTATAACATAATTCTCAGGCCATACAAAATTATCAACTTAAAAATTAGTCTGCTGTATTTGGTCAGACATTGAATTAACTCACCTCTAATGCTTTGGCAGGGCCAGACCAAATGATTGTGTGGGCCTTGTACAGCCTGCGGGCCAGACGTTCCCCACCTCTGCTCTAGAGCAAGATTTCTCAGCCTCCACATTGTTGACATTTTGAAGTAGATAATTCTGTGTAGTTGTCTTGTGCATTGCAGGATACTTAGCAGCATCCCTGCCCTCTTCTCACTAGATACCAGTAATAACTTCCAACCTGTGACAGCCTAAAATGTTTCCTGACATTACCTGGGGAATAAAATCACCCTTGGTTGAGAAGCACTGCTCTAGATCAGTAGTTTTAAACGAGGGTAATGTAGGGTACCCCTTAGAGTTATGTCATCAGCTTTTGATCAATTTTAAAAGTGTATGTGTGTGTACATATATGTTAAATAATATAGATTAATACATATGTATACATATATAACAACACATATACAATATAAAATGTGTATGTTATATGCATGTGTATATGCATGTAATGTATATCTAATGTGTATCTTGTTACATATAACAGATAACAGTTAGGTATATAAATTAAACATGAAGTTCTCAGGACATGCCTGGCTTAGTGAAATGTCTGATCATGGCTAGCTGTCGTTACTATGGCAGCATCTATCAGCAAAGTGGTGTACAATACACGTTAACTTGATGTGTGTGAGGTATAGGAGCCATAGCAAAAGGTCAAGTTCATGTTGAAGAAAGATGTGTGCACATGGAAACTCATGAGGACTTGGAGTGCTAAATACAATAGAATATACAGATGATGTATTGTAGAATTGTAAACCTGAAACCTATATAGTTTTATTAACCAGTGTCACCCCAGTAAATTAAAAACAAACAAACAAAAAAAACCTGTGAGAATGTGGCCTTTGAAAAGGCACGCAGTCAGCAGTTTCCAGTTCTAGCCAATAAGAATACAGCCCTGCAGCCAAGCAAATGAGACAAGTGTGCATAACCACTGCTGAATCACTTCACTGGTCTGCTGTGGAGTCTTTCAGTTCCTCAAGGGGTTGCCCGGAATGTTAGTAGTTGCAGGTGTTCTTTATAAGAGGTTGCAAAGCACCACCTTCGATATGACTTAATAGTGTATTCTTTAGTTACCCCCAAAGTCCTACATAGAACACATTCTGGAAGTGTGTGTGTGTGTGTGTGTGTGTGTTTATAGATGTTATCTCTGGTGGTAGGCTTATGGTACATTGATTTTTATTTGCATCAATGTACCTTTAAAAATCTTTCTGGAATAAGCATTATTTTTATAATGAGGTAATTCCATGATAGCCACAAAGCGAACTGTCCATGGAAGTGCCTTTGAGAGAAGATTGATGTAGGTAGATGCCGGGAATGCACAGAGGTTTCTCTGGTTCTGCTTCTCCTGCCTCCCCCTCAGCTGGTGATGCTGTACTCTGGCCAGGTCACGACCCCTCAGATTGGGGGCTGTGCTTCTCACCCAAATTCAAGGTTAGCAAAACCTTCAGGTCATCTAGTGTAGCCCCTCACGGGAGCCTGAGTTCTGTCGATCACACTTATTTCACGGCATAGTGTAGGCACTGAGGGACTGACCAGGAGTTTGGGAGATTTGTACTTCGTCTTGGTTCTGGGGAGTAATCCAGCTCTTACCATTCAGCTGGGCGGGGCTCTGACAGGGGAGGAGGAGAGCTGCTGTGAGTCTGTGAGTAACTGTGACATCCTTTCCCCTGCCACCCTTATCCTTAGATTTTTATACTCAGGGATGTTTTTCCCTTCTGTCCCAGGGATCTTTCTTTCATCAAGGTGATCAACGTGGGCCAGCGGTTCCTAGTGAACAGAGTCCAGGACTACATCCAGAGCAAGATAGTCTACTACCTCATGAATATCCATGTCTATCCCCGCACCATTTACCTTTGCCGGCACGGGGAGAGCGAGTTTAACCTCCTGGGGAAGATTGGGGGCGACTCTGGCCTCTCGGTGCGGGGCAAACAGGTGAGCAGTTAGCCTGCAGGCTGGGTTTCCCAGGCTTAGAATTAGAGGGCGGAGTGGAGGTCATCTCTGTTATCCCCTTACTTCTTCCTAAACCCCACTGAGGCTTAGGTTTCAGACGGTCCAGCAAGGGCTAAAGGTTTTCCTTGCTCACTGATTCTAGCTCCGTAGTGAAGGGTGGACAGCTTGGAGCCATCCCTGCTGTGGTCGTTCAGCCATCGGTTATCGGGCACAACCTGGGTGCTTGGCAGAGACCAGGGCACCTCAGCGGAAGCTCCTTTCCTCTTGGGTTTATCGCACGGAGCACCTTTCCGATTCTGACTGCGGTCACGCACGGTGCCCTCCTCGGCCGAGTCAGCAGGTGTATGTGTGTGTCCGTGTTTCCTCTCTTTAAACTTTTATTTCACACCCCAGTTTGCCCAAGCTCTCAGGAAGTTTCTGGAGGAGCAGGAGATAGCAGATCTCAAGGTGTGGACGAGCCAGTTGAAGAGGACTATCCAGACTGCCGAGTCGCTGGGGGTGACCTATGAGCAGTGGAAGATTCTCAATGAGATTGACGCTGTGAGTGGGAAGCGCGGATGGCCTGGATAGCCTCTCATTCAGGCAGGCGCTCTCAGAAGCCACCGTCTGGGCAGTTTGACCTCACATCTAGGGCAGTGATGGCGAACCTTCTGAGCTCGGCATGCCAGCATTTTGAAAAACCCTAACTTAACTCTGGTGCCGTGTCACATAGAGAAATTTGTTGATCTTTGCAACCATAGTAAAACAAAGACTTATATTTTTGATATTTATTTTATATATTTAAATGCCCTTTAACAAAGAAAAATCAACCAAAAAAATGAGTTCGCGTGTCACCTCTGACACGCGTGTCATAGGTCCGCCATCACTGGTCTAGAACCACCACGTAGAGACATTGCAGAAGCCAACACTGTGGCTGGTGTGGGGAGGAAGGAGGAACAGTTCTACCCCTAATTAGGGCTTCCTGCTGCTAGAACACCTGTGCCAGGAATGGCACTCCAGCCAGTTTGGGGGCACCTGGGAGTTCCATTTGGTACCTCGGTATATTTTCTTCCTGGGAAAAAGAAATAGCAAACAGCTCTTTTCTTTAATGTCTACTTAGATCATTTGGCCAGCCATTCTAAAAAAAAGTCCTTTCCATTTGTGTCCTTGGCTTTCTCTGTCCTTGAGCACAAAAGTAGGCAATCCTTTTTCTTTGCTCCCTCTGAACCCTTCTCTGCCTTCTGCACGAATTCTGCAGTCCCTTCCGCTGCCTCTCCTTCCCTGCTTCCTGTTCCTTTTATCCCGCTGACTTTTCTCGACCTTTAAATTCCCCGCAGTAGTAGGAGAAAGCGGCAGCTTATGCTAGAGAAGCCGCCGCCTCTCCGCAGTGGCCCTCTCCCCGCCTGTCCCAGACACACTGGCCAGGCAGTTGCAGGACGTGCAAGGACCCGGCACAGTGCCTGGCACGTAGTAAGAAACTAGTGTTCCTCAGTGTCTTCTGCCTTCGTGGGGTGGGGCTGTGTGGGCCAGTGTACCTCCGTAAGCCAGTGTGGCCCCTTGCAGGGCGTGTGCGAGGAGATGACCTACGCAGAGATTGAGAAGCAGTACCCAGAGGAGTTCGCACTTCGGGATCAAGAGAAATATCTGTATCGCTATCCTAGCGGGGAGGTGAGATTCCCTCATGTGGCGCCACTGCCCTGCCCTGTGCTGGGGAGTTTGGTGTTAATCTGGGGGAAGGATTGAATGGATTTAGGGGGATTTAGAAAGGGTACTTGAGGCAGAACTTAGTTTATTCTCCTAACTTTGGGTCCTACTGTCTTTAATTCAGCTTAGGCAGTCAGATGCCTCATTCATTTGTTAAGATCTCTAGGGGAAAGAGCGGCAAGACAAGCTGTGTTGAGTATGTTGTAGAATCAACACCATCTTTTTCACTTTATTTTTTTCATTCCACTCACTACATCCCACGCCCAGATATGGGCACCAAGTAGATATATGGGCTGTGAATGAAATCCCTCTCAGCTTCAGAGTTTGGGCTGTTTCCTGGTCTAAGTGGCTTCACAGTCTAGGGATGTGTGAGATGAAGGAAGTCAACAGTATGACCGAGGCCCAGGGAGCCTCCAGGAGCCCCTTGTTGCCTCATGCTCTGCCCGTTTATCTGGGGAAGAAAAAACCCACACGCTGAATGCAGATTTTCTCTTCCTGACCTGGAGTTTCCTCAGTCTGAGTGTTGCCCTTGAAAGATCTCAATATTCTTAGGAGCTTCCAAAGCTGGGGAGTTAGCAGGCGACATGCAGTCGCTGAAGCTCTAGGAGGGAAGCCAGCTGGGGAGGAAGGAGCAGTGGCCTCTTTACTCTGGACACAGCCTCTGCCTCGGCTGCCAGCTTGCCCCCGGCCTCCTAGCAGCCTGCCCACTTTCCCCCCCCACAGTCGTACCAGGACCTGGTGCAGAGGCTGGAGCCTGTCATCATGGAGCTGGAGCGCCAGGGCAATGTCCTCGTCATCTCCCACCAGGCTGTCATGCGCTGCCTCCTGGCCTACTTCTTGGATAAGGGCGCAGGTGCCATTGAGGGAAGGTCTGGGAGGGGCCTGGGCTCCGGGTGGCACCAGGATCCCTGGCAACTGGGCTTCCCCCTCTTTCACTCAAATTGGAGTGCATTCTTCAGGCACCAGTGTGGGGCGCCCAGCAGCCACCGAGCCAGCTCCTGGCTGAATTGACTGCTGGTCCGAAAGCCCCCAGTGGAGGGGCTGCTGCTGGGCTGCTCAGTCCTGCTTGGCTCGAGGGCGGCCTCAAGCTAACCTTTCTGGCAGCCTCAGAAAAGCGGTTGGACATGCCAGCTTGTTACTTTGGCTACAAGGAGGGTGGTACCTTAGAAGCATCTTCATCCTTAGATTTAGGACAGTTTCTGGGTGGAGCTGGAAGTGCCGGTACTTCCCTTCCCGACCTACCTGACCGGCTGAGAAGCCTGCAGGTGGGCCACGCTCTTTCCTTCCATGGGGTCCTGGCTGCAGCTCTTACTCCTGTTTTGTCTGCATGGAGGGATCGAAAATGGGCTTACATCCTTCCTTAGCCACGCCGTTGCTTGGGTGGCTGTCTTGATCACTGTCTGGGGTTCAGGGGAGGACAGTATAACTCTAGGTCAAGGTGAAGGGAGGAGCTGGATCACTCCAGGTCAAGGTAAAGAAAACTCATGCGCTCCTTAGTCTCTTTCTGCCACTAGCTTGACCTCACTCCATGCGAAGAGGCTTCCTCACCTGGTCTTTCTGCTTTCAGATGAGCTGCCGTACTTGAGGTGCCCGCTCCATACCATCTTCAAACTTACTCCCGTGGCCTACGGTAAATATGCATTTAGGAGCTGGGCAGAAGGTGGGGATTGAGCAAGGTCAGGATTTCTCTGAAGTTTGTGTAGAAGTTCAACTTCATCGCCCCTGTGTACCAGGAAAGCCCTGTTTTTAAATGTATGTATGTACTGGGGACGTAGGCGTGCTTTCTGGTGTGCTTGCCCATGCTGAAACAGAGGGATCTTTCTCGGAGCTTTGCCCCTCAAAGGCCTCTTTGCTCTCCTCTGTGTTCCCAGGGTGCAAAGTGGAAACGATTAAGGTCAACGTGGAGGCTGTGAACACTCACCGAGACAAGCCAGCGGTAAGTATTTCCCACAGACGAGCGTGCAGGTTCCCTGCCACCTTGAGAACTGGAACCTTTGGCATCAAGACACTGGGGTTGCTTTTATGTACAAAAGGAAAACAGATCCAGGACTCATGTCCTAGGTAGTCTGCTCACTTCCAAGAGGCAGAGATGTTGGAATGAACTATTTTTAGAGATTAGTACCTCTTTCATGAGTCTTGACCTTTGGACCTCCTGGAAAGCCAGTTAAAAATGCAAAGCGTTTGGCTGAAGTGAAGTGCAACGCCCTCCTCTCTCCCCCCTCCCCCCCTTTAGGAAGCAGGATCCAGCAGACCCTCACCTGTCAGGTGGGGTGAAGAGGTGCAGTTCTGTTCCTAGGTCTGTCCCGGTAGTCCGTTTGCTCTTAAGTGAGCCCCTTCCTTTCTGGGTCCCTCTTTCCTGCTTTGGAGTTCGATGCTCAAGGAGCGTCTCCCTCCACAACCCTTTATCTTCCTGGGGCCAGGGGACCAGGCCACAGCCAGGGCTCAGGAGGCGGCCTCAGGGGCAGGATGAGTGTTGTGGTTATGAGCATGATGTAACCTTCACGGGCGAGCTTTTGTCTTAGCTTTCATTTGTGTGGTGTCCCTCCGTTTCTAATCAGAACAACTTTCCCAAGAGCCAAACCCCTGTAAGGATGAGAAGGAACAGCTTTACTCCTCTGTCCAGTTCGAATACAATCAGGCGTCCGAGAAATTACAGTGTTGGGAGCCGGCCCCTCAAGCCCCTCAATCCTCTCCGTGCCCTGGACATGCAAGAAGGGGCCGACCAGCCGAAGACCCAAGTCAGCATTCCGGTGGTGTAACTCTGTGTTTCCCTCCAGTCCTGGCCTCCTGCCCCTGCCACTAATCACCAAGGAGTCATTTAACTTCCAAGCCCCACCCCCGACCGTGAACGTGAGGCCCTGTGTCGCAGACCAACCTTAGCTGTCCTGCAGTGTGTACCCTCTCCCCATCCAGGGTCCAGTGGCCCGAGTTGGGTGCTTCGGAACACGTCCTCATGGGGCGGTCTGGAGGAGGAGGAAACGGGGTGCTCGCCCCCGGGCTGATAAGCTTACCTGGGACTGAGGCTAAGCAGGGCCAGCACGTTGGTTCTTGTCAGTGTCTGGTGTCTAAAGTGACTGATGTTAGTAAGTTGGGGGTGGGTTGGAGGGGGACACAGAAGCCCACTTTCCCCTTAACCTTTGTCTCTTCAGAGTGTGCTTTACTCACCGTGCTTACCTGCCTGCTTTCTCCCCCTCCCTCATCTCCCCATTGGATTGTCCAGTGTGATGCATGTCATTGTCACTGTAGTGTCTGACTAGGGGGGACGGGAAGGTCAGCAAGAGAAATTCTCTCTGCAGGGGGCCCAGATGGACGTGGACCCGGGAGCCTTTCTTTCTCCTGCTCCCTTTCTCTCAAGCTGGGTCTTGCAAGGGTCCGCCTAGGCCAGTGGTTCTCAACCTGTGGGTCGCGACCCCTTTGGGGGTCGAAAGACCCTTTCACAGGGGTCGCCTGAGACCATCGGAAAACACATATATAGTTACATACTGTTTTTGTCATTGATCACTATGCTTTCATTATGTTTAATTTGTAACAATGAAATTGGGGGTCACCACAACATGAGGAACTGTATTAAAGGGTCGCGGCATTAGGAAGGTTGAGAACCACTGGCCTAGGCTCTAGAACATCTGCAGATGCTCTGGAGCTAGTAAGTGGATGTAGGGGGGAGAGTTCTTGCCTCCTTTCATGAGAAATAGTCCCAAGGCTTTGCTGCCCTGGGGAGAGCTGCCTCTGAGAAAGGGGGGAGTAGCTTGGTTTGCATTTTTCAGGAGCCAGGCATAGGTCTTGTGGCAGCTGTGGGGTGAGGTTTAGGAGAGGAGGGCGGTCCCCTGCTGCTGCAGGGCTGTCGCAGGGCCGGTCATCTGTGTTCTCCAGTGGCTCCCAGCCTCTTTGCCAGCCACTGCCAGCCAGTGACCTCTGGGGCTGTTTAGAAGAACAGTAACCACTGACTCAGGAGTCACCACTGATGTTTGAATTGCTCAAGTCCAAAGGCAGAGAAGAGTTCACCCAGCTGCTTATTATTTTCGAAGCAAAGCACTCCCTTTTAAGTTGAAACATCTCGAGCTGGTTTCGGGACCCTGCGGGGTCTAGGTCTTCGCTGTTTATATTTATTTCCCTATTCTGTTCTGTCACTTTATTTTTTCTGTAGGGTTACACAGGAACGGTTTACAGCAGGGATTCTTAGCCCCTTGGTGACTTACGATGGCATGCTTCTCCCCCCGAATTTGTATGTAAAACATGAATACATGGGCATTTTTTCCAAGAAGCAAGTCTAGAGTTCTCAAGAGATTTTTAAAAGAGAGAGATGACTCCCCATCTTAAAGTTTTCAGTTTGTCCTTTAGAAGTAACCGGCGAGAACATAGTAGCTGTTGGCCACGGGGGTTTGGGTGACCGAAGGCCTTTCGTCAAGGCTCTCATCCAGGAATCGTCATGAGAACCCCCGTTAGCACTTTGGAAATGTGCACAGGCCCGGGTCTGCTTTCGGCTCAGTGTTCACTCAGAATCTCTAAGGTTGGGGTCTGCACGTGCCTGTGGTTAAATAGCTTCCCTGTGGGTTCTGGTGCGTTCTCCAGGTTGGAGCTCCGTTCTGTGAAGTTGGGTAAAGGAATACTGGGACAGAGTTCCTTAGACAACGCAGCAACCTAGGGATTCTGCATCTCTTATGGAGCAAGATGTTGAGCAGGCCACAGTACTAAGTGAAGTGATGCCCCCCAAAGCAGGCTGCTGTGTTTTAGAGTTATTCTAGGATCTAGGTCCTACTCCCACCTTTAACCACTTACATTGCAGGAACAAACCACTATGTAAATAAGTGTCCTTGGCTATTAGCTAGGAATTTTAAGCACCTGGAGATAGGCAATGAGATAAAACCTGTAGGTGGAGAAAGATTATCATCAGAGTCCTTTATTCTATCTTGAATAGGACATCACAGCCTGCTTGCCTAGATTCTGCTTGGAATTACCTGCTCTTCCTGCTCAGCCATTTGCATAATGTGTACTTAGTTCTCAGTTTGTGGGGCTTTGGGCTGGGTGGAATGTGGGGTGGAGGAACACATAGAAGTAGAAGAAAAGGTGCTTGCCTTGAAGAAGGTTATATTAGAGACGGGGCATATAATTTACAATAAATGAGCATTTGTGAAACAGCAACCCTGAGTCTGTAGGTGTGGACACGAAAGTGGAGTGCAGATGACTTCTGGACCTTTCTCTTGTCCTTGACCATGAGACTGACCAAGGTGGGAGGTGGGAATGCCCCTCCCCACCTCCCTGCCCCATTGGGAGAATGAGGTGTGGCCTATGGGGTATGTGTGGCACTTTTAGGAGGTTGTCTCTTCTACTTTGCTTGACTGGTGGTATCTTTAGCCCAAAAGAACATTCACTCCACCTTTTCTCCCGCTGTGCTGTGAGAGTAATTCAGAGCTAATGAATGCGAAGGAGCATTTCGCTCCAAAGACTTGGGATTTGGGCTGTACATACTCCTAGTGAGAGGAGTGTCTAACAACTAGCGTTATGTTACCTTGTTAGGAGCCCCAGCATTAGCCACAGGTCACGGAGATGTTCATGGGGATGACTTCCCTGCACTACCCCCTGTGCTAATTTGCTTCCCCCAGAAGAGGATGCTGATGTGGTCTTAGTCTTCTCAGATAGGACCCAAGAAATTAGAACTTGACCACAGCAAGGGCTTCAGCATTCTTCCGTTTTTAGAGCAAGATTTCTCCAGAGAAGGTTTAGCAGGAAGAAGCCAGGAGAACATAGGATGAACTAGAGCTACAAATTTTATTTTATTTATTTCATTTTAAAAAAAATATATATTTTTATTTATTTCAGAGAAGAAAGGAGAGGGAGAGAGAGAGAAACATCAATAATGAGAATCATTGATTGGCTGCTTCCTGCACGCCCCCCCACTGGGGATCGAGCCCACAGTCTAGGCATGTGCCTTGACCAGGAATCAACCATGCTCTCCTGGTTCATAGGTCGACACTTAACCACTGAGCCTTGCCAGCGGGGTGAGCTACAAATTTCAGAGTAGTCCTACTTCCTATCTTTTTTTTTCTTGTCCTCTCGTAACTTGATTGTGTATTGGTCGTGTATCCACATTACTGTGATTATGTCTGTATTACAAATTCTATGAAGAAAGGCCGGACTCGAGCATTTTTTGCTGAGCCTTTCCGTTTTGTTATAGGAGTAATAATAGGTGAAGGATTGAGCATCTATTGGTAGAAAATTGGGAAAGCACTATATTCAATTTTTCTACACTCCTCCCCAACCCCATTTTTCGGTTGCAGTTGCCATTGAGTTCTATTTATTATTATTATTATTATTATTATTATTATTATTATTATTGCTTTAAAGCTGAAGGAGGAATTCTGTGACAGACTTTAATCCTCAGATTTGAATTTAGCTGTTACTTGTCTGCACTGTCTTGATTTTGTTTTGGTAAGGGGGTTGTTTTACATTCAATTGGAAAGCAGAATAGGAAAATATTTTAAAACTCTTAACACGTTGTGCTAGGTGGTCTTACCATTATCTCTAGTTTTTGTTTTTATTTTGTTTTCTTTTCCCCCAAGAAGTTAAGAGTTAGGGATACGATGCTTGTTTTCCTAGGCTGAACAGTTGAGAGTTTCCTATGAGGCTCTTGCTGTTCCTCTTTGGAACCTACTTGGTCTTCAGAGGTCCTGGCGTTTTGAAGAAACACGAAATAGCTGTTTGGAATATATCCATCTTAAATGGTATTTCTGTGAGCAGGGGTTCCGAGTTCCAGAGAAACTATGGGTGCTTGGGGTAGTGAAAGGACAAGGGTAGGGGGTGTCTAAAAATTGAGAGAACTCTATCTTACGCACAGTTTGTTGTCTTTTGCTAAGCTCAGACGCCAGGTTGTGTTTGTTTTCAAGAAATCTGATAAATTTACCCAGGTGTTCCAGTGTGCATTTTGACATGTTTGTGTTTTTAAATATTTTAATTTAAAAAGTTACATAACAGTTGAGTCAGGTTTAGCAGGATTGATCTCTTACTTCCTATAGAGGTGACATAGACACCAGAAGTATGTCCAGGAACTTAATTGAGATTCATAGTGTCCAGAAGACTGTATGTAGCAGTAGCTATGTCCTGACTCACTGACAGGCTCTGAAAGGATTTATATGCTGACCGACAGACTCTAGTGGGGTCCGTATGCTGACCGATTGACAGACATTAGTAGGGTCCGTATGCCGACTGACTGACTCTGGTAGGGTCTGTATGTTGACTCACAGACTCTATTAGGGTTTGTATGCTGACTGACAGACACTAGTAGGTCTGTATGCTGACTGACTGACACTCTATTAGGGTTTGTATGCTGACTGACAGACACTAGTAGGGTCTGTGACTGACAGACTCTAGTAGGTCTGTGTGCTGACTGACAGACTCTAGTAGGGTCTATGTGCTGACTCTACTAGGATATGTAAGCTGACAGTCTGACTGTTTTGTTACTGTACCAGTTGGTCGTATATTATTGTAGTTCTCTGTCTATTGCATGTGTCCTACAAAGAAAGGAAGTAAACACTCCACATGTGTTCTTTAGGGGGAAGTTCTGTAAATTATGATTTTTAATAGACCTTGCTTTTAGAGTAGCAGCCAAATTTCATCATTTTTAGAAAATGAAGGTTGTGTATCACTTGTATGACATTTTGGAAACTCAGCTAAGGAAATGTCTGCTCAAAGCCTGAAATGATTGTTCTACTTGAAGTCATTTCATTCATTCCCCAACGTCTAGGCAGATTTCGCTTTTACCACCTGTGTCTGAACCTCCTGTGTCCACAGCTTCGCTGTTATTGAATGTAGCACTCCATTGGGTAATGTGGTGATGTTAGTCTGCCATGCATTTGGCACTTATTCATGACCTAATAAATAAAGATGCAAAGGTAATTTTGCATTCAAAATTGATTTTAAGAGGTGGTAAAGTATTATTTTTAGTAAGCCTTTCATTGGGGATCTATGAACCAATATTTACTATTCAATGTTTTTGTGTGTGAATTGCTTTTGTACATTTTTTTTTATTGTGTTGAAGTAACTAGATCAACTTATTCTGACACGGTAATGGTTTTGCTATGGCAAAAGCAAAGGACTGATCACCAACTGTGCCCGGGTTGGGAATGGGCTGAGTACTACTGGGTTGAATAGGAATGGACTGAATTGGGAACCCAAGCAATAGAATTATCCTGCTGATTTCCTAGGCACAGCTCTGTTGAAAGAAGGAATGTAAGTCCTTAACAGCATTCTGATTTAATCTGGTGACATTGATATCAAAATATGCCACTCAGATCCACAGAAGGTGTGTATAACTGTATTTGAAATGTGTTTTGTGTGTGTGTGCAGAATGGGTAAATAAAGTTGTTGAGTAACTTGAACCTATCAGAAGGCTCCTGGGTTTTTTGTTTTGTATTTTGGGTTGTGTTTTCTACCCATGCCATCCCTTCTCCCCACCCCCCTACCCCAAATCTTGCCTCACACTGCCCAGTGATTGAACCTCAGACCAGCCAAAGCCAGTTCCCAGTGACTGGAGTCCTTGGTGTAGGCATGGCTCTCTTCCACCACCTTCTGGGGAAGATGGGAAGGACATTATGAAAGGCACGTGAACTTCTGCAGGAGTTGTGTGTACTTTTTGAGAATGACCTCTACAAGAATTACCTGTTACCTTTGACTTCCATTAACAAACATGTAACTCACTATGTATTGTAAAGAAAAACCTTAAAGATCTCTTAGAATTTAGTGGGCTGTTCCTTCTAAAATATCGCCTGCCTGTTTCTAAAGAGGTGACAGCCAGTGGGATAAACCAGCGTTTAGCTTCTGGGACGGGAAAATACAGGTGAATTGTCTCACCATTGCCATGCCTTACTCCAGTGGTTCTCAACCTTGGCTGCACATTAGAATCACCTGGGAATCTTTAAAATCCTGATTTCTGGGCCTCTTCCTCTGGAAATTCTGTTTCCAAGGTTGAGAACCACAGCCTTACTCCTGTTACTCTCACAGAGACTGGGAACTCATTAGACCTGCAGACTCTCGGGCCCCATCCCAGGTTTACCCAATCAGAATCTCCATCTTAACAGGACTACCTAGTGATTCACCTGCACACTTAACATTAGAGAAACACTGTTCTAAAGGGAAGAATTTCTCCCGAGTTAACACGTTAAATCCTGGTTTATGGGAAGAGGTTGATTTCTGCTCTGAAGTCATCAGTGGATTCCAGAATGGGCTGGGGTAACTCCGATGGTAGAGACCCTCCTCAGAGGCCAAGTAGCCCCCGACGGCAATGTCACCCTCTTGGCATGCTCTTTTGGCTGGTGGAGCCTACAGACTCTCCTTTTACCACAGGCCTCCCTACAGCTTCTGCCTCATTTCTTGGGTATGTAGCTGATGGCCCAGGTGTCAAAGGACTGCCCGGTCCAACATGGTGCAAGGAGAGTCTGTTTTCCTGGGAAAGAGGCCCATGACTGTGCCACTGGAGTCTGCCTGACCCCCAGGAGTCGAGGGGTGTGTGCAAGCACCTCAGTGTCTGTGCGCATGTCTGTGTGCAGAGGGGGTGTGGGCGAGGGGGAAGCAGTGGAGGGATTCTGTTCTACTTTCCTTGACTTGCCAGTTCGGTGGTGGTGTAATTGCCTTGTTTCTCTTCCTCTCTGGCTCCTAGGCGAAGACCTCGCTGGCTCTGCCTAGACGCTCCTCTCCGGCCTCCCTCCCAGCGCTCTCCTGATACGGAAGCTGAGGCCAGACCTCCGTGGGGGATCGGATCTGCTGGAAAACTTGGATGTCAGCACCACCAGAAGTGAAGTGGGGATTGGACATCTGGCACCACCAAAACGGGGCCTGGAAAAGCATCACCACATTTCCCCCCCTCATGCCGAATGGGAATATCAGTTACACTGAAAAACCTAACTTTCTTTGTGCCTCCAAATATTAACAGCCTGAACCGGTTCATTTTTTTTTTTTATGATCTCTTTGCCATGTTTGGCCCAAGTTGGCCAATCTCGCTCTTTTTCGGTGTCTAGCACCCTACCTGTGACTGTCTCTAGCTGGCTACTTTTTGTCTAAGGTGCAAATACACCTCTCAAATTTAATTGTTTCCAGGTGAGAGGGCTGAACCCCAGTAAGTCTTTTCTGTGCTGTGTGAGCTGGTCTCCCATCCTTTCCAGGTGAGCAGGATTGGAGTACAATTTACATAGGTTAGCATTCACTTATTTTCACATTGGAAACAGACAAGTTCACCAGGTGAATGGAGGGTATGTGAGTAATGCAGTCCCTGAACTGTCTCTCCATGGTGATGGGAGAGGTGTCCACAGCAACCTTTTCCTTTAGAGAAGTTGTGCTGGTTCCAGGCCCCTCGAGGGCAGGACCTGACTGCAAGACTCCCCCAAACGGGTGCCTGTCTTCCAGGCTCTCCTCTGTATCTGCTGTGTTTTCTACCTGATGCTGCGTGCCTCTCCGGGCTGAAGAGGCCAGTGTTCTCTGTGGTAACTGGGAATGAGGGTTGAAGAGAAAAGCAGGGTGCCCTTTCCATCACACGAAGAGGTAAAGAAGGCTCCTTGGGAATCAACTTTCCCGGGGAGTTCTTTTGATTTCAAAACAGGTACCCTTCTTTGGGGTTTGTCACCGAGACATGGTCTCTGAAGAAAGCTGTGGCTGTGACTTTAAGAGCAGCTGGTGTTCTGACGCCTGCCTCTTAGCTAGTTGTTTCTGTTTTAGAGGTGCAGGGGAACCAAGCCCTTAGCTGGTTTCCCTTAAAGATAAGCCAGATAATTATCCCCTAGGTCAGTGATGATGAGATATGCAAACATGTTTCTGTAGGTATTCATGTCACTCCCTGAAGGAGGATGATAGCTCCAAAGGATATTATTATATCTTACACTCAAAATCATTGCTTTTTTTCCTTTTCTTTCAAGAATGGTAAGTTTTTAAGCTTTTATATTTTTTATTCCTTTTCACTCAGATGCCCACTTGCTGGGCAAGAGGGTGCGTAGCCAGAAAAGTAATGAAATGTAGCTTTTTTCAAATGGTTCTTTTATACTGTGGTTGATACGGGGCTGCTACCGAAGACGCGATGAGCTGGGCTGCAGGCAGTTCAGCATCCAGCACCCGGGAGCTGCTTTTATATGCACGAAGCTGCCTTCAGAGCGGCTCCTGACTCTGCTCTGTAGCAGGTGATTTTCATCTCGCTGCCTGGAGCGTGCTCTACTGTACTGGCTGTGTTCTTGGAATGCAGGCATCTCTGCATCTATCTACACTGTCTTTAGATGACCAGATAATTTGTTATTTAGTTATTTATTCATCCATGTAAGGTATTTTTTCAAGTCTCCATAGTAGTGTTTGCATGTATTTAATCAGAATGTACGGTCATTTGTGTTGTCATTTTTTTTTTTTTTTTGGTAGAAATTGAGGTCGTTGGAGCATTCAAGTCTATTGTTCATAGTATTACCTTAAATTAAATTTCCAGAATGTAGATATATGTCTTCTGTAAAAGGCTAATAACTATGTTAAAGCACGGCGGATTTCTTTGAATACTGTTTTGCTCATAAATTTTTATCTATAAATCAAGAGATGCATTTCTCTGCACAAAAGTTGATCTCCTCGATCAATAAAATCATGCTGAAATATGTAATATGTATTGCTTTTGTAATAAATACAATAAAAGTTATTTTTAACTAAAAGTGCAATTTTTGAAATCGCACACAAAAGAAGGTAACATTGGATACATTACACATACACAGAATATTAATAACATCGTGCAAAATGTGTTTGAAACTAGCTTCTTTAAAATTATCCTCAAATTACTAGATTGTGTATATATTTCCAACGGATGGTTTTAACTGGTGACTCCTGCCTTTATCAAGTTCATTAGCTTTTCAAAATGATATCAGTGGGAGTGGGATTGTTACGGTCATGCATTATCGGCATTCTAAAGCTTTATTAATTTATTTAACAGATTTTTAATGATCACCTATTGGTTGCCTTGCCATGCCATAGCTAACAAGAAGTCCCTGTCCTCTTTCTAGAGTTTATGATTGGAAAGGAAAAAGTGAACAGCAGTTCTGTAACTCATCCCTCCCTACTGGGGATGCCTTTCCTCATAAATAGCCTTGACCAAAACCATTATCCTACATAATAAAAGGGTAATATGCAAATAGACCGGATGGCAGAACCGAACAACCAATCAAAGCGTAATATGCTAATGATATGCTAAGGCTGTTCAACCACTTGCTATGACATGCACTGACCACCAGGGGGCAGATGCTCTGATTGGTAGTTAGCTTGCTGCTGGGGTCCAGCTAATCAAGACTGAGCGAGATGGGCCGGACATGCCCTGGAGCCCTCCTGCGGTCCCTCCCTGGCCCAATCATGCACCGGTGGGGTCCCTCAGCCTGGCCTGCACGCTCTCGCAATCTGGCACCCCTCAGGGGATGTCGGAGAGCCAGATTCAGCCCGATACCGCAGGCCACTCCCCTTGGGAGGGTGCCAGATGCAGGGCTCATGGCTGGTGAGGGCTGCTGTGGCAGCGTGAGCCTCTCCTGATCAGGACTGACTGGGCACAAGCCCGCGGCAGGCACAGTGGGGCTGGGATGAGTGGGAGCAGCAGGTGGGAGCTGCAGGTGGCATTGGACTGCGGGTTTCAGCCCGATCCCTGCAGACCACCCAGAGGGACCCCACCCATGCATGAATTCATGCACCGGGCCTCTAGTTAGGCAATAGTTATGTAAATGTTTATGATAAAGGGACATTGAACACTCTCATTAGTGTCAGTGCAATAGAGATAAAGTGGACTGTTCATAATAACAGTAGGACAATTGCAAGTTCTCTAGTCCAAGGTGTCTGATAGGATGAGAATGATTTATCAGTTCTCCAAGTGCAATTGAGAGACAATAATTGTAAGTATTGCTAAATGTACTCAGCTTTAGCAATATATCTGGAGGAGTAACAATAATGAGGGTGTCAAGGGTGTAATTTCCTTAGATCTCTAAGCACCTTTGCAGGTGTTTTCTTACTCACCAACCAATCCATCCTTTGTAAAAGGCAGGGAGGGTCTGGCTTCATTAACCCTGTTTTACAAATAGGTGAATGAACACCCTTTTTGAGTGGCTCACCTCCACACTGATGGAGTTTTTGTCAAAGCCCATACCTCAGAACAAGGTAAACCATAAGGTTACAAACCATATACATAAGGTTTGTAACAGTGAAGGCTCAACAAACACAACATGCTAACCACTATTTTTAAATATAGCTGGAAACTTAACAAATATATCAGGATTAGAAAATGACTATTCAGTGAGTGCCCCAATGATGGTCATTATTTGCTTGATTTCTGTAGCCTTAATTATTACATCATGTCGTAAACCTCTCCAGGGTTTTCACTGAGGGCTCATTGTGAGAAGAGTCAACCTTCAGGCTCATTAGCTTGTCCTGGTTGGTGACAACCTTATTGGCACTTCCTGTGGCAGTCGGGCTATCACCTATTACCATGGTCTCAATGTATCCAACCTACATTCTATGTCTTGAAATTTTGACAAAAGCCAAGGTCTCTCAGAAAAATGTAGACGTGTAAGTTTTGCATTCCATTTATGGGGGTTAGGACCTCCTCAAACCCATCCCTGGGCATCAGGGTGGGACTCCAGGAGTTAGATAGCACATACCACTCTCTCTTTCTCTCTCTCTCTCTCTCTATCTCTCTCTCTCTCTCACTCTCTCTCACACACACACACACACACACACACACACACACACACACACACCATCTCCCTTTCTTTGACATGAAAAAAAAATCGAGACATCCATTTGATACTTTTTTAAGCAGAGGAGGAGAATATATGAAATTAGGAAATGCTTACTTTTTTTTGTTTTTACTGGACATTGTGGAATAGTTAAGAATTTGAGTAGGTTGTAATCATGGAGAGTAATTTTTTTAAAAAACCTCACTTGAAGATATATTTTTATTGATTTTTAAAGAGAGAGACAGACATAAAGAGAAAGACAAGGAGAGACAAAGAGAAACAGAGAAACATCAATTGATTGCCTCCAGACCACATCTCAGTGGGGATGGAACCGGCAACCTAGGTATGTGCCCTGACCGGGAATCAAACCCACAGCTTTTTGGTGTAAGGTTAGCCTTCAGACAACAGCATCCGGCCAGGGCAATGCTTTCTTTTTCTTAAAAACTTCAAGGCACTGTCTTCTTTGATTCTCATTAAGCCCAAACCAGCTATATTACTTTAATCATTATGGGCAGAATTCCCTCCTGAATTCCCAAAGGCATTTAAATGTCCTTTCTGGTTGTATGCAATACCTTACCCAGGTCAGATTCCATAGGCGCATTTATTCTTGCAATTAAGGGAAACAGAGGGACCCTTGGGAAGCAGCATTCCAAATCTAATGAGGCCTAGCCTCAACAGTGTATACCCCTTCACCGTCCACCCTGCCCACTTTCAGGAAATACCTTCTTGATCCACTTGGGTTTTCTTCATCAGTGATCTGCTTACATTATTGTTTACATTCAGTTTTCGCTTCCTAAGATCTCTCCTCTCTCATCCATTCCATTGCCTTTTTAGAATTTATGGATGGGATGGGAAGCACTCTCTACACATGATTTAATAAGGCCTATTAAACATTCTTTTCCACATTTAAATTTCTGGATCATTTTAATCAGTCCACGGTTTGACTCTTACTTTCTGCATTCGTCCGTGTTTCAGATGGAAGTTGTTTTCAGTGGAAGGTGTCAGCAAACCCAAAGTACTAGCACCTTCTGTGTGACAGAAGGTTACAGTCACCTACAGTGAACTTTGGAGATTAGCAGTCTGAGATTAGACTGGAGCCCCCTCAGCCATCAAGGACCCAGGTCCTTCTGACATGTTAACTCACCATCCTCAAAGCGTGTCAGATTCTACCTCTCATACAATATAGCTACTCAAACTACGGGAACTGGGTCGAATATATTCCAG
>NW_006284328.1:39156-45318 GCF_000327345.1 Myotis davidii | reverse complement strand
AAGGAACAAAAAGGGCACACCCTTCTGTTAAGGATATTTTCTAGGTCTTGCATATAACATTTATGCTCACATCCCATTGGACAAAGCTTCGTCCAAGGCAAGACAGGCTGGGATTTTTTTTTTTTTTTAAATTTCAGGTGGTCTTGTGCCAGCAATAAATATGGGGTTTAATTACTAAAGAAGAAGGATGAAATGGATATTGGTAAGGGTTAGCTATCTGGTAGCAGGGACTTTGCAGCAAGTCCAAAAGGATAACAAGGTGAGCAGTAGTCTTTGCAGTGATGCTGCCATCACTTAAAGAGAGAGTACTTTTCATTCATCAAGTCTGATCTTGCCATAGTGCGCGGCTGTCTTGACTCACAACCAAAGCAAACTCTACAATATTTCATGAACAATGAGACCTTTTGAAAATTTATGTTAGTTTTATTCTCATATAATCCGCATAGAGGCTACTTTTCTGGCCCAGGTTTTTCTTGGTGAGGTATTCAAGAAATACCAAGGCAATATACAAAAACTAATTGGAGAAGCAATTTGAATATTTTGTGAATTGATTTGACAAAGGCCAAAGTGAATGCATTCATAACATAGTGTAGAGCTTCTTAAAAACATCTCCCAATTGTCTCAAAATCTCAGACACACACACACACACACACACACGCCACAGCAGGGACGCCCCCTGTTGAACTCCCCACAACCTTCCCCCTAGCCTAGGCATGGCTGGCTTTTGTTTTCCTACCCTTCCCCATTCACCTGATCTCTTCCACTAATTACTGCCTGCCCATTCTTTGTAAAGCAATCAAACCAGTCTCAACACAATTCTGCACCTGACCTATTGCCCCAGTTCTCCAGGAAGCAATATAGATTAGATTAAATTGCTCTTAATGTTCAAAGGTCTAGAAGAGCCTGTAATTTTTATTTATTAATTTATCTGACCTTGGACACATAATAAAACATATAACTCTATAACCCCTTACATGTAATTGCAAAATCTAAATAGCTTCAGAAAGAAAGATTTCTTCTGGTTTATTTGTCAAGCCAAACCTGACCTTTGTGAGGGCATTTATAGTCTCGATAGCCCACTCGGTAGAAATAATTTTATACTTTGTGGAGAAATATTAGTAAAACAATATTATAAGCAATATAGGACCTTTCTGAAGTCCTAATAATTCCGAATCAGAAGTAAACCATTGAGATGGAGAATCACTTGCAATTATTTCCCATGACAATGCTCTATTTTATGCCTATGTGGGAGTAGACAAAATGTTCTTCCACTTTTTAAAATTATTTGTTGTACAAACACAATATACATTAGGCACTGTGAAATATGTGTGCCTTAAGAAGTTGAACATGTGGTATGTTAAGAAAAATTACTCAGAACTTGGAACTAGGTAAAAGAGATCACTGGAGAAAGTTTCCAGTGGATTACTAAGTACGGTCTAGCAGACCCTCTCTAGGGACTACCATTTCCCCAGAAATTGCACAACGGTGTGTAATTCTGTTTCATTTGCTACTAACTATAAAAAGTAGAAGTCAATTTATAAAAAACAAGAATGCAAGTGATTCTTTTCTGAGAACAATACAAATGATTCTGATCACAGCAAAGCAAATGGATTTTATCCAGTAAATTCCTTTTCATCAGTTAGAAAAGCTGATTCCAAATAGTAGTTTGTTGCCCTAATATTAAACAGTTTTGCATCTACTGGAAAAGTGATTTCAGAATGCCTTTGCCTGACTGACTACATTAATCTCTGTTCCTCAAATTCTTCTTTGAACTAGGTATAGCATCTTAATGGTCCCTCATTCATTGAGTTGAGTAAAATCTCTGACACATACTCATTTTATATTTACATACCAAGTCAATATACAAAAACTAATTGGAGAGCCCTGACCAGTTTGGCTCAGTGACTGGAGCGTCGGCCTGTGGACTGAGGGGTCCCGGGTTTGATTCCGGTCAAGGGCATGTACCTTGGTTTCGGGCACATCCCCAGTGGGGGGTGTGCAGGAGGCAGCTGATTGAGGTTTCTCTCTCATGGATGTTTCTAACTCTTTATCCCTCTCCCTTCCTCTCTGTA
The DNA here is from genome assembly GCF_000327345.1 of Myotis davidii. Classification (NCBI taxonomy): domain Eukaryota; kingdom Metazoa; phylum Chordata; class Mammalia; order Chiroptera; family Vespertilionidae; genus Myotis; species Myotis davidii. The sequence goes on along the minus strand of NW_006284328.1, from coordinate 43,246 downwards.
AAAAAATCAATAAAATATATTTTTTTAAAAACTAATTGGAGAAACAAATTGAATATTTTGAGGATTGATTTGACAAAGGCCAAAGTGAATGCATTTATAACATAGCGTAGAACTTCTTAAAACTATCTCCAATTCTCTCAAAATCTTACACACACACACACACACACACACGCACACACGCCACAGCAGGGACGCCCCCTGTTGAACTCCCCACAACCTTCCCCCTAGCTTAGGCATGGCTGGCTTTTGTTTTCCTACCCTTCCCCATTCACCTGATCTCTTCCACTAATTACTGCCTGCCCATTCTTTGTAAAGCAATCAAACCAGTCTCAATACAATTCTGCACCTGACCTATTGCCCTAGTTCTCCAGGAAACAATATAGATTAGATTAAATTGCTCTTAATGTTCAAAGGTCTAGAAGAGCCTGTAATTTTTATTTACTAATAAGCATTATGAATGTTATTAAGTATGGGAAACACCTTTAAAAGGTGTTTACTCTCTAGCAACTCACATATCAGTTGACCAAAGATAAGCTATGGAAAACCTATAAAGGCAGTAAGTATACATTAAGTGATAAATGATAAATGATCAGGGTGGATTTGAGAGGCTGTGGTCAAGTTTCTGGATGGCTGTTCTTCTCATCGATTCTGCATTGCTTTCCATTCACTTGGCAGACAGTTCTGCTTTGCATTCTGGAGTGCAGAGGAAGGGAGGGAACAGACCAATGAGGCATGCTCCCTGTCCTGGAGTCGTTAACAGTTAACGTGGGAGAAAGATATGAACAAGTCATTTCAAAGTAATGCAAATTGGTGGAGAAGAGACTCAAATTTGAGGCCTTACTGTGTCCCTTAGACTTTATATTTATTACAATTTTTGGACTATTTTTTTTAAACCTAAAATTGGGTAGGGATTTTACCACGGAGCATGGACAACCAGCTAATTGCTGTAACAGTCACGAACAAGGAGCTATGAGAACCCCAAAGCTAGTTTACATACAGGACTTTGGAGTTCTTCTCAGGTTTGGCATACACCGGGACCAGCTCCTTGCTTGGAAGCCATAAATCGGGAAGATCAGAGACAGGTAAGGGTAGCTGACTTCCCTGGGCGTTCAGTCTTCAGTGTGCTCACAGCCTGGAGAGAGCTGGTATTTGAGACAGGGGATGAGGTAGTCCCTAGAGTTGGGTTTTACCGGGAAAAGCATCAGAGATTGCCACCCCTTTTCTCCACCAGCAACGCTAGATAGAGTTGCAGAAGGTGGACTTTAAACAATGGCAAATATTGACAGAAGTGAAGGTCATGGCAAGACCCTGTCGCCCACGTCTGTCACGGCAGGCTAAGCCTGCACTTCAAAGGGGCCGGTCAGCTGGATTTGCATGAACAGAACCTAAGCAATTTCTGAAATTGAGTTTTAAAACTGGCAGTTCTTTTCCCACCCCGTTATGTTTTTGCAAAGTCCTCTCTGTAGCAACTTCATACAGCTGTTCTTCATTTCCTGTTACAATTTCTTTCTTTCTTTATTTTTTTTCTCTTTGCATTCTTTCCAGGGAAGAAGAATCAATACAACCCGTTCTCTAGGAGGGAGGTGGTTGGACGGTCTGACCTTTAGCGGCGTTAGAAGACCTGTTTTGATCCAAACCAGATGTTCAGGCTGAGTTACCTTCGGTCTGAGTCAAGCAATTGACCACAAGATGTCTTTTCGGTTTGTGTGCTATCTTGTGGTTGTGTGGCTGGTTTCTGGCTCAGATGGTACGTATGCTTTTCTTACGCGCAGTTTTCAAGGCACTTGATTCTCAGTCTGTGGGTTGGGAGGCATTCTGTCTAGGATTTTAATGAAACCGAAATCAATGAAATGCATTTGTCGTCTTGAAAAATCTCAGGTTACTTGACTGAGTTCTCGTGCTCCAAAGGGGCTTAGTAGTTATTGACTAAGTCTGCGCTCTAAGTGGGGGGCTACCTGGTTGCTTCCCCTTCTGTTCTAGGAGCAAAAACAGTATCCGTTTCAAAATCGTCACTGGTCTTATACAAACTGCAGGAGTGCCTGTTGGGAAGGGAATTGCTCCTTTAGGAGTGGATAACTTACGGCTGAATTTGAGTGAAATTCCGGCTACCCTTCCGAAAACAAAACTTTGGGAATCGCAGGGTAGGGAGGGATGTGGATGTACACATGGCAGAGTACAAGGAATGAGAATCAATAATCCAGCAAAAAGAGAGTCAGATGCGGGGGATCGAACGAGGGCTTCCTCGCAGCCCCTGAGGTGCCAGTGGGTCGGTTTCCTTTTCCCTCCAGCAGAGAGCTGTCCGGAGCTTCCCCCGGTGGACAACAGCATATTTGTTGCCAAGGAGGCGGAAGGACACGTTCTGGGGACCTACGTTTGTATCCAGGGCTACCACCTGGTAGGCGAGAGCACCTTGTTTTGCAACGCCTCCAAGGAGTGGAATGCCGGTCCCCCCAGGTGCCGCTGTAAGTTTCATCTTTCTGCTTCTTTGTCCATCTTGTCATCCCACTGTATTCTTTCACATTCGACCTCCAGGAGTTCACGTTAAAACTTCGTCAGGCAAAAATCCCAACTTCTAGGAATCCATTTGTAAAGCGCTCTAGTTGCGGGAATTTTTTGAAGGTACCTAATCAGCTCTGAATAGACTCAACCACCCCTCCAAGAAGGAAAGAATCTCCACCAAATAGTAAAATGACTTTTTTTTGAGGGGGGGGGGCGGGGCACTGTGATATCATACTGACTTGCAGTTTTTATATTATGAAGATTTTAAATGTATACAAAAGACGGGTGAGTAAAATGAAGGCGTGGTTACGTATCACCCAGCTTCAACAAGTATCAGAACATGACTGATCTTTTTTCCACCTACAATTCTGCTCTGCATTATTATTACTTGGAGGTAAATCTATCGTATCATTTTACGTCCTTCATCCTATAACTTTGAACTGAGAAAAATTTATGTCGTTAATTTATAAACGTGATAACTGAGATCCATGTGACTTGCTCAAGTTCACAAAACTCATTTGTGGTGTCTGTAGAGATGGAGCAGAAGTAGTCCGTATTCTCTCTGTTATTACTACTTTTAGGAAGAGTTGGATCGATTCTCCTTTATTCCCAGAGTAAAGAACACCATCTGATCACCTTTTATTCATATGACCAAATTCACATCTCTGCATTCTCTCCTGTTTAAATATATTTTTATTGATTTCAGAGAGGAAGGGGGAAGGAGAAAGATAGAAATATCAATGATGACAGAGAATCATTGATTGGCTGCCTCTTGTACAACCCCACTGGGGATTGAGCCCGCAACCTGAGCATGTGCCCTTGACCAGAATCGAACCCGGGACCCTTCAGTCTGCAGGTCAATGCCCTATCCACTGAGCCAAACCAGCCAGGGCTCTCTCCTGTTTTTATGCCGGAGGAAACAAAATGAAGTAAAAAATGATACTCAATGATGACAGAGAATCATTGGCTGCCTCTTGTACAACCCCACCGGGGATTGAGCCCGCAACCTGAGCATGTGCCCTTGACCAGAATCGAACCGGGACCCTTCAGTCTGCAGGTCAATACCCTATCCAAGGAGCCAAACCAACCAGGGCTCTCTCCTGTTTTTATGCCGGAGAAAACAAAATGAAGTAAAAAATGATAAGTACACGTATATATTTGGCTGGATAGACAAGAAGGAAACACTTGCCTCAAACACAGGCTCGAGAATTTTGAGCAATGCTTTACAGACCAGGATGATGAGCTTGCCATTGGTAATTTCCAGTTAGATGCTTAACTATTTGTAGTAAGTTCAAGTGTCCATTGTCATTCTTGTGCACGACCAAGAAGACCTTTTCACTCTTGGTCCTGCACAGAAGTGACAATGACCAGAGTGACACTCGGGCCAATCCAGTCTTTTCTCACCCTGGTTGATACCACTTGGTATCATGGTCCCTGTGAAGGAAGTGCAGTGTTAGATCTTATTTCTTGTTTTCTCAGTGAAGCGCCAGGAGGTCTAGTGTTCGCTGTGGTGGGTTTCATCCTGGCCCTTTCAGATCACTGCCTGTTTTCTTCTTCAGTGGGCCACTGTCCCGACCCTGTGCTGCTGCAC
>NW_006284328.1:37389-39129 GCF_000327345.1 Myotis davidii | reverse complement strand
AGTGTTTGTGTGAACTAATATAAATTCAAAGTAAACATCATTACATAAAAGGGTATGGTCTTTTTTTTGTTTTTTTTTTTTTTTAGTTTTATTCATTTCAAACGGGCTGGATCCGGCCCGCGGGCCGTAGTTTGCCCACGGCTGGATTAGGATCTAACAGACAGCCCAGAAACATGGGGAGCTCACGGAGCAGGGTCTCAGCTCCGGTGTATTCCCGGGAAATGAGCAGCATTTAGTGAACAACGCTTTTTTCTTTTCTCATTGTTGTTCATATATGTTTGTATATGATGGTGTTTTACAACAATTATATTATATTATACATACGCTTCGATGTCTTGCTGTTTTTACTCAGCTATATGTGTTGAATACCTTTATGTTTCAATAAATATACACCTATGGAGTTATTCTTGATTTAGCCTTTAATCTTGATCAACATATTTAGACTTAATCTCAGAGCTGAAAGCATAATATCATTTCACCTGCTCATCGTATAGGTTAGGAAGAAAGCCAAGAGGGATGAAATGTCTTCTTTGGTGCCACGTGGTTACTGGAAGAGCCAGAACTAAAACTCACAACATCCAGTACCTCCTCCAGCTCTGTTTCCACAATTCTCATCCTCAATGATCTAAGCTCTGTTCTCCTTTTTTAAATTTTTTATGAAGCTCTCATTGTATAACTCTGTCCCTTGGGGGATGTCAGCCTCCATTTGAGCTCACACTATTGATTTCCTGTTTCAGAGAGTTACTTCTTCGACTTCTGTTTGTGGGCTAAATTTTCTTTTCTTGTATATTGACAATTAGCATCTCTACCACTTCACCTTCCTTTCCTTGAGCTCCTGCCAATCAGAAAAGTACTCTCAAATCGCTAATGTCTCAAGATGAGCCCAGGGAGGGGGCCTTTCCCATGGACAGATATGATTTTGAGGAGAAGGAAATGACTGGAGAACATACATGTCCCTAGCTGCCACATGTGCTGCTATGCAGATAGTAGGTGCTGGCATAGACAATTACACATAGGGGGTGTTGTTAATTGAGTATAACTGAACTTCAAAACTGTCTCTCCTATGCTCCTGTCCCTCAGGAGACTGTGGCCCTCCTGGGAACCCAGCTCATGGCTATTATGAAGGAAAAAATTTCAACTCAGGATCTACCATTACTTATCACTGTGAAGACAGGTAAGAGGACGCAGCCTTTCAAATACAAGATCTTGCCCATTGAGCAGTCGCATTCTTTTTGGGAATGACCCAGTTGTGCCAAGCCAGCATGACCATGGGTGAACCTAAGCTCAGGCCCCTGTTCCCCATACTTGCCCCACATTGGGCGCCAGATGTGCCGCACCAGCACAGCTAGGTTTGGTGAGCCTGAGAGGGGGCAGTGGAGGACTGAGAAAAGACAGACAAGAGAGGAAAGCTGGGCCTGGGTGGGACGCTGTCCCCTCTGATGGAGAGCTAGCGACAGTGCCACAGCCTTCAAGCCAAGTCTTTATTTTATAGCCAGATTCCACGAGGTAAAGTAAGGGCGTGGTTACAACATTCTCATGGATTTCGAATCTACTCAATTACATGCACCTGCACTCAGCCACGTGGGGCTACAGGCTTGGACCATAAGGTCAAGCTTATAACTACGTATAGCCTTTGGCTACAATTGTGCTGGGACTTGCAGGTGGCTTTGCCACGAGAGGACCGTGCCCTCTCATTAGTCCGAGGCTTGAACCTGTCCAAATGCTGGAGCTGCTCTCCAC
>NW_006284328.1:33380-37235 GCF_000327345.1 Myotis davidii | reverse complement strand
AAGATTTAGAATATAGGTCCTTAAAATACCCTAGTTAAGGTCTAGCCTTAACTTAGACTGCCTGGTCACCCACCTTACAGATCGCCTAGCTTTTTCTTTCCCTTGCCTCATTGACTCAGGGTTATGTGCCCTCACTAGCATTTCAATCTCATTATGTTGGAGAACGGACTGCAGTCAACTCTCACGTCTTTTTCTGATTAGAAGCTGCAGCCTCTTTTCAGCCAGTTCACTAAGATGTATTTGAAGGCTCTCTCTAGCTTTCTACTCCTTTTTAGAGCCTAGAAGACAGGTGCTTATTTAAAGTTCTTCCCTCACCCTCCCCATCCAAAAACTGTATGTATAAACGCACATATTCAGAATTTCTCACTTCTCCATATTTTATGGGTTGATTCATCAGTTGGGCTCTCCACACCCCAGGGAGCGGTTTTACTTTAGTACCACCCTGTAATACTGAGAGAACTTCAACATGCCTTATGGATCTAGGGCCGAGAGGTGGGTTCTATCACAGTAAGAAATTCTGAAATATAGCAACACAAAACCAGCCTTCGTTGTCCAGCTCAGAAGGTGGAAAGGCATTGTGGCCATTCTAATTTCTGTGCAGATACCGCTTGGTGGGCACACAAGAGCAGCAGTGCATTGATGGGGAATGGAACGCTGCACCTCCGGTCTGTGAATTGATCCCAGAAGCTCCCAAACCAGCTCCACGGACTGCACACGAGAAGGCACTGGTGAGCAGTAGGCTCTTGTTGGTCTTGTTCGCAGCTGGATCTTCAGGGCCTGGCATTGCTCCTAGTACTTGCTTAGTAAATAGCTGATCCATTTGGGATGTTTTTGAATGGGTTGGCCTTGACCTGATTGTAGAATGGGGCGCATAAACTATCACCTCACATTTTTATATCTGGTAGTTCCCATTTGCCACCCGACGAGGTGCTGTTAGTAGGACTCATTGTCTTGTGTACTTTATAGAGCAAGGTACATAAACTCATGTCTATCATATCTTTATTGATTTCAGAGAGGAAGGGGGAGAAAGAGAAAAACATCAATGATTGATCGGCTGCCTCCTGCTCACCCCTTACTAGGGATTGAGCCCGCAACTCGGGTATATATTCACCTGGTTCTGAGCCTCCATTCACAGACCTAGGCACTACTCATTACCTTCAGAATATCAAGCTGGCTCTCCGTTCTTAAGCTGTTATTTACAAAAATGTTTCTTTCTTCAGCTTGCCTTTCAAGAGAGTGAGGAACTTTGCAAAGCCGTAGAGAACTTTATGCAAAGATTAAAGGAAAATGGCTCAACAATGGAGGAACTAAAATATTCTCTGGAAATAAAGAAAGCTGAGTTGGAGGCAAAAATATCGCCCTGACATTGTAGCTGAGTTGACTGGGTAATGTCAATATACCTATAAATAAAGTTTCCTCTTGGTTCTGAAATTGGTTTCAGATTTTTCTCTCATTGGACTGGAAAGCAACTTCATAGTAATCAACTGCAGTTGTATGATGGACCGTGTGTGTGTGTGTGTGTGTGTGTGTGTATGCATATATGTATGTTTGAATGTGGAAAGACCAAGTGTGATGGTTGTCTGTTTAAGACAAAAATTAGCAGAACATTAATGGGGAGAAAAGGGTTTGATTTCCTGTATGCCAGGAAAATCAAAAGCTCAGATCATAGCTAAGAGTGTGCCTCATCTGAATATGAGACAGGAATGATGCAGCCAAAATTAGCCTCAAGTGAACCAAAATTATGAGGTAAAAATTAACCTTTTATTTTGGGAAATAGGCTCAAAACAATTATATCTTAAAATGAGCCATTGAGGAAAAAGTAGAAGTAGGACCGAAACTCTCTCCTGGGTTTTGCCCCTAGATCCTATTTGTGAAACCAGGTTTCCAAGTCTTCGGCAGTAAGATTGCTCACGGCCTTTTGGATGAAACCCATCCTGCATGGTAAATTTGAGATGGTGCACCACAAGCGAATATATTCTTTTATTTTTTGAGGGCAGAAGACGCAAGAATCTCAAGGTTTTCCTGTCAAGATGTTTTACTGAGCTGATAGCACAAGCTTCTTCCATCTCCCACTCTGCCCTCTGTTTAAGACACATAGGAAATCTGAGGAAAATACAATCAAAACACACAAGAGAGCTTGAAATAATGGAAAATCTCTATGCAAAGTTAAGAAGAAAAAGAGATAGACTCTTGAGTAGCCCACAGTCTCTGAATAGACACAAGACATGGATGTACATGTCTTAGTTCAGGAGGTTTAGAACAAAATAGGTACTTTTCACAGAACAGTGTGCTATGGGAGCTCACATGTGAGGAGCATGATGTCCATCTGGGAAGAGTTAGAGGCAGGAAGATTGTCCAGGAATATGTCATAGTTATTTGAGCCTTTAAAAATGAGTAAAAGTTAGAGACAGAGATTAGGGAGGAGACATTCCAAGTGGAAAAATAATTTGAGAAATGTAATAAGAGAGCCTGAGCTTTTTTAACCAAGTAGAGTTAATCGAACTTGAGCAAAATGATTTTTAATTTGAAGCTATTTGTTAGGTTATTACCAATATTGTCTGCATTAGTAAGACCTTGTGACCATTTGAAATGTCCAATCTTAGAGAAATGTTAAATAAGTTAGGGCACATCAAATGTAATGCAATCTTTTATAGTGAAAACTAGAGGCCCAGTGCATGAATTTGTGAACAGGTGGGGTCCCTCCATTTGCCAGTGATTGGGGCTGTCTCGCCCAGTCCCGATAGGGGCCAACTGGGGCCAGCCGGGGGAAGGGACCAAGGGAGGTTGGCTGGCTGCAGGAGGTTGGCTGTGGGAGCACACTGACCACCAGGGGGCAGCTCCTGCATTGAGCGTCTGCCCCCTGTTGGTCAATGTGTGTCATAGTGACCAGTTGACCGCTTAGACTTTTATATGTATAGATTATGAACAGAAAATCTTAAAAATATAATCTTGAAATAAAATACAGAAAGACAAGACGTTATGATTGCATTTATTAAAAACCTTATCCTATATAATAAAAGAGAAAGATGGTAATTGGCGTACGACTGCTACCCTTTTCATTGGCTAATCAGTGAGATATGCAAATTAGTCGACAGCCAAGATGGCAGCTAATTTGCATATGTCAGCCCCAAGCCTCAGACTGAAGCTTTAGGCTGGGGCCTGGGCGGAGCCATCCAGCGATCATGGATGGCGGCAGCGGCACCACGGGGGAAAGCTGGGGGTGCCCCGGCCCAGGGCTAATGACTCACCAGAGGCTTTAGGCTTGGGCCGGGGAGGAGCCAGCCAGCGATTGTTGACGACAGCAAAGGTGGGGAGCTGGGGGGAGGGGCCCCGGCCCAGGCCTAACACCTCAACCAGAGGCTTTAGGCTTGGGCCGGGGAGGAGCCAGCCAGGGATCTTTGATGGCTGCAGTGGTGGGAAATCGGGGTGGAGCCAGCCAGCGATCCTTGATGACGGTGGCAGCGGCTGTGGGGAGCTGGGGGTGCCCTGGCCCAGGCCTAAAACCCCGGCCTGAGGCTTTAGGTTTCGGCCGGGGAGGAGCCAGCCAGCGATCATTGAGCCAGCGATCATTGATGGCGGCCCAGGCCTAACACCTCAGCCTGAGGCTTTAAGCTTGGGCCAAGGAGGAGCCAGCCAGCGATCATTGATGGTGGCAGCGGTGGGGAGCTGGGGGTGACCCGGCCCAGGGCTAATAACTCACCAGAGGCTTTAGTCCTCAAAGGGAGGCCAGACTGTGGCTTAGGCCCACTCCCCAAGGGGAGCAGGGAGCAGGTAATAGCCATCAGTAGGACATCACCTGAGGGCTCCCAGTATGTGAGAGGGGGCAGGCTGGGCTGAGGCACCATGCCCCCCCGA
>NW_006284328.1:31859-33359 GCF_000327345.1 Myotis davidii | reverse complement strand
AAATTTTTGTGCACCGGGCCTCTAGTTCTTGTAGAAAAGGACCAGGCAATAATAGGTACAGATGAAAACAGTTGTCTTAAAAGATGAAATTACAGGTGTTAACTTTTAAAATAATAATTTGTTCCCATTGATTTTTAGAGAGAGTGGAAGGGAGGGAGGGGGTTGAAAGAGAGAGTGGGAGAGAGAGGAAAAGAGAGAGAGAAGCATCAATGTGAAATTTGTTGCCTCCCTTCTCACATGCACCCGACTGGCCCAGGGATTGATCCTGCATCCCAGCTATGTGGCCTTAACCAGGAATCAAATCCATCACCCTTTGGTGTGCTCGGTGACACTCTAACCACTGAGAAACACTGGCCAGGGCTAAATAATAATTTTTAAGAGGTGCTTTGCAGAAGCAGGAAAGATAGGGCCTGTTTGGGGACTAGCACATTGTCTGAACTGGCCTGGATAAAGCATGGGAAGTGATAGAGAAAAAAACTGGAAAGAACCATTACAGTGAGTTTATAGAGGGCTTTAAAAGGTGTGTTGGAGATTTTAAAATTATTTGGTAGGCAGCGAGTACAAATGGAAGATTTTCAAGCAAGGAAGTGATGAGGACAGAACACAGACTGTAGGTACTATCGGTGGAAATAGGAAAAGAACTGAGAGAATCTACTACAATAGTTCCCATGAGCGACAATGATGACCTGAACTGGTTTGATGGCAGTAGAAATAGAAAAGAAACAGCAGATAAGAGAGACATTGCAAAATCCAATAAGAATAATATGTCAACTGACTGAACATTGGAGGATGGGGGAGAGGAGAATTTGAAGGTGAGCCTGAAATAGTATTCCTGGGAGCCTGGGGTCAGAGGGAAGGCTTCTGGGCAGGAAATGAGGAGTTCCCCTTTGGATGTGCTGAGTAGAAAGTACTTGTGAGATGTCCAATAGGTGCCCTAACGGGTTTGGCTCAGCGGATAGAGCGTCAGCCTGCGGACTCAAGGGTCCCAGGTTCGATTCTGGTCAAGGGTGTGTACCTTGGTTGCGGGCACATCCCCAGCAGGGAGTATGCAGGAGGCAGCTGATCGGTGTTTCTCTCTCATCGATGTTTCTTCTCTGTGGAAAATCAATAAAATATATTAAAAAGAAGATATCCAATAGGCAACGTGAGTCTGCATTTAGAAGAGTAATCAGAGATAAAGATGTAGTTAGAGAATAGTTCTCTTATAGGGAATAGTTAAACCATGACAGTAAGTAAAATAATTAAAGATGTAAAGAAAAACAAAATTTATACCACATGATCTCACTCATTCAGGGATAATAAAGACCATTATAAACTTATGAACAATAATAGATACAGAGGCAGAGCTGCCTCAGACAGATTGTCAAACTGCAGCAGGAAGGCGAGGGAGGGTTGGGGGGCAGGAGGGAGGGGCATAAGAGATCAACCGAAGGACTTGTATGCGTACATATAAGCATAACCAATGGACATAAGACACTGGGGGGTAGGGGAGGCCAGGGG
>NW_006284328.1:24419-31844 GCF_000327345.1 Myotis davidii | reverse complement strand
AAAAAAAATATTAAAAGAAGAACCTGGGATGTATCTATATTTAGAGATGAGAAGGAGGAAGTGAGGGTAACAGTAATCAAGGAAGAACAATTAGCAAGATTGGAGCATCAGGAAAGTCTAGGTCCGTGGTCAGCAAACTGCGGCTCATGAGCCACATGCGGCTCTTTGGCCCCTTGAGTGCGGCTCTTCCTAAGCCTTAGGAGTACCCTAATTAAGTTGATAACAATGTACCTACCTATATAGTTTAAGTTTAAAAAATCAGGCTCTCAAAAGAAATGTCAATCGTTGTACTGTTGATATTTGGCTCTGTTGACTAATGAGTTTGCTGACCACTGGTCTAGGTGAATGGAAGCCCAGAGAGAAGAGAGTTTCAGAAAGGAGATAATCAGCAGTGTTCCAGGCTACTGAGAAATCCAAGGAAATAAATTCAATAAATTTTGGGTTTGGAGAAAAGGTCATGTCTCAAAGAGGTCTTCAGAAATGGTGGGAAGAAGCCAGATGGAAGGCCACAAAGGAGGCTGTGGACTGACTATGAGAAAGAGTAGGGAGGAAACGTGGGAGCCTTTTTTGAGAAGTTCAGCATCTCACAACGGAATATAGAATTTAAGGTTTCAGCAAGATTAAGGCAATATTGCAGGATGAAAGACACACTGAGAATAAGGAAGGCCCTGGCTGGCAGCTCAGTTGCCCCGATATGCCAAGGTTTTGAGTTTGATCCCCAATCAGGGCACATACAAAAATCAACCAATGAATGTATTAATAAGCAGAACAACAAATAGATATATATCGCTCTCTCTCCCTCTCTCTCTATCTCTCTCTCTTCCTCTCTTAAGTCAAGAAAATAGGGAAAAGGGGGGGGGCGTTAAGAGATCAACCAAAGGACTTGTCTGCATGAATATAAGCATAACCAAAGGACACAGACAGTATGGGGGTGAGGACATGTGCTGGGGGTGGGAGTGGTTGGGGAGAGGTCAATGGGGGGAAAAGGAAACATATGTAGTACTGTAAACCATAAAGAATTTAAATTTAAAAAAGAAAACAGGGAAAAGAATAAACAAATATCTTCTGAAATAGGAGTGACTAGGAGAGAGAACTTGAGGTGGGGAGAAGCTACTGTAGAATGATTTTCTTTTTTAGTGAAGTAGGACACAAGGTCATCTGCTGAGAATAAGACAATTTAGTGATCTGGAGAGAAAAATATGAAACAGTAACTCTGGAAAATAAAGAACTCCAATAGATTGGAAAATAGTATTTTATTCAAAGCTCAGCCCACATGTCATATCTTCTGTCAAAATGTCTGCTGTGATTCTATTCCTTCTTCTCTGAAAAATTTAAGAGACTTTTGTGTTTATTACCAAAAAAGCAAAGTTGTCAGGAAGACTTGCTTTTTAATAGCAATCTCCTGAGCGTACAAACTTTAATCTTGAGGATTAATAACTTGATTGGATAATGTTAGAGTTTGGGATCTGTCCTAGATCATGTGATTATAAACATGGCTAGCCATTCATTGCATTCTTCTGAGCAGCACCTAATGATAGACTAACTTCTGGAGGTCATTTAGTGCCCAGCATTTAGTAGTAGTGGGGTTGGTAGTAGTAACATTTACTGAGTACTAATAATGTTGCAAGCAACGTGCCACCAATCAGGAACTCAATAAATGTGTGAAACTCCCCACCTTTTTTCTGTTTTCTTGAGGTGACCAACACAGGTCAAGGTCATCTATAGGTCATTTTTTTTTGTAGCATCATGGAAAGGGGATCATGTTTGTGAACTTAGTCTGAACCCTATTGTAGCCAAGGATCCCAGGCCAGCCGAATTGAATCTTTCACAACCTCGTGTGTTTATGAATAGAGAAAAAGGCTTCTGGCATCAGATTCATATTACATTTTCATTTAGGGGAAATGGTTGGCAAGGAGAAAAATGATTGCGACATGTTATCGAGAATGAGGACTAGTAAAGAGAAAGGAGATTAGGTAAACACTGGTGCTGTGTTTTTGCTGTTAATCATTCACTGGGCCATAAAGAGTCTGGTCATCTATCTCTATTCAGCCGTCCCCAATCAGTCAAGCACATGGCTGTAATTCCGGGACTTTTGGTAGACCAATGACTAGACAGGTTTAGGAAATTCTGGTAAACTCTTATCTGAGGATGAACTAGGACTATTAGAGATCAAGGCAGTTTTCTTCCTTAAGAAACTGCTCCAGGCACCATAATAGAGTCTTCTACTGCTTCCTCAGCTACTTGCAGGTCAGTGGATTACTTTGGGTGTCTTGGGGAAAAGGCTGGTGGTTGAGGAGTGCAAGATTAGAAGGATGAGACAGAGATAAACACTTGGGGTGTTTTCAGCAGAAATCTTTTCCGGAGTAATGCATTAGGGTGTTATAGGACTTAAAGAGTACTTTTAACCCCTTCTGAGCCTCAATTTTTAATTACAAATGGGGGGAATAATAGATACTTACTCAAAATAAACTGAAGCAGAGAAGAGGTAAGATGTTGCTCTTGTTATTGTATCTCATAGTTGAGTGTGTTCGTTTGTCGTTTTTTGTTTTTTGTTTTAACCATCTATGTAGGAGAGTGGAAGCAGGAGGTAAGCCAGACTTCCCAAAGGGGTTCAGAGAAGACCTGGTATTCATAGTCTGCATTCTGAAAATGAATGCAATTTCCTTTGGAGATTTTATTAGCCCCTCCATATATCCTTCACCATGGACAGTCAAGGCCTTTATAACTGATAACAAGGAGGATATTAGTTTCCGGTTAGTTTTTGAAGCTAGAAGCCGTGGTCATCTTCACCTCCTAGCTCTCCCTCACTTGCAATGATGATTATCATTTCTTCTTGAAATTCTCTTCCTGCTTGGGCATGACATAGTACTATTCTGGTCCTCATTTTAATCCTTCATCCACTTCTCTTTTTGTCAACTCCTGCTTTGTGTCTCTCTATCGTAGTACAAGGAGAATAAAAAGTAGAGTATCCAGAAGAAAAAGTAGCATCAAAGAAGGTTTATAATAAGTGTAGACATACATTTGAATATAATATGAACACAGAAGGAAGGAACTGATAGATATAGAAATTCTATGATATGAGGGAAAGTGTGAAAACAAGTTCTCTCTGGAATCTCAAAGTGATGATTGAGAATGCAGGCAAAAGCAAGGAGACACGACAATTGAGACTGTAGAAAATATCACTCTTTATAAAGGTATCTGAATTTTAAAAGGAGGAGCTTAGATCTAATGAATACATTAACTTGAAAGTAATCTTTATGGAAGAAGAAATCTGGGGGCTGAGGACTTCCCCAGTGCCTCTCCAAGTGTACTGTATTGGACAGTACTGTTTGCAAGAGACCCACCATGTTGACGATGGCTCTTGAGTTGGTTTCATTTCCATAAGAATTTAAAAGGCGATGATGTCATTGACATCTGAGGGCATATGCTAGGGAAGTCTTAGTTTTTCAGTGGGAAGTTACAAAAGTCTGCACTTTGTAGACAGTAGAAAGCTGATTTAAGTTTAATGTCATTGTTTTCTCGATGAGAAACAGATTCAAGGAGCTGCTGTCGTTGCTACAAGATCACAGTTAGATGATGGTACTGCTGGGACTCAAGCTCAGCCCCAACCTCTACCTCCATACTCTGTGGTCTGCTGAGTTCTGTGCAGGTTCTGCTGCGGCACCACAAAGAATAGGATGGGGAACCACAAATACTGCACCTGGCCAACTGAGAACGAGTAAGGGAAGTCAGATCACTGTATCATCTCTTCAAAGCTCTTCTCACACATTATTTCATTTGGTCCTCAGTAAGGCAGTCAATCGCTCTTAAGAAGATAAAACCGAATTGAGTTTTATTTATTTCCCATTTATTGGATCACTATTATATACCATATACAATATAGTAGGTTGGGCTCCTTACAAAGACACCTGAAGCCTTAGCCGGTTTGGCTCTGTGGTTAGAGCATTGTCATGTGGACTGAAGGGTCCCAGGTTCGATTCTGGTCAAGGGCATGCACCTCGGTTGCAGGTTCGATTCCCTGGCCCTCGTTAGGGCTCATGTGGGAGGCAACCAGTCGAAGTGTCTCTCTCACATCGACATTTCTCTCTCTTTATCTCTCCCCCTCCCTTCAATTCTTTCTAAAAACCAATGGAAAAATATCCTTGGGTGAGGATTAAACAACAACAAAAAGGTTGAATAAATAACTTCTTTGTCTTGAAGAGACTTACAGTCTATTTCAGGAGGCAGAAGTGAATAGACACAATACAATGTGGTGTTGCAATTAAGGTGTCAGAAATGGACTAGAGGAGCGTAAAAGAGATTGATAGTTCTTGGTGGTTTGGGGCACTTCATCAAGGAAGTGACATGATCTCAAGGTAGGAGGTAAGAGCATTCATGCACAAGAGATATTCTCTACAAATTATTGAAGCTGTTTAAAGATCATTCCAGGGTGTGCTTGGGGAACAGTAAGCACTTTCATGAGGTTGAAGCATGGTGTTCCAAGTTAGCAGAAGCAGAGGAAGGGAGACCTAAGGAATTGGGACCCATGAGAGTTTTAAAGTAGGCTGCTTTTTAGGATTATAACCACAGCAACGAGGAAGCTGGCTTACACATGTTTGGAGGCTTTTGCAGCGGTCTAGGGTAGGGAGAAGGAAATTATGAGAAGAGAGTGACTCTGAATATGAAAAGGGGCCAAGAGAGAGGAGGCTAGGATGACTCAGGTTTCTGGTGGGGGCAGCTAGGAGGAGATTATTTATTACTTTAGCCGAAACAGAAAGCACAGAGGTCAAGCAGGATTCAAAGGAAGAAAGACCATTTAGTTTGGGATCTGTTCGATTCAAGGTACCTGGGAGATAGAAATGAAGCAGTTGGAAATACTGATCTGAACCTTGGAAATTAGAACTTACATTTTTAAAAGGTTTGTTTTTTTTCCTTAAATATGAAATCTAACAAATGGTTGCTAGGTCTGGGGGTGGGATAGGAATGGGAGAAATAAGGAGAAGCTAAAAGGGTATAAACTTTCAGCCATAAGATGAAAATGGTTTGAGGTTCTAATGTAAAACATGGTGACTACAGTGGATAATATTGTACTGTATAATTATAATTTGCTAAGAGAGTAGAACTTAAATGTTCTTGCCAAAAAAGTAAAAGGTAAGTATGAGAGGTGATGCATGTATTAATTAACTAGAGAGTGGGGAGGGGCGATCCCTTGGCAGTGCATCTATAGGTCAATCATCGTGAGGTACACTTTAAGGAACTTACAATTAGCCCCTTACACCTCAGTCAAGCTGAAATTTAAAAATTCAAGAGTCAAAAGTTTTAGCTTTTAGAATTACAAGTGAAGAGGAAAGCATAGTAATTTATTTCTGGATTTGCAAAGAAAACTGACAAATGGTTACACTTTTCAAAAACAAGTGTTAATTTAGGTATTATATCCCCCCCCCAAAAAAAATTTGCTGAGATAACCAGTCAGAATCATAGACTTTTACAGGGTTAAAGGTTAAGTTCAATTGGCAAAGCTACAATCTCTAAAGTCCAGTAACAACCCCTTTGTTAGAAAAAACAAACAAACTGTTTGCCAGATCAGTTTTATGATGCCGATAACTAACTGCTTTTCTGCAGCTGCAGGGAAAAGATTTCCTCCTTCTTTTGCTGAGATTTCTTTCACTGCTTTTTCAGGATGAGCACTGGCATTCTACTGGTTAGCAACAGGAATACAGGAGGCGGGCCTGAATGGCTCAACATTTCCATGGAAGTAACAGGGTAGAATAACATGTTTATTAACAATTGAGTTCATGGTGCAAGTAAGGTTTTGTGCCTACAGGAGCTAGTTGGGCCCAGAGGACTTTGAGTGATTCATGGATGATGCTTGAAGTCATGGGAGTAGATGAGTCCCTCCAAGGAAAACAGTGAAGGGTGAGGGGAGAAGGCTCCTGTGAGGGCCAGGATCTCTGCTCTGAGAGTGGCACTGGGTCTCATTGAAAACCCACCCAAGGGCTTCTGGCCTGGTCCAGCGGGCTTTCCTCTGTGCTGGTGACACAGCCGTCTGCTGATCCCAGTTGCCCCTGAACATGGGGCTGCCACCAAACTACAGAGGAGTTAGTCACCAGAAGCCAATGAACTGAATGGCAATTCCTGAAGGATCAGTTCCCTGAAGTCCATATATTGAACTTATCAAATGATCAGTTTACTTAACATTGTCTTTAAAAGCATTCATTTTGGATATATTCAATAATTATTAATATATTTTTTAAAGAATATTTAATGAATATGTTCTTTGTAGCAGCATTTTAAATATAATTTTGTTCCATTTTCTGAAGGTATGTCTTTAGTCTTGGGGTGTGCTTTTAGGAATATAGTCAATGTATATATTTTTCTTGTGACTATACAATGATGACAACTGCAACAATTCCTATGGGAAATTTTCACTTTATTCTATGATCCTGATTTTTTATAGTAAAGTTCTATTTTGCCAACATATTGGCAAAGATGTTTTAAAATCTTTTCAATTTCACAGATGTCCATAAACATGCCAAATATACGGACGTATCAAAAATTAAAGATGCTTATTGCTATATTTTTTTATAGTTCATAACACTTTTTATTGCCCAGGAGAAATTGACCACATTTTATAAATTTCACGACTTAGTGGACTGGTTTTTACTATGTGGAACTTGCCTGAACCTCAACTGTCCTCAATCTTATTGGATTGCTAGGACAGAAAGAAGAGAGACTTGAGATGGGAAGGCATGCACTAGGACAAGTGTGTGTGTGTGTGGGGGGGGAGACACATAGAAAGGTAGTGTGTGAAATCCCAAAATGTGGGTTCTGGTTCCTCCCAATCTTTTAAGAAAACTTCAATCCATTCGATACATATTCTGTAAACACACCTTTTGTATGAAAATCATTTGATAAATTGTTCTTAAGGTTGAATTTATTAGGAGGTTGGGGGACAGAATTGTCCTTCCAGCCATATACAGAGCTCATCGGATAGGATGTGCACAGAGGGGCTGGATTTGCCCGCGTCTGATAACTGCAGGAGGAATGGCTTCATCAGAATTGAATTTTGAAAAGACCAGATTCTAGGGTCATTACTCAAAACTAGGCCCCTCCACAAAGTGTGAAGGGCCACTATAAACTGCCCTCCCAATAGTGTGGGACAGAAACTTCAAGGGAAATACTGAGGTGATACCCTTCATCGAAATGAAGATGTACTTAGTATGAATTATGGACACATGGGAGTGCAGACTCATCTGGGTCTAACAGAAATGTCAGAATTAAAGATAAAATTCAACATTTCTGGTGACGGAAGATGATTTGACTTTGGGTGGGGGGTGCACAGTGCAATGTACCGATTCCTATATGATCCCAATAACCAATGTCACCGAAATAAAAAAAGAAAAAAATGCAGTGTTTTCACTAAAATATTATTTATGTTAACATGTA